>NC_079155.1:17877500-18477500 GCF_947563725.1 Argiope bruennichi
TTATTATCCTCATTTTAAGCTGATCACCTACTCCTCACCGAATTCTCGCTTTTTTAAAAATAAAGCAAAATAACTGGGACACACTTTCTCTATATTTAAGTAAAAATAATGTAAGGGTCCTTTCTAGATTTATCCCATATAAACTTGAAACATTATACTTTCTATAATAATTATCTAATTTTAATTCCGGCCACTGTCAAAGAAATGAATATTAGATCATTAAAATTTAACTAATAAATCAAATATGCTTCTAATATGCATTTCAAATAATGAATTGTGAATTTCTTAACATTATAATAATATCTCTTACTAATATTTCTAATATTTTCTGCAAGACAAAAATCAATTCTCAGTATGTATTTTTGATTTAGCTTTATAGAATATGAAAATAAAGGCAATTCTTATAAAAAATTAAAAAAAACCCGATAAATTAAAATGAATATTTGCAGCCAATAACATTTTATTTGCTGATTATGAATTCATTAAAATTCTTTCAATTAATCTATTAAATGAAGAATTAATTGTTAATTTTAAGCATGGTGAAATACTTTATTTTGGCAAATTTTGATTAGCCTTTTCAAATACTTTTATAGAAAATTAAAAAAAAAATTATCTAAGCCCAAATACAGAAAAGGGTATCTTAACAAAATTAATTCAGTTAATACCTTATTTAATTGATAAATATTCTTTAATATATTGAGGGAATATCCTTAAATATGTCTTTTTTTTGCCTATCTGAATAATTAAAATATAATCAGAATTATCAAACAACAGACAATTATCAAAGAGCAGAAAAGACTATTCAAAATGTTTTATTTAAAAAATATTTTTATTAAACATCATATAGCACTTGCATATTATTTTATTCCCTTTACTTTATGCAAAAAGTTTTTTACGAAAAAGCTTTTCAAAAATAGCTATGATAATTTGGTTTTATGCTTAGATATTGATAAAGCAAAATTAAAATTATTGGAAAATAATTTCTACTTATGTGGGAATAGTGAAACGCTAATAAATGATTTAGAACCTTTACTTTTGTCTTATGTGTTATCGTTTGATTTCCTGAATTCATCGCCTGTTTTCTCAAAAATATAAAATATTTGAAGTAAAGGAAATTTTATATAATGTGCTTTAATATAATTGATAAAACATAAAAAATAGGAAGAAGTTACTTAATGATACAGATCAATATCTAAGTTCAATATTTAAGTAGTTGTGACAAAAATTAATATCTTATGATAAATTTAATTACCACCAAATTGTTTTTGCATTTAAAGTACCTTTTTCGGTATGATTATGTTGGTTTGGTTCGAAATGCATCGCGAACTCTTAAAAATTCTAATAAATTTTCTGTTCTTACAATTATCGGGATAAAAATGAATTTTGAAAGTTATTTTAAACGAAAATAAACTAACATTAAAAATATTGTTAACAAAATTATTTCAGTAATTAAAAGGAACTTAAACGGATCTAAGATTTAGGCCTCTTCTTTTGTGCCAGGGAAAATATATTTCATTACACATAGACATAATTTTTGTATATTGGATTATAGAAGCCCACAATATAAAATAATATCTTATAAAAAATTGCTATTTTTATGAAATTTTGTTCAAATACTCATCGCGTATAGAAAGATTATTGATGACTTAGCATTTAGAAAGTGATGTCATTAAATCAAAAATAAAGTATATTTTGTAATATATTTAAATAAATTCGAAGATATTTGAACTTTGTAATTACACATCAGAAAATACTATTATTTACACTTAGATATACTATCTATATACGGATGAAAACAGAGGCTCAAATTATAGAAAACTATTTTTTTTTTAAACTTCTGTGTTATTAAAAAATTCTTTGAAATATGTGTAGTAAATAGAAAGTATATAAAGTAACTTCATATATAGGAAGTTACTTTTGCGAATTTAAAATCATATTGCATATTCCACTGTAAGACTCTTGAAGTTTTGAAATAGTTGAAATAAGGAAATAATTAAGCTCTTGAAATAATGAATAAATTTAAGATAATGAGCAACTCTGAAATATTACTTTTCAAGTGAGACAATAATATCACTTATTTAGCGATAATAATTTTGCGTATGACCGATGACGATAGCTCCAAATATTTAAAAATAAAATTCTCTTTTTAAATTATAATTTTATGTCTATGGTTTTCTTTTATTTCAATAAAAATAACAAATATAAGAATAAACAAAGAATATGAAGTAGTCTTATATATTAAAAATCACTTTAGCAAATATAAAATATATTTCAAATTCTATTGTAAAGCATTTGAAAAATGAAAAAAAAAATATGTAGGTGATATAAAAGCCAGAAATATTCTTATTCAAAAGAAATAATATCATCCTATACATTATGATTAGAATTTTATGTATGGATGATGACAGAGGCCAAAAGGGAGGAGGAAAAACTACTGGAATTGTGGAACAAATGTAAAAAATATGAAGTAACATCACATGTACGAAATTACCTAAGCAAATTCAAAATAATGATAAAATTATTGAGCAATCTTTGGACAGTAAAATAAATTCACACTGTGAAATTTTGGATCATATTTTTTCATGAAAATTAATACCATAGAGCCCAAACGACAAAAATCCAAAATGTAAAAAAAAAAAAAAAAAAAAAAAACTATACGAAATATCTAGGTTATTAAAAATTCATTAAGATACATATTATAAATATAAATGATACGAATTAATTTCAATATGTATCAAAAATTACTTAAATAAATGCAAACTAATAATGTACATCACATAGAAGTTTTTGAACAACGAAATAAATTAGAGATGATTTGATGAAAAATTCTTTTTCACATCAAATCACATTACAATTTACATAGAGATTTCAGTTTTGCATATGTTTGAAGATGTAGCCCCAAAACTTAGGAAACTATTTACACAAAAAATGTCCCTTTTGGAATATTCAATAAAATATTCATAACAATACGATTTGTATTTTGATTCATATGGAATAATGCTGTTGTGTTTTGACTTATACCACTTTACAATCCCGCTGATAATATGGAAAAATAAAAAAAATGAATTAAATACTACTTTTCCCATTTAAAAATAATTCAATTTTGACAAGATGTTTTAAAAGAATATAAAAATAACTCAGAATCAACGATAAGTTCTTGAAGAATAAAGATGAATTGTTTCCCAGTGTAATTAAAGTAACCCTGTATTTTCATTTCATTCCCTCATTTATATTAATGAAGAATTTATTTCTTAATTTTACACCACATTTTAAGTTAAAACATGAACATTACAATATTTTATATTTTCCATGAAATACCTTAAATTTTTAAATGAATATTCGTCATAAATACTCTCTAAGAAGCCCTTCCAAAAGTCACTGGGAAATACCCAAAGCAAACACTGAAGTACTTCCTTTTTCGGTTTGTCTCAGACGGATAATATGTTTTTGTCGGCATTTCTTCATTAAATTTTTTGGATACACATTACCTTGTGCCCCATCGATCCCCGTGTCAACAATCCATCAGGAGATCTTTCCGTCTTCAAACAAAAGGTCGACATAATAGGGGGAAGGGGTTACAGTGAGGAAACGACAGGCAATAGGAGTAGCCGAACCGTCTCCATGGGAACCACCGGAATCACAGAGCAAAATTGGGAACAAGACCCTTAATGGAGGAGGTCCACAATAAATAAACTCAACTCTGGTAACTACTTTCGACAGAAATGAGGTAATTACTTTACAATATTTATTTTTATTATTTTTCAAAGATATATCTGATGATAATACGAAACCTACTGCAATAGGGAATGAACGTTGTTTCATAAATGTTGGAGAAATTGGGTATTAGAAATGGGTATTAATGATATTTAAATGAATTGATGCTCAGGTATTCATTTTAAACTTTTCTAAAATTCATCGACTTTTTAGAGGAATATACGGTACATTTTTTTTTAAAAAAAGTGCTTGATTTCTGGCCAACTATCCTATGTGTAACAAGTGTATTTCTTTTTGAGTTATATAAATATAGCTTGTCAATTTGAAAATTGTAAGAATCAACAATAAGTGTACGTATCAGCGGATAATGTACGCTCAAATGAAATGTTAGATGATAGTTCTCATTTGGACATATTGAAATTTTCAAAGGATGTCCATCTATTGATACCTCAAATTATCCTCCTATTTGGATATTATGAGGTATTTTTAAATTGATTGATATAATCTTTATTAGGAATGCAGTCAGTGAGTGCGTGGTAAAATGCTGCCATGCTTAGCTGAAATGTCTGTAAAACATGCCAAATCAAATTATCATACATAAAAATCACATTCATAAGGATTATTCTTTGAAGCAGTTATTTGTTTCGTATTAGCTCGAGGATGACTTTATCAAGGAATTATTATTTTAGTAGTCAAAGTCACATATATCGAATAAATACAGTTTAGAAACTTTAAATAAGCCAATTGATAAAGTCACATACTTTCTCCATAGCTGCATGTTAAAAAGTGGAAGTATCTTTTGATAAAGTTGTAATATAATCAAGAAAAAATTAAAAATAAACGAAAATTATTCGAATTGTAGAGATAAGCTGGGAAGCAATTTCGAATTAGAATGCTAAATAGATGACGATGAATATTCTAGAATTGAAATTCTAAATTAAGAAATATTCTTTAGTGAAGTTGCAGACATAAATTAGAATACGAGATTTTTAGAGAACGTTTTGCACCTGTAAGAATCCTTTTTAATTTCCCTCTAAGAAATTTGATAAATTTGTATGAATGGATTAATACAAAATATAAATGCATTATGAAAGTTTCTTTGTACGTTAACAATCAGGAAATATTTTAAGTAAAAGAGTAAGTAAAAACCTTACAATCCATCATTGTAAGGATTTTTAAATACCATATAATTTATATTAACAGTACCCTAGATTTCAGGAAGGAGTTTTTTCCCTTCAAAACCATCATATGTGATTTAGAATAAGGGAATAAACAAAAATGCACAGTCTACGGAATAACTAAAATAAAAATGTTTAAGATTGTTCTAAATTCTTACATCACATCTATATATTCTTTTGATACCTGAAAATCATCTCTAAAAGATAAAGTCATTCTAGAATAAAATTTACGAATAATTCCTAGAATAAAATCATTCTAGAATTAGACAAAGAAAAGCCATTTGAGACATCAGGAAACCCAAATTCAAGACAGTAGTAAGTCAATTTGTATCCGGACCATTAACACCCCTGTTCTAAAAAAATAATCCTACCGTGTTCTTTTGAGAACCAAATCCAATTAGCATTCAAAAGCACAAATCTAAAAAGCCATTAAAAGGAATGGACCAAAATCCACTTTTGACATCGTTTATTGCCTCAATCTCTAATCTCTATAAACCCTACTTAAACAAATTTATTCTGAATTCTCAAAGACACGCGATGACCACCTTGTTTTCATTTTAGAAACCCCATTTGCCTTCCGCGTCCTGCACGACCTTTAAGAACCACCTGAAGATTACGGAAGTATATAATTTGGCAGTGGTTCAAAACTTGGGAGTACCGTTGTAACCGAGTAAAAACAAACGAAATTTTTCTTGGCACAGAAAACGTGGCAAAATGATCGTAGAGTGGACCTTGACTTTGTATAAAAAGTAAAAATCAACCCATATTTGTAATATTCTTGGCAAAGGTGGCGGATTCACTGCAACAAGTGATTTAGAGGTTTCATTGATGAAAATGGTAGTAGTTAGTGGAGGGAAATTATTATTCAAATAGTATAAAAAATAAGAAAATGTTTAAATTATATATAATTATGTTTTATGTGAATGTTTATCGATATATATTTAGAGAATAAGCGTTTCTGGTCTATGTATTTTATTTATTTTCTAAATTATTGATGGAAAAGGCAATATTCTGGGGATTTTAAATATGAGTAATTTTCAATTCATCTTTTATATCTTGGTTATTTCTTGCATTCATATATAAATTATCATATTTTGATTTAATGTTTTGCTTTATATTCTATGATTTTTTTTGAGTACTATTGTTTAATATTAATAATACAATTTTACTTATTAATATTAATACATAAACATTAATTCTATTAATTTGCTATATTTATTTTCAGGGGGTCGTGCAATATTTACTTTTAGATTAGAGTTATAATATTTAATTATTTAAATTATGGGCAAATGTTTTGTTTTCTGATTGTAATTTTTTTCATTTCTTTTTTCTATGGTTTTCTACAGCATGAGTGTAGATGTTAAATGAATTTATTGAATTTGTGTATTATGTGTATGTTTTTCAACACATAAACACATATATACATTTTATATCTTTACAAAACTGCGAATAATTTTCTGGTTAATCATAAAAACGTGTCATATACATATGATTATTTTTAATTAAATAAAAACGCGAATGAAATTAAGTAGAATAATGAGATGAATTATTTCATGATAATCGATTCAAATTTTCACAAATTTATAAAAATGTTCAGATTTTAAAAAAAATTTGTTTTTTTTTTCAAATTTTTTAAAGATTTCAAATTTTTTTAAAGATAACTAATTTACTTCTTAGTTTAAGTAATTTTGAATTTTTTTGAAATAGGTAAAATATTGATGAGATGAAATGCTAATTATTTTTTTTATCATTGAAAAATCTTCTATAATAATACCATAATAAGTTTGCATAATAAATCATAATTATTTTAAACATTGTATTGCTTTTCTTTCAAAAGAAAATGTATATTTAATTAACACTTGTATAATATCTTACTGACGATTATATTTTCTTGATATTAATTGTCAAGAAATCTCTTTAACTACAGTATATGTTTTAATAGAGTATTCCGTTTTTCGTAAAACCCTCATCTATGCATTTTAATACAAAAATTTTACAAAATCTCCTAATTTACAATTTTTTTTAAAATTACTCAGATTTTCTAATTTGTGAATACCCTCTGTAAAATCTCATTTACTTTTAGTACTCACCAGATTATTTACTTTATTTATATCGATTAATAACCTTCAAAACCATCACAGTTTATTGTCTTATCGAATTTTGATATTTTAACATTACTTTTCTAGGTAATGCTTCATAGCTAATTTTAATTTTCTAATCCTATGCGTAATTCAAAAGTTAAGATTATGAATCTCATATCATTAAAAATAATAAAATGAAATTAAATGCATTATACCGAAAATGATGTCAAATGGACATAAAGGGTTATAGAGAATTTCCTTTTATACAAAAACTTTCATAAGAACTCATAATTAAAAGAATAGGTTTATTTGAAATAGAAAGAAAGAAAAAAGTGTTAGTTTACTCGGAACGTATACATGCTGTTGGGCACAAATGAGATATTATTTTAAATTACTTTCAAAGATTTTAAATTTTATAAATGAAATAAAGAGTTTTGGATTCTATAAAGGATTTTGTTTACTTTTTAATGAGTATTAGAGTCTTATTTAATTTGCAAGAATTTAATCTAAATAGTGTATTCTATTCTGAAGAAAGCAGTATATTATTTATATTTTATTTTGATTTGTAAAACATTCATTTAAAATTTTGCAAAGAAAGGATAAAGTATATTTTATGTAAAGATTATTTATTTGGTATTTTAAAAGAAAACCCTGGAACATCCTAATTTATTAATAATTTTATTTTTAGATTAATAAATTATGTTTGAATTTATTAATTTTTTTATTTAATTTTCTATTTCTTTCTATTTAATCAAAGAATAATGCCGAAAGATAAATTTTTTATATAAATTAGAAATTTAAGTCCAGGAAAAATACAATCATGAATTTTTATTACTGAAAACATAACATCTTTAGAAGCCTTTGAAGCATGGTTCTTCTGTTAGCTGTTATTATTTTCCTGCAAACGGTAAATATTTTTAGAAAAATATATTTTATCCAGTTTTTCAACGCATATACATGAAATCTTTTTAGTCATGTATTTCATATGCGGTTACGTACTCAGTCGTAATTGATTCAATCATCTGTAAGTGTCTAAATGAGTTTTATTAATTTAAAGTTAAATTTTTTTCATAATTCAGAAAAATTGCTAGGTTTGAAGGTAACATTTATCGAATTTAATTTGTGGGTTTTTAGAATTTTCAACTGAAGTTTAATGAGTATTGAATTTAATGAATATAATTTATTCAATAAAATTACTTTCAAATATACTTCATAGAACAGATCTACTGTTTACTTTGAGAACAATGAATTTCCCTATTGTGCTGATAAATACTGTTCCAAATTCTTTACTGAGATTTAAGTTTTTACGAGTTAAAATTTTTCACTTGTAGAACAATATAATAGAAAAATAAATATAACATTAAATTCAGTTATACTTTTATAATAAAGTTGAGAAATATATAGATAAATCCATACAAAATTGTTCATAAAAATGAAATAATTGACTTATTAGTTATGAATATTTGATATAATTTTATACCAATTTGATAAATAGATCTAGAAGTTTTTGAATGAGTATGACTGCAGTTCCTTATGCTTTCTACAATATTAAGAAATTAATCAGTTATCTTAATTTCTATTGGAATTATTTGAAATTTTCATCATGAAATATACAAATGCATAAATTAAAAAAAGAGAAGCTATTTTTTGTATGATCGAAAAAGATCTAAAATTTAATGAGCATTAAAATTATGTTGTTCAATCGCATCAACTCGGAATTACTTAAAAATATCATCATAAATATCATAATTCTTTTTATGCTTTTTATGTTCTTAAAATTATGCGAGTTTTTTCATTTGAGCTGAAAATCTTACTTGCGTTCTCAAGAGTTATTTTTCTATGTTTCTCACACATTTAGATAATTATCATATAAAATTCTTCAACACTATCCTCACTATAAATAATATTGTTATCCTTTTCTTATAAAGACTGATCTTTTTTTTAATAAAAGCAAATAACTACACGAGAAAAATAGTATTAAAAGTAAGTAAAGTAAAATAAGTAAAAGTATTAAAATTTTTATATTTCTGTTCATGAAATATTCGTTTGCAAAAATTAAATGTTTAAGCTAAAAACATACCCTTGAAAAATAATTAATTTTCTTTGAGTTGAAAAAAAAACGAATTAAACAATCGAATGATCAATTAATTGAAAAGTTAAATAGTTTTTAAAAGAAAGCTGGTTAATTAAGAAAATGAATTTTATTTGTAATCCAAATATGTGTTTAGAAACAATATCTATTTTTTGTTTTTTTAAAGTTAAAATTTTCGAAATATTTTTTATAAATTATTGAATAAAACCTTTTCTCATATATCTCACCTGTTTTTCATGAAATGAAATTGGAAACCAAAATGAGAAAGATGAAATTTCAAGATGGTTTCAATGAGTGCATGTATATGTTACATTCATGAATTAATAAAGCTTAATAAATTATTAATCAAAAATATAGCTTCTACTTTAATTGCTGTCTTTATATAACAGATAAGTTAAAATATTTTGATATCTTACTTATTACAGAATAAAGTTCTGAAAAACTATTATCATAATTTTTCAAATAAAATTAAATATATTATTAATTATATTGTTCTTATTGCAGGATATCGTTATGATAAATATAACAGATCAGAAAATTGTCAGACTCACTTACTTAATTTCTCTAACCATGAAATATTAAAAACAAACACTATTGTTGTATTTCGTAAAAGTGTGATCTTTTCTTAATTTTTGAACTGTAAAAAAAAGGTAAAGAATTTTTAACTATAATTTGTCTTTTGTACAACAAATATATAAAATTAAAAGACTATAAATTGAATATTTATCTAAATGATTGAAAAATATCAACACAGGCATACACATGTATATAAGTTATGGAAAAACATTCATTTGTTTTGAAAAATAAAGTGGAACAATAGAAAACATGAAGCAATAGTATGAATGATTCATACGAAGAATTTACTTACCTCAGCTGGCAAACTGTCAAATCTCATACATCATGAGAGCTTACAACACGATAAACATGACCCCAGGGTGGTGAATCTGATGTTCTTTTCATACATTTTCATAATTCAACAGGTGCATAGATTATTTGTAAACAGCGAATTTTTTCTTTCCTCAACACCAATCTTAATCTGGATCGGATAAATGCAGGCAGGATTCGGATGGAAAAAAAAATTCAACCAAAATTCAGAAACCACAGACACTAACTCTAACACTTCAACGAATCTCTTTACTGAATCTAAACGATCTACTTGGGAAGAGTATAATATTTTTTTACGAACAGGTGGCAGAAGAAGAATTATAAAACAGCAGCACAAAGCTTGTAGCAGGTGATCTAAATTTATATATCCAGGAAGAGAAAATAGAAACTACGAAGAAATCCAAACTATGGCCCATCAGCTCTGGTCCGCCATCTTGATTTTACTGGACTAAAACACATCCTTAAAATGTTCGTAGGCAGAGATTTTGGATTGATGGATTCGCAAGTTCTTCCTAAATTTACATTGCAGATGATTTTGTGGAGGACCTCAGGGATTTTGGAGAACCCACCTACCTGTTTCCTAGAGTCCACGACCTTAAAGTTCTTGCCTAAGTCCACGGTCCCCAGTCGGGGGGCATATCACAACAACAACTTGACTGATTTGCGTGCTAGTGCACTGAACGGTCATCCGGAGGGAGCCTCCGGCGCGATTTTTACCCTTCGGGGGGCCAGCCTTCTCGTCGGAATTTTTGGACAGGATTTCGCCAGGCACGAATCAGGGCTGGATGGGACCCTTTGGTTGACCCTCAGGGTGATTTAAAGCCAGGAACATGATAATGAAAAGTGTTCGTTCTAGCGTTCGGGATGAATCCGAGCTGCAGATGAAGGCCTCGAAGAAGCAGCAGAGCAGTGGAAGGTCGAATCGATCCGCAGGCGTCATCCGAAAATGCGCGGGTTCGCATGCGCACAGATGCGGGATGGAGTCTGACGCCCTTCCCTCAGCCCCTGCTCGCGTGCCCCCTTCTCTTTTTAGGGTGGGGTGGTTCCTTAAAGGAAATAGTAAGACACTTCTCTGCTATTTGCCACTTCTCTTGTCTCTGGGTAAGCCAAACAGGTCAAAAGAGCCTCCCTCGCTCCCCAAATATGTTCCCCAACACGAAAATGCATAATAATAAGAATGGAAAATTCACAGTTTCAATGCTCGACAGTATATTTTCCGCTGTCTGGAATTTCGATATTGTTTTTATTAATTAGTCTCCATTATCTTTGTATACTGGAGAAATGTTGGCGTGCTGGTGGAAAGAGAGGGGAAAAAAATGTTTTTTCCCAATTTCACCAAAATTTTAATTTATTGGATATTAATAAAAATGACGCAAATGTTGAAATTATTTTATGGAAGCACAATAATTGTGTATGTTGTATAGTGTAGAATGAAAAGTGCCTTTAGCATTCGTTTTCCTTAAATAAATTGATGCCCTTGAGTTTATATATATATTTATATACTTTTTAAAGCTTTTGATATTGTTTATATTTGTATACAGTAATATTTAGGCAACTGACTTGATATGAAATTTAATACTATTCAATCAGATCAGTCAATTCAAGCAACTTGATTGATTACACAACAATATTTGAGAATAATTTGATTGATTTACGATTTGTCTGTTTTGTGATTAACAGCATTTTCACTGTGAATTTGAAGGGTTGTTTTTAATTTATCTAGGCAAACCATTAGTTTTGTTTTAAGAAAAAAAAATCTTACGTAACTGATTCACATTAGAAAATTGTCTTGTTTGGTTACAAATATTAAATATTTTATAATGAGAATTATTAGCTCTTGAGTTTTAATCCTTCAGATTGATAGAAATGGCTCAAATGTTAAAATTACTTCATAGATGGATAACTATTTTGAATTACATCGCTTAAACTCAATATGATTATTTCAATAAGTGCTTTATTTTAGTAAACTGATGCTTCTGAATTAATATATTGCTCACTTTGGAATTTTAAAGTTGTTTAAACTAATTTTTCTCTATCACATTGGAATAATGTTTATAAATTAGAACAAGTGGATAGGATGTGTCATTCTAAATTTCTTTTAAAAATTTGTTGTTTTTAATATAAATAAAAAAACTGTGTCCATATTGAATTCTAATCACCAAATGTAAAAATTCGTCGGAATAGTGTTGGTGGTTTGATATCTTCTAGTTAATACCTTACACTATCTGGGATTTCAAAACCTTTCCCAAATTTTTCTCCAATGTGTATGTAATAGCTTTTGTCTTCTTAATTAGCGAATTGTTGGACAGAATATAAAGTGAAAGTGTGTCATTTTAGATTTACCTTACAAAGACCTTCTTTAATGTACAAACAGAAACTATTACTTTGTAAAACCATTTGAGGAAGAATTTCAATCTTTTCATGGAGAGCAATGTATTAGTCATTTATTTCATTTGCATGTATTGAGTAAATTTTTGTTAGTCTGATATTTGCAAATATTTCTATTTTCAGTTTACTTCGTATGCGCACAAATTTTAAAATAATATACTTTTAAAGTTAACGCAATAATTGTCTAAGTAAAAAAAAAAAAATGTTAACAGGCAATATATTATTCTCAATGTTCGAACTCCTCAAATGAAGTATAATAAATATATATACAATTTTATTTCTATAATAGAGATGATAAAGTTTAGAATTAAATGAACAGAAGAATTTCGAACAGTTGGTTAAATACATTTCACTTGAATATTTTGCTCTTATTAATTTCAATATTGCTTTTACTAATTATTTTTACAAACTTTTTCCAGCAGCATTTATACTGGACCCTCGACATTGATTAAAAAATAGTTTGGATAAATAAAAGGACAAAGAAAAAATTTTGAATCTTATTTTTTATTAATTATGTAAAGTGGAGATTCTAATCCTATTCGTCCAACGATTTCAGTCTAATTTAAAGAAAAGTGTGATATCTTCTGTTTATCAAAGAATTTTTTGAATATATCCATGGTATCAGAATTATAAATCTATTTCACTCCAATATAAAGGATAAGTTGCTTTCCTAATTGAAAAAAATAACGAAATTGCTTATAAATTTTCTTAATTTTAGAAAATTAAAAAAATAAAAAAACTCCTAAAAAAAGCGAATAACAAAATTTCATGCACAAATCTATTAGAAGAACAAGACTATCATTATAAGCACTGGAGGATTGATACCAGCTTAATTAGGTTGGATTTTGGAATACAGGGAACGAATGAATTTTGTAATGTAAGTAATAAATATTGATTTAATTTAAAATGAAGAGAAATGTGATGCTCTTCTGTCAACAGTTAGCTGGATCTAAGACAGCCTGGGGGTAAGATCATGATTTAAAGACTGGAGGATTCAAGATCCGAAACTATATTCCACCGAGAAGCATTTAGGTGGGTCTTTGAAAGAGATGTATCAGGTGTCTTCCTCGTCATCTGACTTCAGTTCATTAAAATGAAATCCGATCCAAAATAGCCTTTATGTTGTCTCGGAACAAGACATTAATCTGTCTAAGCTAATAACAACAATTTGCCTATAGATAATTAGGAAAATAATTCCATTTAAAGACGAATTTATTTTATTATATAGATTTCATTAGTATTCGAGAAATAAACAAATGGGTAATTAATTAGTGAACAAAATGAAATTTAGCAACATTAGGACAAACTTTAATTTACAATTTTCGATGAAGAAGTGATATCATCTGAGGAGGTTTAAAAGTTACCAGGATCTTTCTAAAAGAAAGAGAGAGAGAGAGAATGAGATTGTCGCTTCAACTGTTAAAAGGAATTACCAAATAATTCCATCTTCCTATACAGTATTATATATATATATATATATATATATATATATATATATATATATATATATATATATATATATATATATATATATATATATATATATATATATATATATATATATATATATATATATATATATATATATATATATATATATATATATATATATATATATATATATATATATATATATATTCTAATACTCATGACAACCTAAGAGAATTAGTAATTTTATATTATATTAAAATAATTACGTCTATAATAATTGTTGTGTTAAAATAATTATTGCGTATTCATAAAAATTTGTGACAAAATTATTAAAAAATTCATCTAAGCTAGAACATAGATATAGAATTTTTTGATTGTTTTATTATTTTGATTTTATTTGCACAATGGTTAATTAAATCTTCAAATGTACATGTTACTGCATACTTTAATTATTTTCTCAGGTGCGAAATATGCAACAAAAAATATTTTAATCGTCAAAACGTTCGAGCTGGAAATTTTGAAAATCCACACTTTTCATAAATCTATAAGTCAGAAAACACATTATTCGATCAGACATTTTTGTCTGCCGTGAAGATAACTAATAAATGATATGAGATAAACGGATGAAATTTGGTATGCGGTCTGAAAATCAAATTTCAAAAAATTTATCATAAATCTATTCTTATGAATTTGGACTAGCGGAGAGCAAGGTAATAGGATAAATATAAAAATTAAAAATACATACAGATAAAATTAACTATAATTTTAACATTTTTAACTATAGATGAATATTTAGTATTTAAACAAGTCTTTCAAAGGGTTTCCAATTTATTGGTCTGCGCATTGATCTGAACATATAAGCAATAGTTAAAAAAAATGACTTTGATCAACGGAATTTGTTAGTGTGAAAGTTTTAGCTTTCACAGAAATTTAAGTTTAAATTCAAGAAAAATGTTTTTAATAGTTTTGCAAGTGCTTGTTTAAGTGGTTTTTATATTTAATTTAAAGCAATGAAAACAGTTTGAATGTAAAGATTGCAATAAATCAAACATTCACTCAAATAATGCAATGAATTTATAATCAAATCAAATATTCTCTCTAATAAGGCAATGAATCAATAATCATATCAAATATTCAGTCAAAAAATGCAATGAATTAATAATCAAACCAAATATTCACTCAAACAATGCAATGAATTTATAATCAAATAAAATTTCCAGTCAAAAATTAATAATCAAATTAAATATTCACTAAAATAACTCATCGAATCAATAATCAAATCAAATATTCAATCAAAAAACGCAATGAATCAATACATAAGAACTTCACATCGTATTATTTCCAGTAGATCATAAATGAAATTTTTTACATTTATTTTTATAAAATGGAAGAACCTCAAATCAATTCAATGGCATGGAAACCGAGGGTAAGGAAATTTCATGAATATTACTCGACTTGTTCAAAAAAACTCTCAGATCAACATGAAATGCAATTCTGACTAAATATAAATTGATTGCTACGTTAACAAGCTGATGATTAAGAGTTAAAAAAATTATCAGTCATTTGCTTTATGAATTGATGGTAAAACATTTTTTTTTTATGTTTGGAGTTATTTTAACAATTGAATACATTCAGAGATTAATATCTTTTTTTTTCAAATATTCGAATTCTTCACCAGTTTGAATTTTAATTTAACAATTGATATGCTTTGTAAAATGCTGAAGTAAGCCACCTGCAGATATAATGAACCAAACTATAATCAATAGCCTCGGCCGTAAAATATGTTTCAGTGCAATCCTAGTCTTCATGTAACAGAAATGATTTTAGGATTTCGCCCAAATAATTCTTGTTGAATCTATTCCAGAAATGCTGTTATGAAGGATTAAGATTTAGATGAATTAGATTATCTGTTATTCTTAGATTATATCTATCAACTATAAAAGAATATTAAAAAATACTAAAAAGTATATTATATAATAAGAACTAAAATATACTCTTGCAATAATACACTTTTATATACTATATTAAGAGTAATCATATAAGAAATATTTAAGAATTTACGAACAAAGTTCCTAAATTTCGATGCTGTTATCTTTAAATATTAATAAATTTTTTCTTATATAATTCTTATATGCAAGAGAAGATCAGCACTAAATAACATTTTTATTTTATTTTTAGTAAAAAAAAAATCAATAAAAGAAATTTAGTAAGTGCATTTTTGATTTTTTAAAAATAAAATATGAATAATTGTAATTTTTCCACTCAAAAATAAATAAAATTTATTAAAATATTGTAAAACAAATTATTACATTTTATTAAAATAGATCAGAAAAATATTTTAAATTTTTTTTTCAAAATAAGTATTTTGTCATACACAATGTTTAGCGTGTTTGCATCTGAAATTATAAAATATCTTTCAAATCGTTTTAGTTTAAAACATTTTGATTTTTTAATTCTCAAACATTATTCCAGTATTAAAGCATTTATTACAAGAATTATCAAACATGCATATTCTATTCATGGAAAATTCTATTAATCTGTGCCCATTTAAAAAGAAAACAGAAAAATCCCGAGTTGTAACTAAAAATATATATAACGAGTGTAAACTGCATTATAATGTGGATAAAAACTTGGAATTTTATTTTGAGATATTTTTAATATCTACTTAAAATTTCTGTATAGAAAACGACAATATTAGTAAAAAATAATTCTTGCTTTCAGCGAATAAATAAATATATATAAAATTCCTTCTTTCTAAATGATTGCCCGTAATCCGTTTTTGATAAAAGATATTACAAATTACTATTTTCGTGAAATTTTCACATTTTTAATGTCTATTGCACCTTTAAATAAAAACTGAAATCCTAAATTTTTAGTTACAAGTTTCAATTGTAATTACAGTGAATTCTATAAATGTGCCAACCATATAATGATATTAATAATCTTCTATGATTTGAAAATTTATTTATCAGAAACATTAAATTGAAATTCATTTTCAGTGTTTTTTTTTCACTAAATCGAAGAAATACGAGAAATATTTTATATCCATATTTTGTACTATTTTTTATTAGAAAATTATATCGAATCATGTGAGAATGCTAATAATAAATGCTAGAAAAGAAGAAGTATAAGCTCAAATGTTATTTTTTTATTATTGTAAAATTTAGATTAAATCAACTAAATGAATATTTGATGACAACAGATGTTCATGAAAAATATTTTCAGTATCTTTGTAAATGCTTAAAACAATAAAAGAGTAACTGTTGAAATTTCGAAAAAAAAAATGTCGGCAGTTTTAATCATTTCTATCTCAATAATTCTGTTTTCATACAGTTTAATGCGAATAAAATTTTCAATTGAATACATATTAATAAATTTAATGAAAAGAGACTTTAAAATACATTTATGTTAAGATATAAAAAGGTAAAAAATTTTCACTTTAATTATTTACTTAGTTTTTTTTAAATTTTTAATTACAGAATTTTCGAATAAATTTCCCCAAATTTACATCTTAATAAAGGATTGATATAGAAGCAAAATTTAATCAAGTTTTTCTATTAGCAGATAATTAAATTTTGAGAACATCAAAACACTATCATATCTGTGTATAATTTTGCAAAATTCAAAAAAAAGCTAGGAGAAGTTGAGTTAAAAATCGATTATAAATTATCGATATTTTATAAATCAATATAAATTTATGGATTTAAAAAAAAAGCACGAAAAATATTCTTTTTATGCACAAATGTACAATAAAAGAATCATTCATGATGTTTTATTAAAGATAAAAAATATTTTTTCTCTAAGAAAGTCAATTATTTTATTGTGAAAATAATTATTAACATCAACTTAAATCCCGAATCTCATTATTAAAATACAATCATTATCATTTGTAAAAAAATTCTCATGAGGCAAAATAAAAAAATTCGGAAATATAATATTTGCAAAAGAAAAAAAAAAAGTTGTTATAATCTGACATAATTTTTAATATATATACTCGTTTAGAAAAGAGGGAATTAATTTTTTTCTATCAAATTATAATTATTCTCATTCCCTTTGATACATGTCAAAGTAAATTATTCTAATTAAAAACGTTTTGTTCAATTTAATGCATAATAATAAGAAATAATTAACGGAAAAATGAAATTCTTCCCAAATATCTATGTTATTTGTTCTTTTTTGTATATGAAGTGTAGAAAGTGAATTTATGGTAATTCTTATCTTATTCCATATGGAAAATTTCGTGAATCATCATTTTTCGATTTTTCCAAATCTGAAAACAATACTTATGAATCATGTCTGTGCGTCAGTCCATCTGTATACGTGTGAATCGGTATCTGTGTGCATGAAATACGCAAAGACATGGAGAGAAGAAATTTCGGACACTATCAATGTAACAAGATTTATTTCAATCAAATTTTGATTGAAATCCTTTTTCGGGAAAGTTTGTTCATAAGAGGAGATTTGAACATGTTGATTCACACACTTTACACGATCTAGACGGATAATCACATATAATTTTATAACAAAAACTGCAGATATGTCTCATCTTAAAATCTTCTGCATATAATTTATGGGTTCTTCTGTCTGTTTATGAATAAATGGACAAGGGATAATTCGAAATTAAATCAGCTATAACATATTAATTCGCTGGGAATTACGGGTGATTTTAATTTCAATGAAATCTCTTATGAATAACGTGCTATTTATAAATCCCTCTGTAAATTGTTTTAAATATTCAAATGTGATAGACATTAAATCGGTGTTATTTTAGAAATACAAGTTCTTAGCCTTATGCATGTCATATTTATTGTTTGCATGAGCCTTCCTAATGGGCAACATTATAATGCGAAGGAAAACGTAAATGTCTTGGAAAGCTATGTTTTAATTTTAGCAAATCTGGCATGTTGAATTTATTTTATATTTTGAAATTTTTAGTTTGGCATATACGAAATATACAAAAAGAAAAAAAAAATGCGATGCAAACACACACACACACACACACACACACACACAGAGACTCATGAGCACACACACGCACAGACAGACAGACAGACTCATGCGTGAGTACTGAAAAAAAGAAAGAAAAAACATTCGACATCGATATTTTGAAGAATCTTCCTGTTTCACATATCCCTGAATCCGAAAAACACATTTTTGGAATTATATCTGTCTACCTGTGAAAATAATTGCACAAAAATGTTGGGAGCTAAACGCATGAAATGTACTATGCGGCCTCTGTACAAAAGTTGCAAATTTCTATTACATTTTGAACGGAATCCCTTCATAGGATTTCCAGCTGTTCCATGACAAGTGAACATCAAAATTACAAATCGCAAAGAGATGAATAAAGAAAATCTAGTAAAAAGATTTAATATTTAAAATGTACCTGTACATCAAATTTTGAAATAGATTCAATAAGGAGGTGATCGTCTATAGGCGTGACTTTAAATGTACAAAAAAAAAAAGAAAAAAAAAACACAGTAACTCAAAAACATGACAATCTAGTTAAATGGAAGTTGAAAGTTTTAGCATGTAAATGGAAGATTCTTTTCGAATTTTGAATCAAATTTCCCAAGAGGTGACCACCGAATTTTTATATTACGAAGTATTTTAATGCAATAAGTCAAGAAGTGCAATGATATAAATAAATTAATTTTAGCAAGTACAGTTATAGTTCTCATTCAGCCGGCGTCCTGGCATAAGGGTAGCACGTCCCCCTCGTGATCTGGAAGTCCTGGGTTCGAGCACCGGTTCGGGAATGGTTGTTCGTCTGTTTTCTATCTGTGAGGTGTGCGAATGTACCCCCTTGTAAAAAAGAGTTGTACAAGCGAATGTGACGCATGAAGTAGCTAAGTCATAATCTTGGTCTTAGATGGCGCTACTGAAAAAATAAGAGCCACTCACTTGGCTAAAATCGCTGATAGGATACTGTCAGTGGGCTTGTAAAGTGCCATAAGTAATAACACACACAGTTCTCATTCAAATTCTAATTACAAACGGACGGAAAAAAGAGTCAAAAATCACTTTACTTGTACATTTCTGGTACTTGTGTATTAATCGCCAAAAAATTCGAGAAAAATCGCATAATAGTTTCTATAAAAGCGATTCATTCACGTCAAATATCGATCGTTTGTAGCTATTCGCACATAGCATAAAGTTAATACACAAGTACTGTTTTTCTTAGTTAAATTACGCAGTACAAAATTCTCATGGACGAAAATAAAAACGGCGGGCAATTGACATTCATAGACTTGCTCAAGGCACCCAGTTTCACGTGAGAAGGAGGGAAATGATCCATTCATTTGAGAGTATGTGAGAAAGTTTAGGGGAGACTTTTCTCTTTGGTTTATTATTAAGTTAGACAACATTTTTAACTATGTAATATCATATTCATTCAGCATTCGAATTCCAAATAAACCTCCGAAAAAATAAAATTCGCTAATATTCCTATTAAAGCAGAAAGATTTAAAATTCTGTCACGCAATGCACGAAAGATCAGGAAGTAAACAGAAACTCAAATTGGAACAACAAAAGTCAATGCACTTATGTCCCAGAAAAATTCGCTCAGGATTTCTCCCCCCTCCCCTTTTTTTTAATGCTGGATAGCGAATATCACTTTTATGTTTAAGGTACCGCGATATTTTTGTTTGCACTTTATGTTTAAATTAAAACCTAGCTGTTTGGAAATTCCTGACATTTTCTGAAAATGTATGGGAACATAGTGAATTCTTTGTTAAAAAAATGTAATCCAGAGTTTAAAATATCTTGTTGCATTTTTGGTATATTTTTAGACAGGAAATATTTCTATTTCTGTTTTTGAAATATATTGAAAATGTATATTTGATGAATAGAAATGCTGAAACCGCCTTTAGGTACCAGTTATCCGTTCATTACATAGCCGTAGTAATAAAACAAAACAACCGTGATGAATTTATCTTATCGAAATAAAATGAAAGTATTTTCTTAAATTGATATTAGCATAATATAAGAAGTGTATTTTGTTCGGTTAGTCATACTTCCAAAGTTATGAAATAAATCCAATTGTTGAGGCCGGAAATTCTTTGAAACTTTATTTGAAATTTGAAATTGTATTTATTATTTCAATAAATGGAGGATGTTGGAAGCCATTGGTGACGCATATATGGAACATGAGCTTTCATCTCTATTTCTACTAATAATACAGATGAAGGTGATTTTGTGTGTGTATATATATGTGTATATATATATGTATATATATATATATATATATATATATATATATGTATATATATATATATATATATACATATATATATATATATATATATATATATATATATATATATATATATATATATATATATATATACACATACATACATACATACATATATATATATACACACACACACACACATATATATATATATATATATATATACACATACATACATACATATATACATATACACACATACATACATACATACATATATATACACACACACACACACACACACACACACATATATATATATATATATATATATATACACATACATACATACATATATACATATACACACATACATACATACATATATATATATATATATATATATATATATATATATATATATATATATATATATATATATATATATATATATATATATATATATATATATATATATTCCGGTGAATGTGAATCAGCACATTGAAGAAATTATTTTTGAAACTTTAATTAGAATTTTAATTGAATAAAAAGTAAAGCAAAATCTTGAACCATCTGTTACATAATGTCTAATAATATTTATTATAATATTATTAGACAAAAATAGACAAAAATTATTAGACAAAAATAATGTGTGCACAGTCTCAAAATTTAAAAAAAATAATGATATTAATTTCATAGTTGTGCAAATTTTTTCTAAATTAAAAAAATATTTTTTATAGAATATAGTGAATATAGAATATTTTGCGGCAGCGAAATTAAAACCATTTTCGTTTTTACGTCAAATGTTTAATCATATAATATTGATCCGGTGTTCAAAGCTAAGGAAGAACGATTCTGTTTAATATTAACATACTTTACAAAAAAGGTGAAAACTATGAATCAACCGGATAGTTAATTTTCTAATATAACTTTGATGTTATAGCATTTAGTTTCATTAGGATGGTTCATGTACATAATCGACAAGACAATTAAAATACGACAGTTTGGATGTCTATGTCAAATTGATAATTAAAAATAGTTTGTCTATTCAAAAGTGGACATTAAGTCCTTTTTAATATATTTATCTGAAATGAGACAGTGTCAATTTCCCTGGTGAACCAGTTTATCACCAAAGGTTGCTAGTATAAAATAAAAATGGGCGAAATCAGTAAAATAGTTGGAGTTGGGGAACGTTATCAAGGCTCTTTTCCTCTGTCGGTAGTAAATAGTGAAATAGTGAAATAGAGTTTTTGAGTCTTTTCTTGAAAAATGATATGCGAAGGCAACAAACGACTATTGATGCTGACTTTGGAATCATAAATTTTACATTAAATGAAATTTGTGAAATCAACACCCTGCTTAAGAAAGGCAGAAGATTCTTTGATTTATATATATATATTTTAATTATCTAATTTATTTGCGCTGTGGAAATCTTATCTATATTATGAGACTTCCATTAAAATGCCTAGTCATTTGACTCCTCTTGTAAGATTAATTATTTTTTGGAAAGTTTGACTTATTTCATAAATCTAGAAGCATTGCAATAATAATTATCATTAAAACGAGTGTTATACAAAAATATAAAAAAAATATTGTTTTAGAATTATAAGAATCGATAAATCACAAGAATATCCAGTATTTTTTTTTAATTTATAAAACTAAAAATTCATTTGATATTTCTTGGCCCGCTAAACGCTTTCCTTTAATTTCATTTTATTTATAAGGTTTATTTGATATATAGATAATAAAAACTATGAATTAGAGATGACAAATGATACATGGACGATAACTGGTCCAATGAGTGGTTGAAGATCTATAAATAGTAGCAGTAGGCGATCTCAGTTTGAGTGGGAGTAAGTCAACATGTCTTCACTGTCTCCACTTTTCAAATTGGGAATCCCCACTTAGAAAAGCGGAGACATGTTGACTCTATCCATCCATGATCTTGTACAAGGAGACGAAAATACATACACGAGGGTGTAATTTAGAAAAGGAAATTCTCAGATAGAAGGGATGAATTTTTGAATCTAATTTAATCATTCTATTCTAAGGTGTTTCTATAATAAGGCGCAATCCAAACAGAATCTTGCGAGTGCTTTTTGATATGCATAAAAAAAGTGAGAACTTCAAGCAGAATTAATATAAATATTAAAAAACTTGACCGAAAAAGTTTTATCACAAGTATTTGTTTTTATTTCTCTGCTTTATCCGTTGTTAAAAATGAGATATAATCAAAGATTACCTGCGATTTGAATATTAAAATAAAATATTCAAATTTAGTGGTTAAATAGTAAATGATTTAATTATATAGGAAAGCTCATGGGAGAAATTAAACATTATTTGTTTCGCTATCTCTTTTTAAGTGTGTCTTTGAAAGGGCTGTTCTGAATTGACGTATGAAGGAAAATGACTTGCTATGGAATTTTAGTTTTTAAAAGCTAACATACAAATATGTTAGGAAAACAATATACCGGCATACATCTAATTTTTAATTATAATTTTATTATCATTTAATGAATCCAAATCAAACAACTGTGAATTTTGTACAAAAATATTCTATGATATTCAAATCAGAACCAAAGCAATAAAAATGGGATCACGGCAATAACAAAAGATGAACGAGGAAAGTTGTAGTGTGAAATATTTAAACTAAAAGAGTTATTTGATATTCTATGAAATTTCATTAATATATATAAACTTTGAATGGAAAGCTTATCTGAATGGTTAATTTCAGCGTTGGATTATTAATTTACTAATTAATTAATTAATTTTTATTAGGTACAGATCAGTGTATTTCTTACATTAATCAAAATATGTGAAAATGGTTCATTTATTTCAAGACTTATTTATTGAAAATATTTTGTCTGTGCAGAACTATAAGCAAATGTCAACATTTAACAGCAATTTAAACATTGTAAATACGATGCTCACACTGTAAATGTAAAAATTGTAATGTATACGATGTTCACATTGCATATATTGATAAAATTAACTTATCGTATTCTTCCAATTCTACCTAAAGTATTCAACTAATTTGTTTTCTTTTAGCTCTATATAATCTGAAGTTACGGAGAAATAACGTAAATAAGTATTAATTACTAGCATTAATAAGTGATAATTAATTTATTTTTCTGAGACAATCACAACAATGTGGATAAGAATGAAAGCAATCTTTCCCTCCTTTAACTCTGTATGAAAAGGAACTTTTTCTGAGTTTTATAGTTCCGATCCTACAATAAAGCTGGTCTTGATTTAGTGTAGTTTAATTATATTAATATCCCATTTGAAAGCAATACTAAAGCTATTTTGGGACGGGCCTTGTCATTTTGAACCTCGGTCAGATGACGAGGACGACACCTGAGCTGGCATCCCCTTTCCACACCACACACACCAGTGGGAGGACGTTTGGCACGGACGGTTTAACGTGCACCAGACCCGCTTACATGACGGCAAATATTTTATAATTTATATGTTTATCAAATGATTTGTTGAAACTTTTTTCAGATAGCTTAAATAATAAATTATATAGTTCCTGAATTTTTAAAAAATAGCTGTATTTCTATCCATTCATTAAATATTGGGATTAGATTGATAAATAAAATTTCAATTTTTTCACATTACAAAGCTCTAAAAGAGCTATAAAATATTTCTAAATGAATATATTACTTATTCTCTAGTTCAGGAATTGTATAGCACATTGAGAATTTATTATACCAAATTTGAACAAAAAATATGCATTAGATTTTAATTTATGAGGGTTTTCGTAAGAAAATTCCATCAAAGATTATAAGTTGAGAAAATAGCATTAAAAGTTATACAAAAACAAACATAAAAATCATTGCAACCTCCCAAAAAATAGACTTAGAAACAAAATTCGAAATTCTAATGTTTTTATAAAAAAAATCTGTTCAGACATTGAGGATATTAAATATAAAAAAAATCATTATTTCTAAAGAAAATGACCCCTAAGCGTAATCACCTATCTTAAGCAAAAAATATTTTTTTGAAAATTGCCAAATTTCAGGAAAAATGTGTACTAATTAAATCAATAATATTATGTTAGAAAGACAATTTTTTGAATTTTAAAATGATGTAAAAATAATTTTTATCTAATAATATTTTCTGACGTTATCAGGAAAAGCTCTCAAGATCTCGGATCATTTAAAATTATTTTAAATTCATTTTAAAATATCACAAAAACGCCGTTCCCAGTTTTACATCCTACTGTTTAAAATAGGCATATGCCATATTTTATAACTCTAAACCAATGTTCTACCCTGTAAAGAACAAATTCACACCCAAAGACATGCACACACACATACTCTCCTTTATTATTAGTAAAAGTATCTTTTCTGCATTCGATTACATAATATATAATGCAATAAAAATTCAGTTTTAAGTTTATATTACTGGTATTATCCAACTTTCTCCAATCCATTATGATGCCTCCAGCGGAACTTCCTTTAATTGAAATAATCTAGAATAATTGATTTTACTAAAATATTGCATATTTAGTAAATTCAATCTCAGCATAAAATAATACTTCTCATGCCATGAGATTCAATAAAGTGGCATATATCATGGCATGAGAGATATTACAGTACACTCCCGATTATCCGCTGAATTGGGTGGCGCGGGCGCCGCGGATAACAAAAATCGCGGATAATCCGAAAAAAGCTAAAAACGGGTATAGCAAAAGAGAAAACAGTCATTCCAACTTTGAAAAATCGTTTTATGTACAATAAAACGTAAAATAAACAGCAGGAAATGTTTAACTAACGCTTAATATTTTAGTATATCACTCAAAATTTACCTAAAATGCATTTTGTTAATGAAAACAGAAAAGTGCTTTGTACTTACGACAGGCGTCAAGGATACACAGAAAATTGAATACATATGTACTGTTTTAATACTGTAATGTATTATGTAATTACAAAAGCATAACTGTAAAACTACACCTTTTTGAAAAAATCAGTACAGAAAAAAAAAAAAAAAAAAAAAACTTTGTGCAGCAGGCGCGGATAATCGGGAGTCTACTGTATTTCATAATTTTAAACTTTTATATCACAACTGCGCTTGGTTTTTTTTCTTACTATAGAGCTCCAGGTACATAAAAGAAAAAAAAGTAAATCCTCTTTTTGATTTAAAGCAAACAAATCACCAAAAAAGATTATGGAAAATAAGATTTAAGTTCATAGAGTTCTCATAATAATAAAAATGCTTCCGTGCATAGCTTTAAAAAGCAGTACATTAAACCACATATTTACAAAAAATGGCGATTTTCACAAATGTTCGAATTTGAGCAGAAATTAATTGCCCGAGACGCAGCGATCCCTGGGAGTCTTATCCCGAAAACAAAGTAGCAGTGAATGATAATGGTTCCTAATGGATAACTCCTGGCATATCACTTTCGGGGCATAAGAAAATAACTTAAGGGGCCGTACACAAATCTGAAATTAGTAATGCGAAGGAAAAAACCGGCAAAAAAAACAATGATTTGTTTTCGAGAGTTTCGAGGTGTTTAAAATTTAAATTTAGAAGCTAATGGGTATATGAAAATTGTGAAGATACACAAAACTTTTCTTTAGATTGTAATATAAGCGATTAGTGATATACGGACAGAAAGCTAATTTCAGATTTCAAATTAAATTTATTATGTAGACAGTACATAGAAGAGGATGCATATTATATATATTTCACATTATGTGCAGTAATGGGGCTATAGTTTAAATTTTTGCGTCTGCGCAGTGCGATTTTTAAAAACACTTTTTAGATGAAAATCAAGCCAAAAATTGAATCTAATATGTTGCTCTATAATTTGAAATGGTGTCATACTGTTTGTGTTACAGAAGATTGTGATGAAAATTAAATTTGAAGTTAATAATTTGAGTTAATTGCCAAATTTAAATTCGCTTTCCAAACACCATTATTCTTAGGTTTACTTTTCAATGTTTTTCAAAAATGAATGACTACGAAATAAGATTTTTTTCTTTTTCAAATTCAATTTTCATTTTTTTTAAATCGACAATTATGATATCATTTAAAATCGTTGAGCGACATTTTAAAAACAAGACCTGTAGAATAGGAAATAGAAAAAAATGTGCATTTTTCTACAAAGCCGAGTTTGTTAAGAAATAATACAGGTATTTATCTGAAATTTTTTTATTTTCCTTTTTATGCTATTATATATAACACGCAATTGAAGAGAATATCATCATTATTTTATTTATACATTTTTATCGTCAAATTTTGTGATTCATTTTATAGATATTTATAATATATGATACCCTTCTGACTTACAATTTCCCTCAAAGATCAATAATTTTTTACTTAAACTGAAACACCAATGTTAAAAATTTTACCTCTAATCCTCCCTAACTTTGGTTACATATCTGAGTACAGATTTAGAGATTAGTTTTAGAAACCCAGAATTGGAATGATATTGAACCATTTCAAATTGCTAGCCAACTCAACAATTTAAGTCAATAAAATGACTGTTATGTAATTTTTTTTCCGCATTTTGTAATTTTCCATAACAGTTTGATCGAATTTTTATGTTTAAATTAAGTTGAATATTGTGATATAATTGGAAAGCATTATAAATGTTTATAATATTAATATTTGAGCATGCATAGCCTTGCACATTTGCATCACTTAAATTTTGGTTATAATAAGATTAATTTTATTCAATTAACTGATCTGTTAATGGAAGAGGACGAAAATATAAAGCTTTGGTTAAGAGATTCATTTTCACTGAAATGATAAAAGAAATTTGATGCGATGGAAAATTGGGTCATCCAATTCTCCCCTCCATCTACCTCCCCGCCCCCCAAATAATTAAGTTTGCATGTTATTGCACATTATTATACAATTCTGTAATATAATAATCACCAAAGGAACTATTATTAAGTTAAACTGCCTCCCATTTTATGCATATAAATATTGTGTGACTTACTTTCCTGTATACAAAATATATAAATCCTTTAATTTTAGAAAATTTAGGAATACTAATTTTATGATTTTTACAATTTTAGATTTTTAGCTTTCGAAATAAACAATTTTTGGTGTTGCAACAATCTGTTGATGTTGTCTCTTATGGCCCTTGTCATAGACAAGCCCTTGATTAAGTCAGCGATTTTAAGCTGAGACAGCGTCTCTTGTTTCAGTAGGACCTTAGGCCGGACTTCATTCATGCATTTCATTCACTTACCCACAGATCGCAATTCAGACCTGAATCAGAGAACGACCACCCCTGATACAGTACCTCCAATGGTATTATCTCAACTTGGAGGACTTCGTAACCATGACAGATTTATATGTACATCAGTCACCACATACACGGGAAGTATTCGGCCTGCGGGGTTCGAACTCACAACCCAAAGGCTGCGAACCCTAAACTCTACCAACCAGGCTATCCCGGCCGAAAACAATTAGTTTTGTAAGCTTATGAATTCCAGAAATTTAATCCGAAATATCCATGAAAAATTGAATCAGCATTCTATAAAAATCTGTGAGCTTCTTCGTTCAAATTATTGATCTTTTAAGCTGTTCAATATTAATATCGAATGCGTATTTTTTTTTAATTTCACCTTGTTATTTAATAAAACAAAGAAACATAAATTTAACCGGATAAAGCACAACAAATTATAACGCGAGTAAATTAAAAAAAAAGTGTATATTTTATGAAATAAAAGCTTCAGTGAAAATCCTTCTTTGGAAATAATGTCTAAAGAAAGCATGTTTTTAAATCTTAATTTTAAGATTGGCAAAATCACGTGATTGAATATTTTGACGGATTAATGTGAATTTCGTCATGAAATTAAGGATTGATTATGACAAATTGTGTGCCACATTAAAAAATTATTAAAAATAAAGAAACCATTGTATAGAGATGAAATTAAATATCATAAAAAAGCACCTTTTTTTAATTTTAAGATAGTGCAAAAACCATTTTTATAAGAGAATAGTTTCGGAAGATCTGGTCGTCAGTTTCCTTAGGTAAGTAACAGCGATCACTCATTTTCCAATGGTTAAGCCTATTTTCGAACTCGATTAATTTTTGGCTGACGTGTATTTCTTAATTTCTTTTACATCTTATTTCTTCTGAGCGAATGGAATTTTTATGAACAATATCCAGAGCATTTCTAATAAGATTTTTCAGTTTCATTAATTATCGAAGCATCGAATTATTTATAGCTTGAAAAATGTTCAATGAAACAATCTAAAATGTTCGATTTGTAATTTGTTTACATTTGACTGTTACCATCCCACAATATGCAATAATAATAATTTCTGTTCCATGTACGTTAGCGTTTTATGTATATAATTTTTTTCTTTCTTACCTTAAAACTGACACAACATGGATATAGTATTACAGATTCGCAACAATATATATACTGGTGGACAGACAGGCAAATATTCTGTTGACCGAATTCATCAATCAAATTAATAGAGATCGAACGATTTTGATCTAAAAAAACCTCATAATAATATCATCTATCTGGCCAGTTGCGCTTTTTTTATTTTTAGGTGGGTAGGCATAATTCTTACAAGTGATAGTGTCCCTCTTCTTATTTTTCGTGTGCCATAAGACATCAAGTCAACCAACTGCCACGAAGGCTCACGGATTTAAACCATAAGGCTGGATGACCGGACCGCCGCAACAGCAACACTGGCTGAAACTGTGGTTGAGTCCCAAGGGCCATCACCGGCCACGGTACAACCCTCCCCCAAGGAAGTACGTCCCGTCATCGATGGGAGGAGTCAGATCCCCCACCTATTTGTGTACTCTCCAGGGTGGTGAGATCCAAACACCATCCGGAAGTATCTCATCCTCATTGTGCCACCTGGGAGGGAAATGTGTGCCATAAGACATGGTAAACTTCATACATTAAAGTATCCAAAAATGTTTATTTATCCCTCTCCATCAAAACTTCGTAATAGTGAGAATAACCGATGACTCAATCTGAGAGCTTTCGCATCATGGGAACATGAATAAAGAAAATCATGCAACTAATTTGATTGATATAAGCTGTTTCTTTCTTTTGAAAGATCTCTATATATACAGTCGGATTTACAAACCGGCATTATTTTAACGGATTTTCCAAAAGTTGACAAGATCTGCAATTCCGATTACTTTATTTTTCTCAGCTCCACCGGGGGGGGGGGGGCTCCTATGAGGATAAGAAGATTCTAGTATAGTGGTTGGTTTTCGCCACCGGAGTGGATATAGAAAAGGTGGGTGATGACGATTCCGATGACGGGACGTGCTTCCCATGGGAAGAGTTGTATCGGGCAGTTGATGGCCCCTAGGACTCAACCATAGTTCCGGCCAATGCTGTCGCGGCGGTTTGGTCATTCAAATTTAATACGAATGTCTTTATTTGGGGGGGGTCAATGTATCCTTGTGTGATATATTATACTATCTTTTTTGTGTTTATGAGTCATTGCATCCATGAGTCCAGAGATGAAATATATTTTTCTATCAACATAAGGCTTCCAAAATGTATTAAAAGTCTCCAAATTTAATTTAAAGATCCTAAAAAAACCATCTGTTAAACCTCGTTGAGTGTATTAATTATTATTTTCACATGTAATAGGCAGGCGTTATTCCACAATTATATTTTTCTCTTATTTAAGACTATTCAACAAAATCTGGAAGTTGGATGTTTTGTTTTTGGTTATTACACTACTTTCTTTTTCTATACTTCTGAGGATAAAGTTAGAAAGTTAATGAATGAATAAAAACACTTTTGAAATATACAAAAAAATTGTTTTAAATTAATTAATTTCATAAAATTATTAGACTGTATTATAACAAAATTTAATTTCCTAAATTCTTCAGATTGAAGCCAAAGATCGTAAGGATGAATTAAGTCTTAGTTATAAATTCTATACACGTAATCGGTTTTTCACTGTTTTATATGAATTAAAAACAAATACTACATAAAGAAATTTAATCCACATAATTATGTAATAATTTTATGTTCAGTATAATATTAAATGTATTATAAAATAAATTCCCAGTCGTATGAAATATATTTAAATAATTCCAAAAAATTGAAACTAGTAATAGTAAGTAAAAAATAAATAACAAGAATTGTTTTTAATTAAAAAAATGACATGTTAAATTTATAATTTAACTAAAAGGTCAATTCAAAATCAACTTATATTTTGTAAAGATTTAGAATTAAAAGGGAGAACAATAAAAAAATTATTAAAATGATGACAAATTTTGATATAATTCTATGTAAGAAAATATGCAACGAAAGATAAGAAATTAAATTAATTCCTTATTTTTCGATTTGGAAAAATAAAAATTGAAATTTTCTTTTGTCTTATCATAATGCGTTAAACTTTCTGCTTTTCATTAATAGGTGGAAAATGGAGGAAGTGAAAAATCAGTTCAATTCTAACAGAAAATTAAGTAAAATTGTTTAACAGAAAATATAGGCTATCATTATTTACATCGAAGAATTATTTTGAAATTAGTCACCTTTGGTGACCACCTAGTTAACCAAGAATATTGTTTGTGGAATCTTAAATTAAATTTCTTAAGCCTGAATTTATATTCAGGAATCCTCAAACGAAGCCTAGTGTCATGACATCATAGTTCTTAAAATGCCGTTTCTTTGTACTCCGTGGCTAACTGTCAAAGTATTGTAACTACACATTTTTATTTTCTAAGTGAATTACGCCTAATTAAAAAGAGCACTTATTTCTTAGCTTACAAGAATGAAAGAAAATTACATGAATAAATAATTATTTGACGGATCAGCGAAAAACGAATTGAACTCTAGCTCAATAATGAATTGGATTGAGAAAACAATATACAAAAGTACAATTTTTTAAAAAGAAATGGAGAATCTTTAGAAAAAATGTGCATGACAATTAAATTAGTATCATTAAAAAGATATTTTTTTGATTATTAAGATATGTAAAAATCGAATTTGGTAATAATATTTTCGGCAGCACTCTCAAAAAAATGATAAATACTTAAATCAGTTTTAATTGATTAAAATTTTAAAAAATATGTACAATATGCACATTTTCATTCTCCAAAGTATACCTGTGCCAAATCTGGTATCTCTAACACTCTTCCCTGCAAATTTTTCACAAAAAATATACATATTTTTTCTTTTATTCTTTTTAATGGCGAATTATATTATTTAATTAATACATTTTGAAACACAAATGGACTATTTATGGAATTGGATGGTTTGAATCATATTACCTACTATGAAATATGAAGTAAATACTTGTTTATAAAGCATAATAAAATCTTTAATTCTAATTTCATTTGTTCATAAAACTTAACTAATAAAAATCTTTAATTCTAATTTCATTTGTTCATAAGACTTAATTAATAAAAATCTCTAATTCTAATTTCTGTGAAAAGTTTAATTTCATTTCTTACAAAAACAAAATTTATTTTTCAGAAAAAAAAATAACGTAATAAAATAAATTAAATTTTTTAGAAATTGATGAAAATGCTGGATACGAATTTCTTTGAAAATAAAAGCGATTAATTTAGGATACTATAAAAAAAATATATATACAACAATTATTTATACGAATATGCTTCTGGAATTACCTGGAAAAAATAAACAACGAAATAAAATGATTCAATAAATTTTGTACAATTTCATTATTTATACAATTTATTTATTATTCATTTTATTATTTAAATTTAGTGTGTTTATTCTCTAATTTTGGAAAAAAAAGCACATGAAATATAAGCATTATTTTGTTCAAAAAGTAAAAAGTAAAATTTCATTTTTTTTATATTGAATGCACTTCTTCTCTTTTAGAAAAAAAGCAAATTAAATATAAACATCTAAAAATAAAATGAAAGCAAACGTAACTTTTTATGAACTCAGGGAAATGAAAGCAAAGAGTAAAGTTACATAAATTGTTTTCACAGAATATATTTGTTTCTTTAAGAATTTTCAAGCAATTATTAAAAACATCGTAAAAATAAAAAAATAAAAATTTAAAAAATATTCTCCAACGGAGAACATTTTCTTTTGGTATAAATAAATTTTGCCTTAGGCTCCCAGAAGTAAATATGCTAATTTTTCCCCACAAAATATTAATGAAAATTCTGGAAAGTTAAAATCGATTAGAGGTATAAAAATAAACAGAAAATGTTACTACGATTTGGTCATTTTTTTGGAATGTACATATTTAACATTTAAATCTCGTTAACGTAGAAATATAAAAATATGCACTTCATATTTTAAAAAATGATTATTTTCTGAGAAATACAAACTTGTTGAAATGTATTATGAATTCTACTAAATCTTTTATTCATTAATAAATTGGCTGAAAAATTATTATTAGAAATTACGGTTAATGTAATCATAGTTCTTTTAAATTTTCTCAATCGGAAGTTAAAGAAATAGAATAAATTTTAGTTTATTTAATAGACACAAAAATTTGCTGTGAAGAAATAAAATATAATACCATAAACATTTTTTTTCTGTCAAAACATAATTAATGTTTTTTGAAGTTGTTGTCATGCAGGGAAAATAATAGTTTTTTTTAATGAAATTAAATGCTATGGCCACTAAGAATTCTTTTCATGCTTTTTGTCTACTAAAAATTCTTTCTCTTTTTATACATTTAAAAGTACGAAGAAAATATATAATTTATTTGTTATATTATGCAAAATAAATTTTTAAAAGGCAAAAATAGTAGTGATACAATTGTAACATCAAAGACAGGAGTTAATTATCTATAAAATATTTTTTAAATGAAAATGATATAAAAAAATTATTATTTTATTAATTTCTGAAAATGGTATATTGTTTTTAAAATAAATATTTATTTAAAACAATTATGCGTCCATCGTCCTGAAAGAATTATATAAGACATTCTTATAGAAGAAGAATATAAAAATATCTAAAACCAGAAAAATTAAAAGAAAAAAAGAATTCATTGAATAAAATAATGGATATGCCTCTAGTGTCAAATAGGCAGATATTCTTTCCTGTCACGTTCTTAGTTGAAGTCTTGATAATATTTTTTCCTGAGAAACATAATTAATTTTGCTAGACGTTTCTGTTTCTTTTTAGGACTTTTTGACAGAAAGAAAAAATCGCATATTAAAATCTTATCGTATTAAATTAAAAAAACGTTTGCTCGTAAAAGATCTAATTTTATAAAGCAACAACTTACTTCACTGACAGGGTTATTCAAGGTACTATGATATCATTACAATTGTAAGTTTTTTTTTGTGATTATATATATATATATATGTTTTATTTTCTATTTTTGGAAAAAAGTTATATAAAAAAGATGCTTTAAAAATTTGAGAAGCAGAATTTATACAAAATATTATTCAGCATGAAAAATAAATAATCATAAATTCCTGAATTTAATTTGGTGAAATTAAATTATCCCTTTTTCATACACAAAGTAAAAAAAAAAAAAAAAATGCAGTAAACTTCAAGAAATTCGATTCCAAATTTTGGAAACTCTTCACTCCGAGTCCTGAAATATCTCTTTAATAAAAATAATATAAAATTCAAATTATGTATGTATACATATTTGGCCCAATAATCTGTAACAGAAAGAGCAAGACAACTGAAATTTGACATGTGATTTGTGGATAAAAAATGTACATTTGCATTAAATTTGGATAAATTATTCATTGAGAAGATTATTTATGTAAAAATAAAAATATCTCAGAAAACATTAAGCTTGATAGATGAAATTTGTTGCATAGTTTTATAATTATGCAGTAACGTAAAGAATCATATCCTTTAACGAATTGATTATTTGCCTGTCAGTCCACTCATGTGTGCATAAAGAGTAATAATAATAGACTTAGTAACCTGAAGAAACGAAATTTAATGCCTTTATGAAATAATCAATAATTAGTGAATATTTAGGCTTAGAGAAGATCTTAGTAATCTTTATCAGTAATTCTTAAGAATATACAATAATTGCCTATGGATTTACAAATAAATTATTGTATGTAATTACTGATACTCTTAAGCAATTATTAATAAGAATTGCTAAAAAAAATAAAGGAATTACTAAGAGAAAAGAACCCGGAAAAATCCAAAACGGGACGATTACTCATGATTTTTAGTTTTCATTTTTTGACAATTATAATCTGTTCTATTTGAAGTACGTCATACATGGGAAACAAAAAGTAGTACAAAATGAATACTTGAATTTCTTTTTGTTAAATGGACGCAAAACATATCCCCATAATGTAAGTAAGTATGAAAGTCGAGGAAAGAATTCTCACCTATTTCTTTTTTAACTCTTGTCTGCTATGTAAGGCCTTTGTTAATTAATTTCACACTAAGAGAAAAATTAATTTTTATTTTTAAGAAATACAGTAATTTATTAATGTCAGCGCTTTAAATATTTTTATCACTTTAAAAGCAAGTTTTTTTTCTCGAATACTTGGGATAAATGATTGTAGAAATTTCTAGCTTTTTTTCTAGATTATAATGAAGTCTTTGACACATTGTTAAAAACTCTTGAGACAGTAAATAAGTTTTGAAATAACGTTAGCACTATATAAAAACATGCATATTACGTAATCTATTATATAAAAAATGCAATTTTCTCTCATCCTTATTGTTTTAATCACTAACAATTGTTTGTTTCTTATCTAAAAACATTTAAATAAAAAAAGAATGAGTATCTAATAAAGAACATAAAAAAAACTTCACATTTTTTGTCCTTTTTTCATTGTAGAAATTCTCCGTAGAAGTAATTAGATAAAACTAATAGTTCCATTTAGTTCTTGATTAAAAAGAAAGCTCTTGAGCAGAGCATCTCTGATTGAACTCGTTTCCTGCTATTTAGGTGGAGAATTTAAATGAAATCCTAGACAAACAAAATAAAGAGAACTGAAATGAGAAATAGAGTTAATAATAGTGGAGCAGCTTAACTCAGTTTGCAAAATTACTTTCTAAATCTGAATGGAATTTATCTCGTATAATAAAGATGTTAAGAGGTGGCAACAGTGTTGAAATAATTTTTATTTCAGACGATAAATAGAAAGCACAAATATGTACGTTAATGGCAGTGTTTTTTTCATGAATTCTTTATTTTGAAATTAAATAATTACATGCGTTTTTTAGGGATGAATTTTAAACCTAGTAACTAATCATTGCTTTTTCAAATTTTTAAACAATTACATATTTGGTACTAAGTTATATATTAATTAAATAACACTTTTATTGGCTTTATATTATTAAATAAGCCGGTGCAAAAGTCATTATACGGATAATTTTGGGTTTTGTTGGTATAGAAATACCAAATTTTGACATATAGCTATTTCTTGGATAGTAAATTATTTTAAAATGTAACTTTAAATTTTAATTAGATTTTTAATTAATTAGGAATTAATTAAAACTTTCAATTTTCGTCAATAACTTGGAAACATATCATTACAAAAAAAATCCATTTATATAGTACTTTAATATCCATAACATTAATTTTCGATTGCTATTGATCTTATTTAGGACCATTCTTTTCTCTAATTTCAGTAAATTTTTCAAAATAAATTGTTTATAATTTAATGAAATTCAAATGAAAACTATTTTTCCTCAAATCTTTCACATTCGCTTTTTTGTTAGCGTTAACATTACGTAAAATGTTTTATTTAGATATCAAATTCAAAACAAAATGTTTACTTTTTTTAGCCAAAGCATTTTAGCTTACATTCTTTCTGCATTTGTGTGATGTAAAATAATTATAGACAGAATGCAACAGTCGATGCAATCAAGTCAACAGAGATAAGACAGACATATAGTTATTAATTGAAAGACAAGACAGGCATTAATTGATTAAATATCCTCATAGTAATGTAAGAATATTTAAGGAAATTTCTTTATTTCTTTTTTTGTGATCCGTTTTGGGATTGTACAGGAGCCATTTAGGACTTTAATATTTTACCAGACAGCCTCTCATAAGGGGTGGGAGCTTCCACGACTCTACACCACCCCAGACAGACTACAATTATCAAAGACGAATATTACCAATGAACGCCCTCATGCTTATTTCCTTTTTAGGACAGAGTGCATGGCAATCGAAGTGAGTGCATGATCTTTGATAAAATTATAGTTTCAATCCCAGTCTCTTCAATTTAGATGCTACGCGCCATTTATTTTGACACTTTTAATATATGATATTATATTGATTATTGTTTAATAATAGAATATATTGCTTATTAAACGATAGTGAGTGTTATTTAATTTATAAAATGCACTGATTATTAAAATATATTAAATATTGTTTAATATATAAAATACATGGATTTTTGAAATATATTGAGTAAAATTTAATGTATAAAATAAATGGATTATTAAAATATATTGAGTATTAATTAATGTATAAAATACATTGATTATTAAAATATATTGAGTAGTATTTAAAGTATAAAATACACTGATTATTAAAATATATATTTAGTATTAATTAATATATAAAATGCACTGATTATTTAACAGATATTGAATATTGTTTAATATATAAAATACATTGATTATTGAAATATATTGAGTAATATTTAATGTATAAAATAAATTTGTTATTAAAATATATTGAGCATTACTTAATATATAAAATACATTGATTATTAAAATATATTGAGTAGTATTTAAAGTTTAAAAAACACTGATTATTAAAATATATATTTAGTATTAATTAATATATAAAATGCACTGATTATTAACACATATTGAATATTGTTTAATATATAAAATACATTGATTATTGAAATATATTGAGTAATATTTAATGTATAAAATAAATTTGTTATTAAAATATATTGAGCATTACTTAATATCTAAAATACATTGATTATTAAAATATATTGAGTAGTATTTAAAGTTTAAAAAACACTGATTATTAAAATATATATTTAGTATTAATTAATATATAAAATGCACTGATTATTAACACATATTGAATATTGTTTAATATATAAAATACAATGATTATTGAAATATATTGAGTAATATTTAATCTATAAAATAAATTTGTTATTAAAATATATTGAGCATTATTTAATATCTAAAATACATTGATTATTAAAATATATTGAGTAGTACTTAAAGTATAAAATACACTGCTTATTAAATTATATCGAGTAGTATGTAAAGTATAAAATACAGTGATTATTAAAATATATATTTAGTATTAATTAATATATAAAATGCACTGATTATTAACACATATTGAATATTGTTTAATATATAAAATACATTGATTATTGAAATATATTGAGTAAAATTTAATGTATAAAATAAATTGATTATTAAAATATATTGAGTATTAATTAATGTATAAAATGCATTGATTATTAAAATATATTGAGTAGTATTTAAAGTATAAAATACACTGATTATTAAAATATATATTTATTATTAATTAATATATAAAATGCACTGATTATTAACACATATTGAATATTGTTTAATATATAAAATACATTGATTATTGAAATATATTGAGTAATATTTAATGTATAAAATAAATTTGTTATTAAAATATATTGAGCATTACTTAATATATAAAATACATTGATTATTAAAATATATTGAGTAGTACTTAAAGTATAAAATACACTGATTATTAAAATATATCGAGTGGTATTTAAAGTATAAAATACAGTGATTATTAAAATATATTGAGTAGTATTTAAAGTATAAAATACACTGATTATTAAAATGTATATTTAGTATTAATTAATATATAAAATGCACTGATTATTAACACATATTGAATATTGTTTAATATATAAAATACATTGATTATTGAAATATATTGAGTAATATTTAATGTATAAAATAAATTTGTTATTAAAATATATTGAGCATTACTTAATATATAAAATACATTGATTATTAAAATATATTGAGTAGTATTTAAAGTTTAAAAAACACTGATTATTAAAATATATATTTAGTATTAATTAATATATAAAATGCACTGATTATTAACACATATTGAATATTGTTTAATATATAAAATACATTGATTATTGAAATATATTGGGTAATATTTAATGTATAAAATAAATTTGTTATTAAAATATATTGAGCATTACTTAATATCTAAAATACATTGATTATTAAAATATATTGAGTAGTATTTAAAGTTTAAAAAACACTGATTATTAAAATATATATTTAGTATTAATTAATATATAAAATGCACTGATTATTAACACATATTGAATATTGTTTAATATATAAAATACATTGATTATTGAAATATATTGAGTAATATTTAATGTATAAAATAAATTTGTTATTAAAATATATTGAGCATTACTTAATATCTAAAATACATTGATTATTAAAATATATTGAGTAGTACTTAAAGTATAAAATACACTGCTTATTAAATTATATCGAGTAGTATGTAAAGTATAAAATACAGTGATTATTAAAATATATATTTAGTATTAATTAATATATAAAATGCACTGATTATTAACACATATTGAATATTGTTTAATATATAAAATACATTGATTATTGAAATATATTGAGTAATATTTAATGTATAAAATAAATTTGTTATTAAAATATATTGAGCATTACTTAATATATAAAATACATTGATTATTAAAATATATTGAGTAGTACTTAAAGTATAAAATACACTGATTATTAAAATATATCGAGTAGTATTTAAAGTATAAAATACAGTGATTATTAAAATATATCGAGTAGTATTTAAAGTATAAAATACAGTGATTATTAAAATATATTGAGTATTATTTAATGTATAAAACATATTGCTTAAAATTAATAATTGTGCTTCTTAAAAATTACAATATTTGATTTTTTTTTATTCTCCAAATTATATTAGGTATACTCGCCCATTTTTCATTATAGTAGAGCAGAATTTATTTTATTTACAATGTTTTGTTTAAATATTTTATGTGATTTCAAAACTATTTTTATGTATCAATTTTAAGACCGGAGAATTGTATAAAAATTGAAGCTATTTTTTTTTTTTCAATAGCACATTTATTGACTCAAAAACGACAAGACATAATTCCGTACACAAGTAAAATACGATTTTTTCATTCTGAAGCATTATATATATTTAATTATAACAGTTATATTAGCTATATTAGCTATTGCTACATAATTTATAGTGGGTATTATGTATTTCTTATTTAAAGTGCAGGAATTATGAAAAACTTTTCTAATTAATTAATTTGACTATTTAATTGATTCATCATTCATTGGTTAATTGATTCATTGGCGCATTAAATATTAATAGAATTTACATGTTTTTATAATTACGGAAACAAATAAAGACATTTTAAAATATTTTTTTGAATGCGAAATTTGAGGGCAATCTTTGAGCATCTGAATTGATGAGTATCAGAAAATGAAAATAATAATCTCAAATCAGGAAACATTCTTGAAATAAATAATAACAAATTTGAAAAGTTAAGTAATTAATTTAATTCGAATTATATTTAAAAATATTTACAATTTGAATATCGATAAAAGTAAAAAGGACCCCCCCCCCCCCAAATTTATGTGTTGTGTTATGAATTATGGCACTTTACAAGCCCGCTAACAGTTATCTGTCAGCGATTTAAGCCGAATGAGTCTCTTGATTTTTCAGTATCGCCAACTAGGACCAAGAATATGACTTAGCTACTCACACGTCACACCCCTTTTTACGGGTAGGACTTCATTCATGCATTTCATTCACTCATCCACAGATCATAATTTAGACCTGAATCAGAGAACGATCACCGTTGAATCAGTGTCGCCAGTGGTATTATTCTCGACATGGAGGAATTTACGACAGATTTATACGTGCGCCAGCCACCACATACACGGAGAGTCTTCGGCCGGTGGGGTTCCAGATATTTCTCAAGGGATGCGAATTCAACGCCCTATCGACCAGGTTATACCAAAATTTCTTATATGAGGATTACTTTAGTTATTGAGTTTTCTTATCGTTTCGTAATAATACTAAACCTTTAAACTTAAATCATAACTATATCTTCCTGAAATCTTAACTTTTATATTAAGAAATATTTTATGGTATTTAATTTATATTTATACTTTATAAGAATACTTTTATGTTATTTATATATTTTATATTGTTTTACTTAAATATTTCGTAAAATATTTTTACTTTTTAAAAATAATAATTTTTATTTGAAATGAATTAAAAAAACAGGATTTGATTATGATTTAAAAATAATTATATTTATAAATATGTATTTAATTATTGGTAAAAATTTGTATTTAGTTTTTAATAACAGAAAAATGCTTGAAAAAAGGGAAAAATAACAAGAATTGAAACTTTCAATTAGAAACTGTTTCTTTCTTCCAACGTCTCATCAAAAGCTCGTCAATTATATTTAATCATCATGAAATTGAATTAATTAACTTTCATTCTGTTTGAAGATTTTTTTAATATTTCACATGAAATAGCAATTTTAATTATTGTACACTTTATAAAGACATAAAATAATGTCAAAACTCAAAACATTAGGGAATTATCAGCAAAATTTTTGTATTTTTGTAATTTCAGCTTAAAACGGCAAACCACAATTCTGAAAATATTATGGTGAATTAAAAACATATTTTCTCTTTCAGTATCACAACATTTTACATATACATTATTATTAATTAAATACTCTATTAAAAGAAATACAAAATGGAAACACAGAAGCTGTTTCTTACTATTAGGTTTTTAAAATTTTGGGCTATCATCTTTTACATTTTACCTTATCCGAAATCTGTACATAGAAAATATAGTAACCAGAAAAAAAAAATGTTTTTTAGAATGATGTCTGTCTGCCTCTGAACAAGGTGATTTTATACCGTTTTAAGCTAAAAGGTTGAAATTTATTGTATGATCTGTATTCGAAAGTTGTAAATTTCTATCAAACGATGAAGAAGACTACCATTCAGACTTTCTGAATATAAGTTAACATAATGTTTACAAAAACGAAGAGAGCTAGATAGATAAAACTTGGTGTACAGATTTAATATCGAAAATGTAAATTCGCATCAAATTTGAAGCCAAGTGTGTCAACGGGTTGACTGTCTGTCGGTCTGTACTTTCACAAGAATGCAAGCACGATAATTCAAAAAGCAATGATTTAAATCAGCGGTTCTTAACCTATGGGTCGCGCTGAGTCGAACCAAAAAAGTTAGTAATACACCAACTTTCAGACATTTTAGAAAGGACGACTTGAATAAATATCAACAATCGAAAATGAATGTGATTAACAAGATCAAAAAATATCAGCTGATTAAAAAGCGAGAGCAAAAAAGTACGTGTGATGATAATAACGGTGAGAACTAAATGGAGCAAAGCTGGCGAGGGCGTACAAGAGAAGCGCGCTAAATATTTGACCTTGGAGACCGGTTCTACAAAGTGGAATTCATTATGTCAATCTTTTGGTTTTATTCGTTCGCTTTATTTACAAAATATTTAACAGGTAAGCACTTCTAACTTGAGAATAATTTTAAATACATGCTGATAAAAAAAAAACGATATCTGTAATTCATCATATAATTTGATAAATTTCAGCGCATTTTAGTTGTTTTAAAGTCAAAATGGATGGGGAACTCTTTCCCAGGGCGAATAGTTACATTTTCTGCCTTTTACAATACTTCCAAGTTGGGGTGAAACAGAGTATAGGAGGTGTTGGTAATACGCACGCCATTGCTTTGCGTGTGCGTAGACTCAGTAAGCTCTCTGTCAAAAACTCGTTTCTAAATTGTAATTGTAAAGAATTGTAATTAATTGTAAAAAAATTGTAATCACCCTAATAATGGCAAAACGTGAATACAAGGAAGCAATTTTAGAATTAGGTTTTACTTGCATTTATGATCGAGGAGAGAACAAGCCGCGATGCGTGTTGTGCAGTGAAATATTAAGTAATGAATCGATGAAACCGAACAAACTTAAAAGACATTTTGATGCAAAACATAAAATTTTTTCCTTTGAGGGAAAAGATCGTACTTTTTTCGAAAGAAAAGAAGCCCATTTAAAAAGGCAGCGTTTGGATGCACCAAGTAGTAGTGGTTTTATAAATTATGCCAAACAAGCTACACTTGCTTCTTTTCATGTGGCTTGGCATATTGCAAGACAAAAGAAACCCCATAATATTGCTGAAAAACTTATAAAACCTGCTGCCATTGACATGGCACGTATCATGTGCGGAGATGAAAGTTCAAAGAAATTACAAAAGACACCATTATCAAATGAACATATTTCTCAAATTTGGGTCGCGGCTTAAAAAGGTTAAGAACCACTGATTTAAATATATCAAACTTTGTATGTGATGTTGTAACTACAATTGTAGTTATGTGCAAAACTTTGGTTTAATTGATCTGAAAAAAAGGATACCAAAATGCAATATGGTTTTCTATTTCTTAAACTCTCGTTAAACACTTTGTAGCAATTAATCTCGAAATAATCTGTAAAAAAATCCCATGCTGTTAGGTGTTTGCACAACTATTGTATGTCAATGATATATGGTTAACGATGAAGTACATTTATTAGAAAATAAGCGCGAACGTTTAGGGAAATCATCTCACTATTTATTTTTGTAAATTATGTTTAACACCTCATACATCTCAAAACTTTGGAACACATTGGGGAAGGCCAGTTGAAAATAGTCATTTAACAACTCGCGAGAGTTTTAGTTTTAAAAGAACAACCCAAAATATTTCAGAGTATTAAAAAAAAGCCTTTATGTTTTATTATCACAACATTTAATTATACATTTGCTATATTAAGATAACTATACAAAAGGGAAACATAGAAGTTTCATGCCATTGAGTGACTAAGACTTTGTACGACTGCTTAATTCACATTAATTTTCCTTACGTTTTGTATGAACAGAGACAACATAGCCTCAACTGCTTTCGCCATTTTTTTTCCATTTATTTCTGATTCACTGGTTTCCTTTTAATATTAAAAAAAAAATCTTAATGACCTAAATAGATCATATTATTAGTCGCCTGCTCTGAACTTTTTACATATTCCACCATGAATATAAAGAAAATATGAAATCTTTAACAACATGAAATCTATTCAGAATGACCTGATTTGAATCTAAAATTACAAATTATAAACCATTCGTTAGCAAACCATGAGTAATAAAAATAAATATTTCCATCTCTGTAAAGTATAACTGATCTGAAATATCAGAATGCATCCACAAATGAAAATTACAGTATATAAAAATACAATTTTTAATAAAAATTCAAGACAAATCCTTATTTTACAACTGTTGAAGAAGGTTTATGTAATTATCATTAACTAATTGTTGTAACTTAATTGCTGACAAAAAATTGAATTTTGAACTTATTAATGTTATCTGTTACATAATCAAAAAATTAAAATGATTGCAAAATCTTATTAATAAATTGGTATTATATTTTCTTACTCAATTGTAGAATAAGAACCATTTTGATTCGATAGTTCTTCTTTTAACAGCAATTTTTAAAGAATGTACTGAAGATTTTTTATTGTATATTGCTTAACAAAAACATCATTGGCATTAATTGCCCAAATTTTAAAAGAGAAATATAAAATATTTTTATTGCTTGTTACAAATAAAAAAAATGTTTTTTTTTTTACAAATTTTAATCAGATTTATAGACAGTCTGTTTAAGCCAAACAGAGAAAACATCGCCATATTCGTTATTCAGGCAGAAAAAATCATTTATTTTCCTCCTGTAAAAGTTGGAAAATCGGTGCAAGATATGTTCTTTGCCTAGTGACTATATACATTTTTTTAAATATATACATTAAAATAGTAGTCAGTTAATATAAAGGTCTAAATAAAAATAACCAATCATTAAATGCAAGAATGAAACGAAAAATCTCACCTTAATGTCAATTCAGATATATAAAAATTCACGCAATCTGTAAAATCACGCATGCACTGTCCACACAATTTCCGAACAGCAGCCATTGCTAATGATGACACAATTCACAGATTCAAACTGATTATGATGATCTTATTGAGCTTACTGTGCCCAAAACTACACCTAGAAGAGTATAGGTGACACTAAATCAACCAACTAAAGACACTAGATCGTTGTTGACCACTGTTGATGGCCATTAACCAAATGGAAGCTCATCATGGTAGTCTCATATCTCACAGAATGCATTTGTACCATTTGGTGAAAAGTTGATGAACTGAGTATTTGTGCAACTGTCTTGACATGCATCAACAGGAATGGCACCTAAGTATATATTAATTGAATCAAAATGTTGGATGTCCTGATGTGTTGGTCAGAGGATGCTCGCTCTTAGAAGGAACGCAGGGAGACTGTTGACTTCATGCAGGTTAATGAAAACTATACACCCCAACTACCTGTGGGCCATACCTTTCCGTGGGGTTGGATCGATTTTTCCAGCGGAAAGCTCACGTGCCACATTCTGCATAATTTAACTAGTGCATTAGCAACATTGCCTACTAAAGAACTCATTATCAACATCCTCATGAAAAAACAATCTACTCGGTAGCGAAGGCTGCGAATTCAAATGAATGTTCCAGGAAATATATTTCAGAAAAGAGTCGGATGTATGAAAATATTTAAGAGTGCATTTTCATATTTAAACGTGAACATATATTACAGGCGGGTTAAAAGGTTGTAAACGACCTGCAAAAACGAAGCAGATAGGCAGGCCGATATGCGAAAAAGGTTGCATGCTATGGCGGTAATAAAGAAAACTAATATTTCTTCAGGTATATCACCGTTTCAGATGGAAACTGTGTGTTTCAGAAAACAAATTAACTAATTTAACTGGAATTAAGTTAATTACAAAGAAATTATTTTTTTATTGATAAAATAATACTGCATTAAAAAATTCAGAAATTTGTCAAATGTTTTTCAAATGCGAATGAATGATGTCATTTCTCATGGCAAAAGTTAAGACTGATCGATTAGCTGAATTAACTTTTTTATCTTTGTATCAACGATGTCAAGAATATAGATTTTCACAGAATAATTACTTCAAATGCATATTAATACTTAGCTGTCTGTCTGTCCTTTGAAGGAAACACCAAATGAAGAGATTCTCATACATCGGTTTCAAAATAAAATACTGAACATTTTTAAATAGTGGCCGTAGTATATACAAATTACAGTTCAGCTTAAATATTGTCTTTAAGTAATTAATTAGCAATAATATGATCAGTTGCAATAAGTATATACAGCAATAATATGATCCGTTTAAGTAATTATTAGCAATAATATAATCCGTTAGTATTACGTCATGGATTATACACTTCTGATATATTAGTACATCTAATCTCTTGAATAAAATTAATCTGATGTTCATAACGTGTTGGGAGTTTTTGTCGGAATTGATGAATAGAATGTTTATGAATTAGCAAAAAAAAAAAAAAAAATCTTAAAGCAACAAAGTAAGAATATGAATCACATATTTTTTAAAAAGTTTATTATTATTATTATTTTCTTGCTTAAAATGCACTGTTCGCTTTAGATTCAGCAGTTTCAAATAATTATACTTAATCTTTTTCCTTCTTTGATCAGTAGCATAATATTTTTCTTAATATTAGAATATGCTTTAAAATGTTACAACTTTGTCTTAAAATGAAAAAAAAATATTTTTATTCAACATTCATCTTCAATGTATGCTGAATGTTGTTTTTTAACGGTGTAAATCAGAAATGATGATAATTAGTAAACTCAACAATCTTTCATCAATGTATTTGGTATGCCGACATTTACTAGAACCCGATCATTCACAGTAACATGCATATATTATGTTGTAAGTAAAAATATTATTACGAATTTGTAATATTGTTTCCCTGCTCAGTGAGTGTCCTAATAAAGAGGATAGTTTTACAGAAAGTACTGGCGTCCGAAAGAATACCGAATCAACGACCACCAGGTTTCACGACCAATTTGATAGCAATTTTGGGAACTTTGGCGAAAAAATGAAGGATTCAAAATATGTGAGAATCTTTGTGTTAACTCTATTTCGAATTGTAGTTCAGATACTTCTTTCTGAAAGTGCGATACCCTAATAACCAGTGGAGGTTTTCCGCACAAGCGGTGGGGGCGGTCGCCTCGTGCTCGAGATCTATAGTGGGCCTCAAAATCTGTTTCGACATACATATATCGTAGCACTAAATCGACGGAAAACTTTCTTGTTCACAGTCTTCCCTTCGGTCTGGTTGGCAGAATTCTCATCTTTTATTATTATTTTTTTATTTTAAGAAATGAAAAAAAAAAAAAAAGTCAGATGAAACATTGGGTGGGGTAAGCACTGACAGAAATACGGAATAAAAGAACAAATCAAGTAATATAGAAAGCTGTGAGAAAGGAGGGAGTTTATAAGATTTAAATATGACAAAATCGATAATATTAAATGAGCAATCTATATATTTAAAATAACGAGGAAAAAAATTAACCAGTCATTCAGCCTCAACTGTTGGTTCGATTTCATTAATTTCTATTTCACCTAAAAGATCATGATCCTTAGATAAGTCATCAATGATCTAAGAACTAACAGATGCATTAACTAAATAGGTGCACAATTTTATGGCGGGAAAGGATGATATCCATATTATAATGCATTCAAGAGAGCTTCGGGGAGTCTACTGTTTATGTTTAGATTGAATAAGTTCTTTTTTAAAAAAACTTAAATGAAGAGAAACAAAAATAATATATTTGTTAAGAACATTTTTAAAAATTTTGTTCCTATTTAATGTAAAATTCAGATATTTGAATATTTTTAGGTCTATCCAATTTAAAAGGACGAGAAGATCTAAAAAAATCCTTACCATTTTATTTTTTACATTAGTTTTTAAAAGTTCAGAGTAAAAAAATAAAAAGGTTTGTGTTCTAAAAATTATTTCTTAATCGGTTGTGCTATGACATCATTGTATCTTTAAATTATGAGTTGAATTTCTTTTCTAAAGCTATATGAGTTCAGAATACTTTCTCATGCCTCTATCCTACTTTCTGCCTTCCTATTAGTACGCTATAAAATAAATCACATAAAAGTCGCCAGTAAAATATCTTGAAAATGTATAAAAATTGAATTATTTCCTTGAAATTGTGAAGAATAAAAATCGATAGCCATTTCCACGACTGTTACTTCTACTGATGCATTTATAGAATAATTCATTGAAGTACATCCATTTAAAAAACACATAGGCATTAAAATTATGTCGATAAAAAGCATATTTTTTGTATAAATGAGGTTAAATAAAAGTTAAAGATGCATTAAAGAGCATATAGGAATTCCCTTCAAATTAGAGAACGATAGACGAAAACAAGCAGATCGATAAAGTTAAAAACTTAAATAAGTTTAGTTCATGTTAATTTTTTGTCATAAATAAAGCTTGCTAAGGAGTCTCAAAATATTTCAGAGCCTGTAAATTCATATTATCAAAATCCGCCACTGCTAATAACAGGAGCTATAAAAAGAGAGCTGCATAGACGAGAACAGTTAGTAGTGTGTAGTGGACAGTTGAATTGAACTCAAGTAAATTGTGGAGCGAAGTCACCTGCGATTTCTCACTTAGTGCTTTATGTTATTCTTATTGTTTAATAGTGGTTTTCTGTCTTCTGTGCAACTGTTTACTGCATGTTGTTTTTACGTATTCTATGGATGTGTTTTTCTATTGTGGGTGCTTATTTTGGGTAGAATAAAGCATCGTTATATCTTACCGAAGGTTTGGGATTTTTAATTTAAAAATATGCCCATGTGCATATTGCTTCAATGAATGGCATTTTGAAAATAATGAAGAAATATATTTTACCTCTCAAAGTCAAAAAAAATGGAATCGCAATTTTCAAAAGAAGATATTGAAGACGAATTGCAACTTTCTACTTCTTCATATCCCAATCTTGATTGAATAGTGCGAACTTATTTTTATAAAAGGAGTAGTTTACCCCCGGGGGGCACCTCGGAAAGAGAATGAGATGCTTCCAGTATGGAGGGTACATAAAAAGGTAGGGAATCTGGCTTCTCCCATCAATGACGGGATGTACTTCCTTCGGGAAGGGTTGTACCATGGCCGGTGATGGCCCTTAGGACTCAATCACAGTTCCCGCCATTGTTGATGTTGGGGTAGTCAGGTTATTCGGTTTTCTTTATCCTTGTGCCTTCAGGCGGGTAGGAGAGTCAGTGGTATGACTTATAAAAGGAGTGGACACGAATAAATGGAATTTTGTACCTCAATCAACTAAAAACACCATAACTTATTATCACAAAAAGTAAATGCTCTCTTGCTCAAATTGGTGATATATCGTTTAAATGCAACCTGTGAATGTGGTCGCACAAGTCTCTGCAATGTGTTGGCAGTTGTTCTTAGAATAGAAAAATTCGATTTTCTAAAAAATTATCCAAGGAAATTGGTTCAGCTGTAAATTATACTGTAAATGTTTTAGCAGCAGTAAATAATGTTGTATAATCACCAAATTTTTTAAAGTTTATCCCTGATTTTTTTTTCACTTAGAATGGACTTTTCGTTTCAGATTCAAAATTTTATTCACTTGTTCTATTTAAGTTTCTCTTATTTTGATATATATCATAATATGTTTTAATAATTATAATCTTTTAAAAAAATTTAATATGTTAATCATAATACGTTTTTAGGATTTAAAAAATTGCATTTTTGTCTTACCTAATATGAATGCTTTTAATGAACATTCAATAATGCGTTCAGAAAGTCAAAATTTTCCTTTGAAAGTAAGAAATAATGTTTAGTTATTTCAGTTAAATATCGATGTATTTAGTATATACCGAGACATATCGAAGAAAGTTTACATTTGCTAGAATTCTTTCATTCATTATAGGAATGAAATAATTATCAAAAAAATGCACCATACTGTATCAATAAACGAAATGCATAAAACGGAAACACTTCTAAAATTTTAAAATATCTATCTACAGCAAGTTCCTTATTTTTAGATATATATTTGCAATAAACATTCATCAGTAAAACTAATTATTGTTCATTTTTGTAATTAATGAATGAGACAAGTTTTCTAAAATTTCCCTTTTAAATTTGCTTTAATCATCAAAATTGAAAGAAAACAATGGGATATCTCAAATAAGCTGCTTTATTAAACTATCTTAGCAATTTGCAGTAACTTTATTTTATAGTCCATTGATAGCGTAGTATTGAAGTTACTCATTCTATCACAATTCATTAGCTAATGATGGAGGGGGATTGGAGATCGTTTAAATAAATAAAATAGATATAAAAACAAATAGAATTTTTATCTTTCGGGATCATTTTATGAATAAGTTGGCAATTTTTGATACATTTTTCCTCATTCTAAAATTAATGATATCCCGGACAAAAAAAAATTAGGAACGCTCTTCATACTAAATAGTACAAAAGCAAGTCCTATGGTTAAAAATCGACACTTGAGAAAGAACCTAAATTTTTCACACTCATTTGAATGGAATTTGGAAATAAATAATTGTTAATAAAAAGTATTATGCTGATGAATTTATTTGCTAAAAAAATAAAAGTTTTTGAAATTAAAGAAAATTAAAGATTTTTGTACCAAACGCCACTATTTTAAGAAGGAGTCCAAATAGCGCATGGTCGCGGGGTCCTGGTGTTAAGGTCTCGTCTTCGAACTTCCCGGGTTCGAAGATCCGAAGAATTCTCCTGTTAGCGGGACTGGTGCACATTAAATTCGTCAGGTTCAAAGGTCCTCCCTTTGCTGTGGGGCAGAAATTTGGAGAAGGGGAGTCAACTCAGGTGTCATCCTCGTCGTCTGACATCAGTTCAAAATTACGAGGTCCTTTTTAAGCATCCCTAGTGTTTCTTTAAAATGGGATATTAATATAACTAAACTAAACAAAATCAACTGTTTCTCTCACATTTGAATTGCTGACTGAAGAAAATAATTGTAAATATAAAATGTTACGTTTATAAGTCTGTTTGCTCAACGAAATTTAGGAAGACGCAAATTAACGCAATTAGTAACAAGGATTTCTTTGTATGTCAAACACTGGTACTTTTAGAGAAAAATTCCAACTTCTGTATACACGCAGTCGATAGTTTATTGTACAATTAATAACTGTAAATAAAAAAAAATATTAAATCGACCATTTACTGTATTTAAACTACCAGTAGGTTAAATTCTGCTTTTACATATAAGAAATATGTGCCGATTTCTCATCATTTAGCTCATTATAAATTCGTGTCACCTTGTTAAAGTTCACGGACCATTGGACATTCTTCAAGAAAAAAGATTTTCGGAATTCATAACGATTTTTATTATTGAAATTCAAATTCATGGGAATTAAATTTTTGCAATTTAATTTTTTTGCCATATATTTATTTCGAGCATGAAAAAGTAATAATTATTAATGTTGTTAATTATCATTCATTCAAATAATATTTTTCCAATTTTTATTGCGACTAAAAATAGTCTTTTGTTTCGCTTTCGACCAAATATATGTTCGTTTTATTGAAAAGGGCATTACGAAAAGATTAAAAATTTCTAATCTATAAAAACTTTAATAATAATAACAAAGTTGAAAAATGACACACGTTACTTTTTTTTAGAGTAAAAGCGATTATTATTTAAATCTCATTATTATATTTTAAAAAGAGTTTTCGCTAATGGGATTTATTTTTCACTAATGCATACAATATAAAAACTATTTTAATTCATTTAAATTTATTAATAATTTTTAAACATCGAAAGTATTTGTATTTAGTAAACTCAGCTTAGCCACGATATTTCAAAGATTAAATGGTTGCATTTATTTTAGTGTTTAAAGTGAGAAAAAAAGTCACTTTTCATTAGAGAACCTTTTAATGAAGACTATTCATCTGGGATGGGGAAAAATGTGAATTTAAAAATAAAATTCCTCTTTTTTCTATAATTATTTTTAGATTTGTTTTTTTTTTGGTATTTTATTAGATTTAACGGGACGTAAAAAATAATAAAATGCGAAACTTTTTTATATTATTAATATTTGTATTTTAATTCTTTACATAGAAGCATTTTTTAATTATTTTTTAAAGCTTACATGCATTATATTATGTTTAAACTGATTACTAAAACGTCACTCAACTAATATATCTTTTGCAAATAACCGTGATTACTGAAGCAATGTGCTCTTTCATTTCAGCAATTTCTTCCATTAAAAAAAAGGAAAATGTTTTTATGTCTGAACTGTGCCTCTTTTAGTTATTTGTAATTTACCTCTTTTGACTATTCGATCTAGAAATTTTAACACAAAGGCATTTTTGGAAAGTGATAATATGTAATTAGTTAGGAAAGTTATTAAAAAATTTCATTCATTAAAATTTAAACGAGATTTTAGAGGGTTTCTTTCCACAAGTTCTAAAACTATTATCCCAGAAAAACATTTTTTTTACTGCAATTTAAATTTTGAAAAATTATTTTTACAATTTCTTTCTTTAAAAGTTTTTGATTCATTGTTATGAGCGTTTCCTTTTAAAACTTTTTACGTGATTTTCATTAGTATATGTCATTACTGAAATAAAATTCACACCGATTTCGTTTCTTCTTAAAAGAATTAATTGTGTAATTTTTTCTCGATAATGAAAACTAAAGAGGACAGTAAAGTGTAATTTAAAATCTCAAATCATTATAATGCAATGGAATTTTGTTATTAGGAAGGTTCATTCACGCATTAAATATATCAAGCGAAAGTCTCTTAAACTAATGTATTTTACAATGAGATGTAAATATTTTGGATGAAACTGTGAAGATACATACGACGTTTATTACAAATTGGCGATGAACAGCATTCTCGGCGAACCAGCTGGTCGCCAAAAGCTGCCAATTTATCTTTAAAAATCATTCGACCTTTTTCTATGAATTCCCTTAATGTTTTTTAATTTCACACATTTTTACTTTCTTATATGCGAAATTTACAATAAGAAAAAAGAAATATTCTTCAAAAACTTTGAACTCCTAATTTTGACGAATCTTCATGTTTCATAACTTCACAGTCTGCAAATATGTCTGTCTGTGAACACAATAACTCATTATCCTTTGAGCTATATTGAGTAAATTTGATATATGGTATTTGCGCCAAATGTTTAGATATGTATCAAATTTTGAAAGAACTAATATCGGTGGAAGTCTATATGTCCGTCTGTCCGCGCACAAGTGAAAACGATAACTACAAAATTTGATGTAAATAGATAAAATTTCTTTCATCATTTAAGTATCTAAAGTTTAGTTTAGTTATATTAACGTCCCGTTTGAAGCAACACTAGGGCTATTTTGGGACGGATCTCGTCATTTTGAACCCCGGTCCGATGACGAGGATGACACCTGAGCTGGCAGCCCCCTTCTCCATACCACACCAGCGGGAAGACATTTGATCATGATGGATTTAACGTGCAACAGACCCCCTTACACGACCGTTCTTCGGTGGAATCGGGTCACGAACCTGAAAATCTTCGGTTTCGAATCCGGGACCTTACCACCAGGCCACAGCGGAATTTTAAGTATCTAAAATGTATATTTGTATGAAATTGAGAAGCAAAACCTTGTAACAACTGCCCGTCTCTCCATTCTATCCTTTTGTATGCAGATAAACGAGAACGAGATAAGATTACGAGACATTTAAAAACCGGAATGGTTTAAATAAACAGTATTGCGATAATATGTGATCTTGTGACAGCAATTGTAATTCTGTGCCAAATTTGGTTACAATAATTTTTTAAAAAAACATTATTTTTTTCTGATATGTATTAACTACACAAGCGGTTAATCATTCAAAATCGGACGCTGACAGGACCCTTTCCTGAATATTAACTACCAATGGCATGAGGTTATTATTAAAGTTCGCCAATGACATGGGATTGATACAGAATGCTAACTTTCTTTAATATTTATGAAGCACATATTGAGGGACTCTTTAAAATCAAACTCACGGCCTTGTCCATTATCCACAATGCGAGGAAGAGCATAGATCGCTTATTAGAGAACGTTTCTATGAGACCTATACAGCTGTTTAAAGATAAATTGATAAATATAAATCCCGATCAAATATTATCATTGATATTATTCCATATATATAAGAACTCCAGTTGCCAGAATTACTTAGAATTAAAATAAAATATTTTCGAATAAAATCTTGCTGAGAGAAAACGAGTCAAGACGGGGAAAATATTGACTTTGATTAAGTTCAAGCACTAATATTTTTAACGGAGCCTGCAAGTGTACAAAACGTAATGCTCTTTTTTGAAGTCAGCAAATAAATAAAATAAAATTTTGTAAGCTTATTTTTTTAATTAATCGATTAACATTAATTTTTAATTTTTAATAAATTATATTTATCGATTAATAAAATGATTAATTATTAATGTATTTTAATTAATATATTTAAACATATTTTATTTAATTTTTAATCTAATAGTTTTAACGCAATATGTAAGTGTACAAAATAAAAGAAGCGTGCCTTTTGGAGTCAGTAAATTAATAAAATAAAATTTTCTTACTTAAAAAAAAAATGTAAGGTTTTATTCCTTAACTATACAAATATTATCATATTTGATTATCTAGATTGAGTCTATTTATTATTAATGTGTGCAAACAAATTCTGCTGTTCTTTTTAGTGGGGGGATCAACATAGCAGTGTTTCGGACATTTCATAAAAATTCAATTTTTTCCCATTAAGTGTAAATTTTAATACATTTTTTTTTTTACAAAAAAAGTACAACAAAATTGGATTACAGTAGTACTTAGGTAGTAAAGTAGGATTACAGTGTTGCTTTGAGATCTAATTTTCTATCTGTCTACTTTCATACTTTCCTTAAATTTCTTTGCTTACAATGCATTCGGAAATAATCCATTAAAAATACTATAAAAGAAGCAGGAAGCCAGAGAGCAAAAAATTCTGATATTCGAAAAATAATATAATCAACATTTAAAAACATTTCATTCAATTTAAAATATTCCTATATTTGTGAAAAACAGATTCTCTATTTTTCCAGAAACTTCAAGCAAATTGGGTTTATTTTTGTCAACAAGAAACAAAAAATGCTAGCAAAATACCAAATAGATAAACCCTTTAGAACATATTTGAAAGCTTTATGCCTCCCTGCCCAAAGTTCATAATATATTCCGGATAAGAATGCCTACGCTGCTAGGAATTCAATTTCGATAACGATATTTTTGGCTTCTGCGATATAATAATCGCAAAGACATTTTGGCATGTCTTGCCATTAATCAATTACCGGTGCTCTACTTATCAGCTGAATATGGTTCGCTCCCGGTAACCCTCCGGGGAGTTTATCACAGCATTGCATTTCTCTGACCTGGAATTCGGGAGGATCGGAGTCCACGGAGTGTAATCAGGTGTTATGCAAAATTTGTAAATTTTCCTGATAAGTCTATTCCTGTATCTGATCTTATAACGCCTATGGTAAAAATACTCAAGCTAAAAGAATGTTGAGCATATTTTCACAATTAGTTTTACTTATAAATTATTTATAATTACAATTAAAGGCATGTTTATATCACTAATATTAATGTAATTGCTTATAAATAATTACATTAATAAATGATTTCTGAGATCTTTATAATTAATATTCTACAGACTTTAATTTAATTTAATATTTTTATGTTTATAAAGTAGGAACTTTGTCATCGAATTTTCTTTCACTTACAGATATGCAAGAATTTTATTCAACTGAGCGTTCTCTTTTTAAAAATATATTAAATATCAGTTAAATAAAATTTACTGCTACCCATATGCAGACATTTTGAGAAAAAATGTGATTACACTATTTCATTATATTTATATTTATTCAACTGTCTTAATTAACCATGAAAACTGGATGTGATTCATTTCAAATCGCTAAACTGTTAAATCTCTAACATGATTTGATACTTATAATTTTTCTTCACAAAGTATTTTCAAACACTCACTCGATTATGAACTTTAAAGATGAATTATATATATATATATATATATATATATATATATATATATAGGCACCTATTTTTTATTACCTATATGAGACTTCCTAATGGAGACTTCATTCTGAAAATAAATAAATAAATGTCAGGTTGATTTGCTTAAAATTGCACATTATCCTTTAGAAGAACTTCAAATTTATATTCAGATTCCTCCAGTAAACACTAAAAATAATAAAAAACTTACTGTTTTTATATTTTCCAATAGAAAAAAAATCTTGGAATTAACTATTTGATGATACAATGATAATGGTTTGAATTTTATTTCAATAATGAAATGTAGTGCACAAAATTATATCAAAATTATTTTTAAAAGTTCTGAAAATTTGTGGCAACATAAATAACATGTCAACTAAATTTATATTATTAAAATAAAAAGCAATCTAAGATCAATAAAAGATACTAAACAGGTAAAAAAGGCTCTTTTTTTATGCAAAGATATATTCATCAAATTTTTCTGAAAAACACTGAAAGTTAAATTTTAATGAATTAAAATAATAAATGAAATTTCAGCACATTCACAGACAGATACATATTTCAACTGTCCAAATTACATTGTATCACATTTGATATTTCTATATAAAACTGTCTGACAACAGATCGCAAACACAGACAAACTCGAATGCTATTATTCAAAAAGTGTTATCTATTATTTGTATAGATAATTTTTAAATTAAAAATTAAACATAAGAAAATAATCGCAGCAAATACAATTTGCATTTTATATATTTCAATAAAAATATGTTTTAATTATTTTTATGTTTTTATTTAAAAATTCATTTTTTATATTGCAAATTTCTTTAAATTTAGTAGCAGGTAATTGTGAAGGTTTATCAGACTAGAAAGAACAATCTCATTTATTTTTAAATTTACAAAATACATTTAAAAAAATATTTCAATAATTTAAAATATCATTTGTGAGATATTTAAAAATACATTTGTATAAAAATTACTATTAATTTCTATTTTTATGTTAAAGATTTTATTCTACAATTAGAAGCAAAAACTTATATGATGCTTTTCGAATAAATGTATAAATTATTCTGTTTCTATTGAAATTAACCAAAAAAATTTAATTGCTATTAAAATTATTATAGAATCTTTTCGTGCTATATTTTAATAGGAAAATACATAATACATTAAAATTCATATATTAATTCATGCATAAAATTAAAATCATATATAAATTTCATACAATATTTTGCACATATTTTAAGAGCTGATTAAAATGGTTTCTTTTAGTCAACTTTTTGTTTCTAAAAATAAATTTTTATTCCTTTTAATAAAGCTTAATTTGAATAAAATGACTTTAAGATTACTTACCGAATGAAAGTGCTTTTATCTTAAGGAGAAAAGTAAGATATAAGTGTAATATTTTAAAAGCCAAGAATAAAAAAGTAAATTTCATTTGCAAATTGGCCCTTTCATAAAGAAGCAATACGATAAGAAAAGGAAGAAAAATAACAAAAATTACAAAAGTAACTTTTTATGGAGGAAGATTTTACAGCTTCCTAAATGAAAAAAGTGACCATTTTTTTAGATTAAATGCTCAAAAAAAAAAAAAAGGAAAAAAAAAAGCTCAAGAATCGTGCAATATTTAAGTTTCCGGGAAACAGCAAAAAATATCCAAACGATAATTGTGGAATATACGCTTATTATAAATCTTAACTTTATTATGAATTTAATGGTTTAGTAATATTCAAACTAGCATTCAAAAAGAGGTAAATAAATTTGCAACCTAATGTTTTTATGGAAATATATATATTTTTTATTAGATAGCAGGATTTTTACGTATATTTAGTTTATTTGAACGACATGCAAGACAATTTTCTATTTTACGAACCTCCATAGCTACGGATTAAATGTGAAACAAGTTCAAAAGTGCAGAGAATTTTGTTGAAATTCTAGACTCAAAGTCTAGACACTGAAAACGTATAATGCCAAACACGCCATGGAAATGTATTTTAATTTCTCTTTAGTAAAATGTAATACATTGTTTCATATTTCTTCTAATTTCTTTATTACAACTTATAACAGAGATGAATTTATGTGGGCGTGTGTTTGCATTTTATAAACCAGACGTCTGACTCATAGCAATTACTTTGAATGGGGAAAAGATTTAGCGTGAAAAGGCATTTTACAAATTTTAATTAATTAAAACCCAATATATTTTGTCTTTTTAGCAATGATTTCTAATATTAATATAAAAAAATAATATTTATTTTTTGTTAAAATCAAAAAAAAATTAAATTTTAATGATATCAGTTTAATTGTCAGGTAGTTTTGCTCTACATTTTCACAATTTAAAAATATTTTTTTGTGTCTTTTCCAACAATACTTTTCGCCGGTTTCGTGAAATTCAAACCGGCTCCATTGTGCCATCAAATATTTCATCACATGTTTTCTTTTTCATTGTAAAAAGCTAAAAGAGAAAAATTCTCTTTATTATCCGCTTATTTTATTATGAGGAACAAGAACGGAAGATTAGATAAATAGAAAACAGGAATAGATAAACTTAAGAAGATTAGATAAACAAATATAAGTTTAAAGAATTTATTTATCTCCATTTGATACTTAAAAATCCTTTTAAATAGAAACAACGGATGGATGACGGATCTACGAGGAAGAAATTTAAATGAAGATGGAAGCATTTGAACCCTCAAGAAACTTATTTTCAATTTTAGTCTAAGAAAAGAGGGAATATTTTGCTTATTGCAGAAACGTATAATTTGCATAAGTTTGAAAAGTCGAAAATTCATAAATTATCCTTTAACAAAGAATCTAACTGAAGCCTCTATAATAGGAAGATAATTTTTTAAAGTAGATAAGTAGCTTCCTTGTAGGAAGACTACCTATTGCAATGGTTCTCATGACAAGATTTCGAGAAAAAGTTTTTCACATCTTCACCGATCAGGTCCTTAAAAAACAAAATCACCTTTTTTTGAAAAGTTTATCTACATATATCTATATATATTAGAGACTTAGAGTAATAAATAGAGGATAACTAGAGCAATTTTGTTTGGATTTTAACAAGTTTGCAATATATTGTTAGAAGTTGAAAAATCTAGGCCGAGTTCGTAAATGACCCATCTAGCTCAAATTGGGTGGAATTGGTGCGGAGTTGAAAATTTCATTTCCCTATAGCTTTCTTAATGTTGAAAATAATAAAAAAAAAATCCAAATAAAATCAAATTAGTGCCTTATCAAGAAGAACAATTTTTATATTTAAAGTTTTTCGGTAGCTGCAATATCTAAAAAGCTAGATGCTAAAATGTGATTTTCAAACCCTAATTTGGACTTTTCTAACGTCAACAATTTATGTTGACAGATAGTAACGTAGATGTAAAATAATATACCTTTGCTTTCCAGATTTCCGATGATTTTTTTTTTTTTTTTTTTTTTGCTTTTTTTCTCAAAAAAAAAATGCTTTTTTCAAATTTTGGCAATTATGGAATGCATCCTATTGATTATAACAGTAAAAAATTTTATATTTAAAAACATTATACATTTGATAAACATATTTTTTTTGTAGAAATATTAGCTTTTAGAGGCATTTATCAAACAATATATATATATATATATATATATGTATGTATGTATATTAATTTTCAAATTATACAACTTTTATTTTTTCTTTGAAATATTTATTAGTAGCATATTTAAATGAAAATAAGTTCATTGCAATTGTTCTATAACTAGCATCCTATATGCTCATTGTTATTAGCAAATATTATGCTAATTTTGGAGTAATTTTACTCAGAATTATTTTTATGAGTATATAGATTTGTGGCTATGAGTTTGAAAACTAACACATTAAAGCATATTTTCGATTTGTCATTAAAAATTAATATTTTAAGAAACAAATGTTTTTCTACCGTTTTATAACTAAAATAAATTATTCGTTCTTTATGTCCTAAACTTTCTATCAGATATTAAATTTTATATAGAAACAAATCTATTTTATTTACAACTGAGATTTTGGCAATTTTCCTTTTCGAGAACGTCCTAGTGCCCTCAGAAGAGATTTGACAAGAAAAGACATTGTCAATATACTCTGCGAGCCATTTGATCACCAAAGGCAGCTAGCTAAAAATGCAAAATAAGAAAAAAATAATAATAAATGTTACATGGAATTAGAACTACTTTAAGTTACTGTTAATTTTCATAAACTTTTATATAATTTGACTCCTTTTCTGTTTATAAAAATATTTTTTTATTAATTTTTTCTTTCGTTTTCAAATGGACAGCTGAGAAATTTCCCTGAGTTTTATATTCTCAATGATAATAAAAATATTCTAACATTTTCTAAGTTCATTTTTCAATTAATGGATTAATATAAATTTTTGATACATATTTCTTGATTAATATAAATTATTAGTTCTTAATGCATTTTAATATATTTAAATATATTTTATTTCCTAGGATCCAATTTGTAATGATTTTTAAAAGTACTGATTTTATTTTTTCGTGATATTTATAATGAGAAACTATGAAATATATAAGAGACTATGGAAAAGTTTATATAATTACGATTTCTATTTATTGGAAACAATAATTTATACTAAAATCCAGCGATCAGCAGAAATCAGTAAACCATTATTCGCTACAAATTATATCATTAGAAAATTAAACCAAAATAAAAAAAATACAAGAAAAATTTCTAAATATTCATTAAAAGATAAGATTCTGTTTGAGATGAAAATAAAAAAAAAATTCTTTAAATATTTATTTAAGAACTTCGCCTTTTTGCGATTCTATTTGGTTCAGACTTTTTAATAAATCATAAAATTTTTTTTTTTAAGTACATGCCTAAAATATTCATATATTGAATTTCATTATTTAGTATCCTCCTTTCATGTGAATTTATTCCAAAATTACATATTGTCTGGAATAAAAAAGAAATTATGTAAAGTGTTAAAAATATGGCAGTATGATCCATGTATTTTACATAGGTCATTTATCTCGATCATTTCCCTTTACAGCAAGCATGATGATTTTAAACCCATCCATCAACCTAAATCTGACAGTTTCCAAAGTAATGAAACTAGTATATCGTTATCCAATCTATCAACGCGATATTTTTACTAAAATCCACGTTTTCACGTATAGTTAGGTAAAGGATTGTAAAGAGAAAATATTTTCTAGTTATATTTGCGATTTAAGGTATACTAGACTTTCATATACAGTGTTATTCAAAAAGGAGCAGATTTAAAATATTTATTTAAATAAAATGACAATATATAAAAAAATATACGATATTTCATTAGATAACCAAAGCTCAATGTTTGATTCTAACTATTTTATATGAACTCCATTTGTTTTCAGAATTCCATTCCTTGCCACGCGTCAAGTATCCGGTCTCTGGTTATTGAACTCATGGCTGTAACAATCGGTTTTGCAGATCTTGACAGGCGACAGGCGAATGTTTTAATAACATGTGCCTTGTCACTGATTACGAAATTTCAAGCCCTCTGCTTCCGGTCACGTTCGAAAATTGTTTGTATATGTTCAATATATTCATCTGATGTTTGAGAACTTTTAGTTTTTTTTCCCCTTTGCGTATGTGAACCTCTAATACGAATTTCTTGAACTAGCTGTAGAGTTCTTGGTGAATCTACAATGAAATGAGAGTTGTCATTCAACAAGATTCATTTTTCTCATATTGTAGCACACAAAATGATTTTTCCTGAAACATCAATATTTTCTCTTGAATAAACAACAGCGTCCGATGGTTTTCTAGCGATTGGATGAATACGATGAATTTTCCTCTCTTCATTAAAGTATGGTGTAAATCTTTATCGTTTGTCTTTCATTAGAAATAAATATTTTAAATCTGCTTCTTTTTTTTTATTTTTTAGAGTGACCTTCTACACTTATGTGAACATACTTTTGAAATTAGGATTTAAAAAATTCCAATTATTATAAATCAAGCAAAACAAAAATTTATAGAATACTTTATTTATTTTCCTGTTTACTGTTCGAAATAATTTATTAATTTATTCTCGATATGCATTTTGATAAATACTAAAAATACGAGTAAGAGTTATTAACAAACTATATGTTTCATCTATTTGCATTGACTGATCACTGAACACACAAAAATCATGCTAGTCAGGATCATGCTTACCTTGGCTATTATGGTGATTATAAGTCTTGAAATATTTGAAATGAATATTAATGTATCCTGGATTAACAAAATTGTGCTTCGTAAGTCTGACAATTTAAAATGAGATCTCCTTACTTTAAGTTTATCTCTATACCATTTGTATATTTTTATATAAATGGTACATTATATCTTTGCTGTTATATATAAAGGTCATATGTCAAATTTATCATAGCAAAATCTGTTTTCTAATGAATGCATTTAATATGTTATTGCTATATGTTACAGCAAAACATCGCTAGTGGTTTTGAGCCATTACATCACAATTTTGTTAGTGTGGTTTTTGGCATACGAAATTTTTGAGGATGATGACATTCCTCAGCCTGATTTAATTATTATTTTTGAGGATGATGACATTCCTCAGCCTGATTTAATTATTATTTTTGAGGATGATGACATTCCTCCTCCTGATTTAATTATTATTTTTGAGGATGATGACATTCCTCAGCCAGATTTAATTATTATTTTTGAGGATGATGACATTCCTCCTCCTGATTTAATTATTATTTTTGAGGATGATGACATTCCTCAGCCTGATTTAATTATTATTTTTTGACCCTTGTGAATTGAATGAAAGCTGAAATAATACCAATAAAGAGATGACGTTCAAAATAAGATGAGTTTCTATCTTATTTTATAAATGTCTAATACTAAGTACTCTCTACTAAGGACAACTCTAATACTAAGGACAGAAGGTTTGTAGAGAAGGTTAAGTATTTGTTTCTTTATACCCATCAACCAGTACCCATATACCCTTATAGTTTTATCATATGTGCTGAATCTCTCTATATATATTTATCATATCATATGCTGAACCCATCATACCTTCGCAGAGATGCTGCAACATTAGATTAAACAGAATTTTTAACTGTCAAGATTAAAAAGGTGAGCCCTCGGTCACTAAATAAACGTACCTTTCAGCAGTGAAAGAAATTATGTATCGATTGTTATGATAAGCGTGTATTGCATACATTGAAATAATGTGCACAAAATGTATCAATAGCCGAAATTGGTAGGAACAGATGTTAAAATGAATCAGTAAAATAAGTTTTAGTAAATAATTAGGTTCCGCAATCGCTGTCTATTTCTATTTTCTTTTCTCACGAAAACTTTCCCATGATAAATTATAAAGTATTTTTTTGTTTTTAAGAACCAACGTCGTCTTGTGGCAAAGGGTAGTTATGTGAAAAGAATGCGAGAGAGCGAACAGTCTATTATATTGCTCTTCGTTTTAAAATATCTGTCTTTCCAGCTGATCATTCAGGAGTTTTAGAGAAATAAGTGTTTCAATTAAATAAGTGATTTCTGCTTCATCCCTCTAGTTTTTTCACCTTACTATTGGTTCGTTTCAATTCATACTTATAATGTAATAACTCGTTCCGATCATATGGCTTTTCTGAGTAAGTACACTGCACGTTATATATTATTACTCTATCTGTTTTCAATATCCTATTGCAAATTATGTTTTGAAAGTTTACAATATTTACAGATATTTCATTCCATATTTCAGAAACAGATATTTTTACTTCAAAGGAAAATAGTTATTTTTTTAGAAAACTAAATTAGGAAATGTTAGTTATTAAAAGGACAATATTAGTAAACACACTTACCATTTTTCCTTAAACTGAGTAGCAAGATTCTTTGTGGTAAAATAACCATAATATCCGGATTTTAGGTAGCATAATATCTGCAAAGAATAAATAATTATTTTAGCATAATTAGTTTTAGTTAATCATATTATTATTATACTTTATATGAATTATGTGCAATGTGAGAAAAAAATTGGAAAACATGACATTTGTTAAATATTTAAATATCCAAAATTCAAATTAAAAATTATTTTTTGCATTAATGGCACTAGTTCAAATGCCATTAGTGTTCATTATTCAAAAGCCTTATTCACATAATTGCTACTGTAACAGTTCGTTGTATTACGTTGCCCCTGACTTCATACCTGTTTTCTTCTCTTATATAATGGACAAAGTTATACTGGACTGGTAGTTACATTATTTCTACAAGAACCAATATTAATCGTGAAGTTCGCAATGCCACTTAACGGATGATGAAATATTTTGATTACAATAAAACAATTGATAATAATTCTTAAATAAAATTCTCTGCCAGTTTTCATCCCGCTTCAGAAATTTCAGATTCTGAAGAGATAGATAGAACAATTATTCGGATTGTTAAGAGTCATTTATGCAGTATCATCTATCGGTTACAAACTATGAAAAGTATTTTAAGCAAACTAGGTCATCAAATTTATAATGACTCATTTAAAATCTAATGAATTCGAAAAGTGTTCCAATGAATCCAAGAAGTATTTCAAGAATTCTTAGTTGTACAAATAACCATGATTCATTAGAGAGTTTTGTGGATTCTGAAAAATATACAGCGTTTTAATTTGAATAATCTAATTGATACTAATTTTTTTATTATAATGTTCCAGTTGAAAAGAGACATAGGGTTTTTGATTACTAATCTTTACAATAACAGCAATATTAAGATATTGATAAAAGAATATAGATTTTTTCCTTTTTCTTAACTGCTGAGACACATGATGAGGAATTTGCTGAGTCTTGATTTCGAGACGATTATGTCTTTATAATCCAATTCCGTACCAAATGTACCATATATGTAGGCCTAGTGTTCTGCTAAATTAGTTATCTGAGATTAAATATCTTTACAATGAAAGAGTGAAAAGAGAGGTACGGTAAATATATCAGTTTTATTTACTGTTGAAGTTAATGAATTCAGACCTCAGCCAATAACGATTATCTCCAAAATGATCAATAATCTAATAAATATAGGCACTCTAATAAAACTAATCATATTTATAAGGATTAATATATATATATATATATATAAGTAAAACATATTTAAGCCATAATTTCTGAAACTTTCACAGCACAAAAATGATTTTCACGCCAATTTAAAATTAATAAGAAAGTACTTTCATAATTTAGTACCTTTATCTTAAAATTTTGCTATTTTTTAATCAATTTTTAAAACTTCTTTAATGTATTTTGCACCAAATGTTTCATTTATGGAAAAAAAGAAAACATCACATTTTCATTGTTGCTACTAACGTTTCCACCTTAATTTCTTTTCCATTGTTGATGATATCAACATGAAGAGTCAGATTGTTAACTTCAGATTTCCATGTAAAATAAATTTCAGTAAAATGCAAAATCTTTAATAAAAGTTTTGTAACATTTTTCTGCTTATACTTAAAATTGGACTTGAAAATTAAGAAAAAGTTTTAGAAAAATAAATTCGATTTTTTAAAACTATGCAACTTTTTCCTGTGATATAATGAAATCTATTCAGATTTAGTCAGGGAATTAGGAAAATTCACAGCGCAATGTAAAAAACAGTGTAAAGCATCTAAAATAATATGAATGATTTTTAATCAAAATTTAAGGTTTCTAAATAGTTTAACTGCGGAGTTAGTAATAATTGGGAAAGCTATTTTAAGACCATGTTACACAAAATCTTTAACCCAAACTTTTAAGAAAGCCTAGTAAACGAACCAATGGATTGCCAAAGGCAATAAAATTGCATTGTGAAGTACAAATATATTGAACAAATGGAATAGTTGCTATGACCCTAAAGCTTTAAATAGTCTCATTATCACTGGAAGATAATACTAAAATCTTTGCAAATGTTCCGAGTCAAGATCAGTAATAGGACAATGCAGTGTGCTTAGTTTTGCTATTAAAAGCGAACATGAAAGCTTGAAAAGAGGAAATTTAAAATAAACTCACAAATTTTATACAATTTGATTTGGATTTTGGAAAATGAAACTAAAGAAATTATTCATTTATCAGTTCTAATGAGGTTTATGGAAGTGAATATTTGGTGGCTTATGAATTAAAATAAGAGTACTTTTTTTTTTACTTCAAGTAGCGTGGAATAGAAGTATACATTGAATACATTTTGTTTAAAAAATAATAGCGATAAGTAATAATCTGATTTTATACCACAGACTGATTAATATAGATATAAATTGTTATTTACCACTGGAAAATGGCGAAAATGTCCGTTATTTTCCAAAATTATTTTATTGACAGAATTGCAGCCATCTCATTTTTAGCGATATGAATTATTTTATCTTTTAATGATTACTCCCAGTCTTTAGGTTTTTAGGTCATTTAATTGATAAAACTCAGTTTTGCATCAATTGTTCCACAAAAATAAATTACATATGGAATAAATTTCTGAGTATATATTCATTAACGATTCTCATTCATGCGATATTGCTTTCATCAGAATCTGGTAAAAACAAAGATTAGTTAATTCAAAGCAGTTACTATATAATATTTGAATAAATATTAAAAATAATTGCCAATGCTCATTAATGTTTCATAATTCAAATTAATTAATACACTAATTAGCACCGAAATAAATGCATTAATTAAATGATAATTGATACATTAATTAATTTCAGCAAGGAGTTATAAAAGTCTGCCTTAATTAATGGAAATATTAGCAACTGACTCATTTGGATTAATGCCTGAATGAACAGATTAATTATTTAATATCAGTTATTTGAGCGAGGAATGGAATGAATGCCTACCTTGATGTCACTTTATTGGGCACATGCTTAGGATGGAAAGGAATCATTTAGCCCTCCCTCCCCCCAATTTTACCATATCTCATACTTGTTTTCATGAATATACGCGAATGTTTGAATCTTCAATTCAGATGCATTTGATGACACGGGAGCTGATTTTCAAAGATAAGGCGACACATTTTCCTAATTGATATGAATAGAGACAATTAATCGAATTCGGACAGAAGATAATGAATGTTAAATATATTTTATCAATTTTCTATCCAAAAGTTACTCAATTTATGTAGGATCAATGAAGGTTTGGGGAGAATGACGGCAGAGCGACCAGGTGAAGTCACAGTGAGCTTTGAAACACGTGCCTTGTTTAAGACATGTCTAAAGAAGACAATGGGCCCTTTCCTGCATTAAACAATAAAAATTTGATAATAATATAATCATGAATTATTGTCTGGTGCTATGCAGGGCAAATTATTAGACATGTAGTTTCCATAATTGATACAGATTTACTTTGAAAAAATATGAATAAGATCCAGAAGTGTTTGTTTTGATATTTTAAAAAGAATTTTAATTAATTAAGAATAATAAAATGAGGTGTTGGCGTTTTTCCGAGATAATTTCTGGAAAGACAATAGTACAAAAATGTCTTTCCTCCCTTTTTAACGTTTTTAAAATTTATATTTTTAATGCTACCTATTTAATTGCCGTAAATTTTTTAATCTAATTTTATAAATTTATAAAGATTGCTTGAAATATTTGAAAACATCATCTTCAATTTTTGATTGAATAACGGAATCGTTTTCAATGGTTTCTAATAATATTTTGCAGGATTTTTTTCCAATGGTGATATGAATATGATATTAAAGATATGATTATTTATTTAAAGCATACTTCTAATAAAAGTTTACGATTATCATTTTACTTATAAAGAAACAATGGAAATTCTTTCGTGGTGTTTTGTAATTTAACTGTAAGTAAAAAAATTCTCATCGCTCTTTTAATTTTATATTCTCTTTCTTATTGAAGAAAGCTTAATTTATTAAAACAGCGGAAATTTAATAATAAAATTTGGGATGTAATGTAATAATGGATGAATTTGAATATCATCCAGTTTTTCAAAACAGAACTACAAATGCTTTTGATCATCATGTTTGGTACTTTTTAGAGTAACGTAATTCTGGACGAATATACTGAGTATTGGATTTCCTCCTTTTTTAAAAGGATCTTTGGCAAAATCTTATTATGCAAGCAACATGAGACAAAAAGTTTAATTTCAACTTATCAATTTATTATGGTTAAACATTGTATATTGCATATAAAATTTTTTATTGAAAATAAAGAAAAATAAATGGAAATGAAATTGATATCATTAAAAAAGTAATGTTTTGAGTTTTAAGATGTTATAAAAGCCATTTTTCTTTTCAAATAATAATATTGGAGCATTAGAAAATATGATCATCAGTTTCCATAAGCAAATTGTAGCGATTATCCATGTGATGACGGTTAAGCCTATTTTTGTGTTGGATTAAACTTTTTGTTTGACGCTGATTTCTGAATATAGTTTTTTATGAAATGGTTCTCTTTAGATCATTTCTAGTAATATTTTACAGCTTCATGAATAAGCAAATTATTTAATGTATGCAGATGTAAAAACATATTTGCTTACATTTGACGTTGCCATTAGACTTTAAGTAATAAAAATGATTTTTGAGCAAGAACATTAGCGATTTATATATTTAAATGACGTCAAATAACCGTGAAAACCTGACGTGTCATAGAATGTACAATAAAAAAATTCCAAGCCGCAGTCATGTTATAAGTTGTAATAAGAACTATGTCTTTGCCATTACGTTAGCAGTTAATATACAGGGTGGTTAAAATTAAACTTCCTCTATAAACAGCATCCTACAACGCAAACGGATGAACGGATTGCAGCGAAATTTGGTGTACAGACTGTACACGAGATGCGCTCACGGAATTTCAAAAAAAAAAAAAAAAAAAAACCACATTTTTACTTCCAAAATATCTACCAGAAGGCGCCTTTCCACGAAAAACATTAAATTTAAGGCAATAAACGACCAAAACGGAATACAGAAACAATATTAACATTTATTGACAAGTTTCTGATCACCTTGTCATCGAACCACATTACGAACAGGTAAGGAAAAAAAATAACAATACGCTGTTTGAGAAAAACAGTCCAGCTTGCAGAAACAAGAACAGACTAGGACGAAGCTCCACAAGAGGAGCAATTGTTAATCGTGTCCAGGATGATGTAGGGAAAGGTGCTCCATGTGACCCCCCCTCATTCAACTGCAAAATTTCAAGTCGATGGACAGTGTTTTTAACAGCAAATCGTAACCGATCAGTTGTGATGCTTTGCACATGAAGCGTTATAAAGTTCTTTAAGTGATTTAACGTCGCAACAAGATACCGTCATCATTACAGCCGGACACATCGACATAAAACAGCACAACGACTGCAAACGTTTCATATCCTAGCCTGTTTTGCACAAAACTTCTTCTTCTTCGCAAGCATGCAAATCTCGACATTTTTTTCTTAGAATTTTCCCGGTTTTACCTTTTATTACTCACAATTCTTGTTCTGGATGGTTAATATTGTTTCTGCATTTCGTTTTGGTCGTTTATTGTCTTAAAATTAATTTTTTCCTGGAAAGGCACCTTCTGGTGGATATTTTGGAATTAAAAGTGTTTTTTCGAAATTCCGTGAGCGCATCTCGTGTATAGTGCATGTACCAAATGGACTATGGATGCAGTCCGTTCACCCGTTTGCGTTGTAGGATGCTGTTTATTGGGGAAGTTTTATTATAACCACCCTGTATATAATTGGAATCAAATAAATGTTAAAACCTGAGGTGTTATAGAACATACAGATAAAAAAAAACTAAGCCACAGTCAAGTTATAAAAAATTTGAATAAATCATAAGGGTGATGAAAATCTGAATTTGTTTAGAATATTTTTAGTAGTGTCGCCCATTTTGGCAATTTTTTTGAATTATAACTTTAAAAAATGCCATGTATTTATTGTGTATTAATAAAGGTGTGCGCATGAATTTTTTCTTTTATTTGTTTTAAAATTTTTAGATATTACTATCTATTTATTTTTATTCTTTGTCACTCTTAAAAAAGCGAAGAAGAGATAAGAATTGTCGACCTATGCCTTAAAAAGTTACATTTCTGTGCCTCTTCTACATCGCGTTACCTCCTGTTAATGTACTCTAAAGGTTCTAATGAAGATTTGCGTGGGAGTTTCCACTTTAGATTAAATGAAATTATTTTTCTCTTTCTACTTTCTTAAAATCACTAAAATGATTTTCGCCAAGCAGTGGGAGAATATGCAATGAATCATCGCTAGGCTAATCTTGTTTGGATTTCGAAGAACATAAAATGTAAAATTAAAGGCAATAACTATGCTCCTAATAGCCCTTTCAAAATAATAAGATGTGTTAGACATAAGTTTTTAATATCAGATAGATTTCAGTAAATTATGATCTTGTTCTGGTGAAACTGAACACTGTTTCAAGACACTGAGAACAAGACACTGGATTTTTTTATTTTGTAAATTCTATATACTGTTTATAAGTAAGATGGTTGAACTTTTTCGTATTTAACTGGATAGTTTTTGTGGGTTACCATAGGATAATCTTGAACCAAATTTCTTTTCTATTATATAACAAAATTATGTAATAAATTATATAAATTATTATATAATTATATACATTGCTATATAATTATATAATTAAAAATATAATGATATGAATTATTATATAATTATATAAATAATACTATATTTATTATAAATTCTACTATAAATTTCTTATATTGGGTTTTTATTTTAGCTACAGAAAACATCTATTCAACTTCAATTTCCATTATCAATAAATGGTAAGATAAAGGAAGTTAATTATACTTGCATGCGAAGTGCAGCATCGTACCATATGAATTTGTACCTTATATCGTACTTTCGTCTTATTGTTTTAATTTTGATTTATTTTGATTCCTTATGCGATGACAGGGGAAAAAAAGAAAATCAACTGCGAGTTTTCATTGTGTTTAAACATAATTTCAACGTTACTAACAGTGTTGAATTCTTTGTCCTTAACAATTTGGTTTTACCTGGCCTTTCATTTGATAAATTTTTCATCAAAATTTGTTGCAAGTAGTTTTAATCATTCATCGCCAGCTGTTTCTTTCTTCGCTGTTCATGATAGATCTATTTTTATTATTGTCCACTTCAAACTTAAAAACCAGGTACAGAAGACCACTTTTTGTCAATCCATAGATTAATGGGAGCTCTTTCGTCCCTCTCATTAAATTTAACATACTCACTTTACTGTCCCTACTGACTCAAAATGCCCAACAACATTGCAATGATATCTACGCCATGTTGCTTGGCATTTCGAATGTCAGAAAATAGGGTGGAGATATTGTATAGTATCTAGCGTTAACAGGGATAGGCACACATTAATGGTATACTGTTATGAATGGCATCGAAACACCTATTTTGTGTCACCCACCTGGCGGAAATTGTGCGCCAGATAGGTGCCGAAGCCTGAAATGCCTGGGAGCCTGAACAACAAATGAAACGCATGGGAGCAGTATTGACTTGAGATGAGAAGTAATTGATATATTTCTCTATCTTTCTGAATTGATAAATTGCTCTTTCTTTCTGAATTGATATATTGCTCTATCTGTTTCTTTTTTTGAATTTGATATATTGCTCTATCTTTTGTATTTTTATGCTATTGTATTTAGTTTATTTTTACTGGCCGTAGGAAACATTTTTCCAGATGCCCCTCGTGTATATAAAATATATATACACAATACCAAAATTGCAAAAATATAGAGAGTCCTAAAATTGTCGGAAACTGCCAAAAAATTAATAAAAAAATTACAAATCATGTTTCAACTACGATTTTTTTAGTCAAAGCACATTCTTAAAAGTTTTTTTTTCTGTAAGTAACATACCAATTTGATAATCCGTGGTGTCGAAAATTAATGTAAACTTAAAAAGAAGTTTAAAACCCTTATCTTCAAAAAATATCAAAACTTGAAGAAAAGCAAAAGCTCGAAAAAGTAAGAAATTTTATACTATTTAATATGATATAAGTATGTATTGTGAATACTGAAGAGTTTTTAAGATATTCAAGAAAAACTAAAATGGGCAGCAGAAAACATCGCTGCAACATCAGTAGCGATGCTTGCAGAGAGTGTTGCCAAATTCGAAAGATAAATTTATAGGGATGATAGTTGACCTTAAGGAGATTAAAAATTACCATAAGACATAGGGTCTAGGTAACGTTTATTCATTAAAAATATCAAAAATAGACGTCGAAAAGACAAGTAGCCTGGCGAATATTGACTCTATAAATGTTCATACATGCAAATTGTTCATGCGTTCGTGGAAAATAAAAGCAGCGAGAAAGTATTAATTAATGAGCATATATATATATATATATATATATATATATATTGTTACGAAATTTCCGGGTTCGTTTGGATAGTGGGAGTTATATGGTGTGGAGAACGCTCGATCAGCAGGCGGCAGTACAAAATAAAATAACGACGTTTATTTACACGATGACACACAGGAAAGCACAAAGATGGCAACTATATACAGCACAACAGACGATTATCTTCAGCCGAGACGTGCAGAATACAACAGCATACAAAACAGCAGCATACAACAAGTCTCTACTGTAGACAGTAGTGCACAGCTTAGTTCAGCAATAGCTTCACTCTGTCGCTATTCCGCTTATCTCTGGAAGGCCAGTTCTTTAACGTAGATTCCTACTACACCTGGCAGCCACGGCCGCCTCCTTTTATAGGTCTCAGGGGGCGGGGCTAGAAGCCTCTCAACCAATCAGGAACGTTCGAGGCGCATCTCCGTTCCTACTGGACAGATCGGGAAAATTCTCGATGTTTCGGGTATAATCTATTTTGGCGCCAAATCGCCAAATTCGTCTCCAAGTTTGTCGCCAAGCTGCCGGACCTCCGACGCGACACACGGACTCCGTCCTATATATATATATATATATATATATATATATATATATATATTCTTCAAAGTCGTAATATAAGAATTTTTGGAGTATGTAATCTCCCTAAAAATATTTTATCGAACTGCGTGCGCACTTTATATAGAATATTCATTCCTTAAATTTAAATCATCATCAAAGAGCTTACTGCAGTATTCCCCTTTGTTTTTTTACCGTCACTTCATGTTTTATAACTGAGAATCATAGCTTTATAACCTCAGCTTGTTCTATTGTTTTATACACACACACACACCCCTCCGGATAGTAGAATTAAGCTTTTTTTTCAAGTGCAGGATGAAACTTTTATGAACTCACAACAATTCTCCATTCTCCTTTGCATATTCATTCACCGCGAGATCGAAGCTTCACAATTCTCTTCCACAAATAGGTTCATTGATACGATCTTCCGTTTTAAGCAGAAGCCAAATCAGTGCATCCGTCGGTAGTTGTTTTTGAGATAAAGAATCGAAAGCAATAACCTTCTTTGGCAATCCGCCGGATCTTCTTTTTATGGAGTTCATTAATCTCGAAGGCCTCTTCGGTCGTCGAGATCGTTTTCTGAAGAGGCAGATCGCCGCCGGAAGCGATGGCAAAACTATTTTGGTGAAAGAGAAATAACTGCTGAGTACTGTAATTGCATACTTAGTGCAATAATGCCCATAGTTAAAAAGTAAATCTGTTTGGGGACAAATATATTAGATTTATATTCTTGTATACACTATTAATCTTTGTCGACCAGCAGTATCGCAAGGAATAACTTTATATTCATGATTATACCAAAAAAATGTTTAAGTATTAAATTGCCACCCCATTAAAATATTGCCAATTTATTTGTCTTACTAATGCTGTATTCATTATGGTATAAGTTCCTTTGTATCATAGCGCTATTGAAAGTTTTCTAGGGCACTCTAAATCCGTCGGGACCAAAACTCCTCCCGTTTAATGTGGTGTGGAAGTTTAGAGAGGGGGTGCAAGTTCAGATGTCATACTCGTCATCTCACCTTTCAAAATTTCGTTGTCCGTCCCAAAAATAACACTAATGTTGCTTTAAAACGGGACGTTAATGTAACTAAACTAAACTATATTAAATACTTTAATATCCAAGGTCATCCACTATCTAATTTCCACGATACTGTCATTTCATGTATTGCTCATGTGATCTATTCAAATATTGAATAGAATCTTCTTTGTTTTTTAAGGATGGAAGAAAAGCATGCAATTAAATATTTGATTGAAAATAGGAATTTCAATCGATTCTACTGTTGAAAATCATACAATTTTTTTTAAATGTCAATTTATGAAAAGTTTACATGATCTATTCTTTGTGGTATAATGGAATTAAGCTCTTTAACCTCATAGAGCTTTAAATACTTTATTACCGGATCATCCATCTTCTAATATTCACGGTACCGTGACTTCATACATAGCTCACGTGAATCATTCAAGTTTGGAGCAGAATCTTCTTTAGATATTCAACTATTAAAAAAAAGTCACACGATTAAATATGCAATGAGCCATTTAATTTAGGAACACTTTGCATGACAACTGAGTATCATTTTACTCTTTCACTACTCACTATGCTGCATCATTACATGCAGGAAATAGAGAAGTGGGTCCTAGTATTTATAAACTGCTGTAGCTTTTGAGAACTTGCCTCCTCCTCCTTACACCATCCCACATTGTTATGCGTCCAGGGGATGCAGAGGAAAATAGATGGAGCACTGAAATAAAGCTTTATTTTATTGAATAAGTATACGAAAAAATATAGGGAAGATTCTGTTCATTGCTTATTGATTTCCTAAAAACGGACTGTTTCTGAGATATCTATGACTTGGAATGTTCTGTTATTTATTGCATTCTAATGAAACAATAAACTATAATTTCGAAACTATAATTTTCACCTTATAATATGAAATACAAGAACCTAAATTTTGAACTTATTAATATGAAATACATGAACCAGAATGTTGGTCTCTCCGAATTTTTCTTGCATGCTGTATAATAAATGTCTTATCTCCCTTCTTCTGTTTAAAATTATAGAACTGAAAAAGGATGCAAATATCTTGCATGCCATTGAAAAGTGATAGTTAAGAAATATAGATTTTTTTCAAATAAATCTAACTTTTTTTTACTGAATCTATCACAAGAATATGAAATTTGGATACGTTTTTCTCTGCCGATTGACACCAACGTTTAACATAAAGCTACAGTTGTAGTTGTAAGATAATATCCAGTATTTCATTAATTTAAATTTTTATGTTTTTGAGTTTTTGCTTTTACATGCATATGAAAGTAAATACCGACAGACGGTCAGATGCTTGATGGATTTGGTTCAAAATTTGGTATATATATATATTCTAGGTGCAAAACCTTGTATCAAATTTTATCTACCCAGCTATTTGCACTTTCTAGTTATCGAGTTCACTTGTATTCCACAAGACATACAGACTTTCTGTAATTGGAGTTTGTTCAAAATTTGTAAGAAATTTATGAATCTGGTCATGATTCTGTGTACATTTGTATTCCACAAGATATACAGACTTCCTGTAAATGTATTTTGTTCAAAATTTGAAAGAAATTTACGAATTTGGTCATGATTCTGTGGACATTTGTGTTCCACAAGATATACAGACTTCTTGTAAATGGATTTTGTTCAAAATTTGAAAGAAATTTACGAATTTGGTCATGATTCTGTGTACATTTGTATTCCACAAGATATACAGACTTCCTGTAAAGGATTTTGTTCAAAATTTGAAAGAAATTTACGAATTTGGTCATGATTCTGTGTACCAAATTTCAGCACTTTTTCTCAAAACGTTTCTGAATTATCATGTTCGCAGATTATCATGTTCAAAATCTTGAGTTTGGATTTTTCGATGATTGCAATTTTTTCCTCTATAGTTCGTATACAAGAAAGCAAAAAAGGATATAATCGTCCAAAATTCGAACACCAAAGCTTACATTGTTCCTAAAAGATATAAAGTTTTAATTTAGTTACAAGGTTAAAATTTCTATCGAATCTCTAAATGCTAGGGTTAGCCTGACGAATTACGAGAAATTTTCAATATTTTCGTATTATAAGGTACTGAAACTTTAAAAAAAAAGGTAAAAATTATTATATTTAATTTGAATCTAGCGAATGAATTGCTTTTAATTTATGAAAATGTTATCAAAATTTAGAATTAGAGGAAATTGAATTCAAAAACAGCAGCATTAAAGCGAAACATATGCAATTATAAAATTAATATAAAGTTTTCAAACAGCGAGCATAGGGAGAAGTTCAGACGGTTTTATGAAAAAAGCAGTGCAGTGATAAAATTATAATAGTATTGAAAAGCAATATTGAGTATTTTTTTTTATCAAAAATCTATTTTTTCTCAGAAGAAGACATTTATCTAACATTGAAACGTATATAACATTGAAAAATATGTTAAATTAAATGAAACTATGCCTGCTACATATTGATTAAATATTGCTACAAATGATTCCTTTGAAATATAATTACACTCGTTAGAAATTTACAGATATTTCATTTAAATTAATTTACTTCATAGGAATAGCGAAAGAATTAATTCAAAATTAATTCTTTCGCTATTCCTAAAGCGCCCAGAAATTTCTTTTCTACATTCTATTTTGTTGATAATTAGCAAGTACTTTTATTCAAACTGACCAGAATTTTCAATTTGATTCGAATTATTTTGTGTAACTACTTTTAATAATTTGGGGAATCTTAGTAAACAGTTAAAATATTACTACTGCTAAAACAGAAACAATAATTACACAAATACGATGATAAATTTTAAATCCAAAAGCTATAATTAAACAGTTCTAAAATTTGAAATAATTTCCATCGCCATTATTGGATATTAATCCAAACTTAGAATCAACTACAAAACGATTACTTGGAGATATAAATGTTTTTCAAGACATAATCAAAATGGAAGAAAAAAAAATATGCATTGCATTTATCTAAAATTAATTATAGGATAATAATATAGATTGGAGTTATTTTAAATTCAAAATTAAGAAGTTCTAAATATTCAAAATGATAATTAGTTCCAGATTTTATAAGAGTCTTCAATTCTGTAAGTTTTAGAATTAACTTTTCAAATCTGAATATCGAAAATCTCTTTTAATTACGATAAAGTACAATATTACATTGAGTCATTAAGATTATTGCTCATTTAAATGCTAGATAAACAACATTTTTGAGCTCATTAAGACATAAGACTGTCTAAATAGTTATTTTTCTTTATGTAAGAGTTCAATGTGCCCATTAAAGCAAAAGGATCAAATTACGAAACATTTAATGATCGCCATGTCAGATTAAATTAAAGATCAAAAACAGCAATCAATAATCCTTTTCATTGATTTTTTTAGAAAAAGGAAAGACAGAATTTTTTTTCTGTCAGAAAAAGACTACGAACTTTCTTTTTATGCTCTTTTGTTTTGATTTAAAAATCAAACTGGCAAGTCAAATTTGCTGACTTAATGAACTTCTAACTCAAATAAAGATTTTATAGTTTGTCAAGCAAATTAGAAATAAATTGGAGAAATGCTTTTCCTTCCAAGAATAAATTTTTAAATAGTTAAAACTAAAAGAAAATGCAGCGCTTGGAAATTTCAACCCATTGTGTGTCTTTTCTAATTATAGATAATCCTTTTTTGTGAGCGTTAGAGAAATTGGAAGAGATGAGGAGTCTAAATTCATTCAGCTTTAATTCCTTTATTTTCAGTTTGCACAATATATTTATTTTTTATTTCCACTTTCAGAAGTCTGAAGTATTTAGTAAGTTATAAAGGCTGGAAGAAGTAAAAATTATTTACAATGCCACTTATTAAAAAATATTTATTGAATTTCCAACCTCTTATTCTAACTTTGAATTGAACAACAATTTGAAGGACACGTTTCCAGTTTCTAAGTAATAGAAACTCTAAAAGTTTTTGCTGTAATTTGAAGTTATTGGGAGCAATAAATTATTATTATTATTAATATTTACAAGCACTTTTATTACTTATAACCTAAGCCACGAATTTAGTTATTATATGCTGCATAGTTGGACATATTTCTTTTAAATAATTGTGAACTAGCAGAGTCTGGCGACCAATTGGTTTGAATGGAGTATTTGTTGTATTTAATTTTAATAAAATCGCTTGGATATAACTTTATGTCCAGGATGACTGTCATAGATTAAAATCGTTTTATTTATTTTAACCTATACTGTTCATTATACATACGAGCTATCCTAATAGAATTACATGACATCTTAATGTTATTAAAAATGCAAGTGCCCGGTTTAACCATCTTCAAAATTTCGAGATACTGCATAATTTCACTTTCTAATCTTTTATTTTTTGTATAAATTACAGAAATATTGAATAGGAACTTCATGCTTTTCAACGATGGTAAAAAATGCCCGGTTTAACCATCTTCAAAATTTCGAGATACTGCATAAATTCACTTTCTAATCTTTTATTTTTTGTATAAATCACAGAAATATTGAATAGGAACTTCATGCTTTTCAACGATGGTAAAAAATGCCCGGTTTAACCATCTTCAAAATTTCGAGATACTGCATAAATTCACTTTCTAATCTTTTATTTTTTGTATAAATCACAGAAATATTGAATAGGAACTTCATGCTTTTCAACGGTGGTAAAAAATGCCCGGTTTAACCATCTTCAAAATTTCGAGATACTGCATAAATTCACTTTCTAATCTTTTATTTTTTGTATAAATCACAGAAATATTGAATAGGAACTTCATGCTTTTCAACGATGGTAAAAAATGCCCGGTTTAACCATCTTCAAAATTTCGAGATACTGCATAAATTCACTTTCTAATCTTTTATTTTTTGTATAAATCACAGAAATATTGAATAGGAACTTCATGCTTTTCAACGGTGGTAAAAAATGCCCGGTTTAACCATCTTCAAAATTTCGAGATACTGCATAAATTCACTTTCTAATCTTTTATTTTTTGTATAAATCACAGAAATATTGAATAGGAACTTCATGCTTTTCAACGATGGTAAAAAATGCCCGGTTTAACCATCTTCAAAATTTCGAGATACTGCATAAATTCACTTTCTAATCTTTTATTTTTTGTATAAATCACAGAAATATTGAATAGGAACTTCATGCTTTTCAACGATGGTAAAAAATGCCCGGTTTAACCATCTTCAAAATTTCGAGATACTGCATAAATTCACTTTCTAATCTTTTATTTTTTGTATAAATCACAGAAATATTGAATAGGAACTTCATGCTTTTCAACGATGGTAAAAAATCATGTATTTAAATATTTTATGGAACAATACAAACTATCTGGGTTTCAACCATGACAATGGAAATAAGTATACTTTGCTGTAAAATGTACTTAAAATATACTTGAAAATTAATTATATCTAAATTTAAGAATTTCATAACAACTAAATTGTTATAATTTAAGATACAATTTTATGCACTTTGAAACGATGTAAAACTCATTTTTTGTAAGATAAAGTTGCGGAAGTTATTGCGATAAACATTAAAATCTTGCTTAATTAAAATTTGAATAAAAATCTCTTTGAGGAGCACATTCCCACTCTCCAAATTAGATCTCTGTGTAATTCGGCAATTCTAGGGCAAACATTCTATCCTGTACCACGCCAACATGCACAGATTCTTATTTATTATTAGTAGAGATACAGATAAGAACTTATGCGTATCATTAACATCATGAGGATTGATATTGTTCCGCAATTTCCGGGGTTCGTTTGGATAGTGGGGGTTATATGGTGTGAAGAACGCTCAATCCCCAGGCGGCAGTAGAAAATAAAACAACGACGTTTATTTACACGAAGACACACAGGACAGCACAAAGACGACAACTATATACAGCACAGAAGACGATTATCTTCAGCCGAGACGTGCAGCAACAACAGCATACACAGCAGCATATAGCAAGACAGACAGACAGTAGCGCACAGCTTAGTTCAGCACTATACTCTGTTTCACCCTAACTTGGCAGTAGTGTATATTCTAGGGATATGGCAGTCGTTATCAGGGGAACTGGGTTACTTTAAAGTACAAAGTTACTAGAAATGCAAATCACTGGCGAAACTTTATCTCGCAAATTTTTCGCCAAATAGTAAATATTTATTTACTTTATTATATTATCACTTTATCGGAGAATTAATTGTTTCCTTATTTTCCTTATTTTTTTAATATTATTGATACATTATTTTAATAAATCATTAATGTTATTTCATTTCGTTTCATCGTTTCTGAAAAGAAAACCCTAAATCTTTCCATATTCGGTAAAGCATAGTTCGGCTAATGTTTTTCGAAAAGATATCTGTATAATCGTTCACATCTTTTAAAACTTTATCTAATGTTGGGATCTCATTTCTACTAAAATATGCATGGATTTTTCGTCAAATACAGGGTAATGTAAAATCATCATATTTTACAAGACCTGAATGTTTGGCGGAGATGTAAAAGAAAAGCGCGCCAAATATTTGACCTTGAAGACCGGTTCTAGCCAAAGTGGAATTCATTATGTCAATCTTTTAGTTTTATTCGTTCGCTTTATTTACAAAATACTTAACATATAAGCACTTCTAACTTGAGAATAATTTTAAATACATATTGATAAAAAAAAGGATTTCTGTAATTTATGATATTATTTGATAAATTTCTGCGCATTTTAACTATTTTAAAGTCGGAATTGATGGGGAACTCTTTTCCAACGCGGAGCGTCACATTTTCTACCTTTTACAATACTGCCAAGTTAGGGTGGAACAGAGTATAGCTTCACTCCGTCGCTGCTCCGCTTATCTCTGGAAGGTCGGTCCCGACTACTCTTCGACTCCACTGGTCCACGACTACTCGGCAGCGTAATGATATGTTTGACGGAGCGCCTAGCCCCGAGGGTTGGGGCTTAATCTCCGGTAGATGGAAAACTTTTATGAGACTTGACTTTCAGTATTTAACGTGATCATCTTTGCAAAAAAAGTCCGATGAACTGGGTTACAGGAACAGACAGGAGATGAGGAGTGAGGTGCATGACGAAGCAAAGGTAACTAATGTCTGACAGGATGTGATAAGAAGTGCAACATGGATTGGGTAAACGCTGCCGAGCAATTTATTAAGTTTATGAAAAATAAAGTTAAGTAAAATTAAGAAGTAATTAAAATGGAAAAAACAAAAGATTAGGGAGGGCTAAATCAAAATATTACGAGGTCTTTTAATACGGAGATTAGGAATATATTTAGGAATATCAAGAACTGCTTTGTTATCATGATTGTCAATATTTTTGAAGAATTTTTCAGCAAGTTTTTTAATAAATTTTTAAGTGGAGGGAAATCAAGTGCTTTATACATATTGGTGTTTGGCACATACCAGTAGCAATTACAAAATCTTCTGATAAGGTTGTTTTGTTGAATTTCTATTATTCTTAGATTAGATTTAGCAGCGTATCCCCAAACCGGACATGCATATGTTAAAACTGGACGCAAACGACTACTCGGCAGCGGCAGGACTGCTTCCTTTTATAGGCATCAGGAGGCGGGGCTAGAAGCCTCTCAACCAATCAGGAACGTTCGAGGCGTAACTCGGTTCCTACTGGACGATCGGGAAAATTCTCGATGTTTCGGGTATAATCTATTTTGGCGGCGAAGTCGCCAATTTCGTCGCCAAGTCGCCAAATGGTCGCCAAGTTTGTCGCCAAGCTCCGGGACCCTCCGACGCGACACCGGATTCCGTCCAATACCGATGACTGTAAAACATTTTTTCCGATGGTGGAACCAACTATGCTGGGAAGCAGCATTACAGATTCGTAACAATATTTTGATGATAATGGTGTTTCTCTTTAATATACTAGAGATTGCATTGCAAGAAAAGATTCTTACCACCAAATTCATCCTTTTAAAATATTATTTAGAATGATAACAGAGAATGTAAAATTTTATTGCCCCTGATCTCTGTGCATTTCTCTTAAACTTTGTACTCTTTTTGGGAATGGAATTATAGGTTGGTGCCTATGGCATGACATTTTAGATATGTTTTTAAATAATAAATCGGTAGATTTTTTTAAATATTTTATGTAATGCCAATTTATATATTCAGGAAAAGTAATTTAGCTCAATAGTTAGCCCTAATGCAATGTGTAGCCATTTGGATAAAAGATTTGATTTCTATTTGTCAACTTCATGTGACTGTTTCAAAGGGCAACACTGAGCTACTGGAAATCCCTTTTTAAATGCTTTTTAATAAATATTTGTAGAAAAGACCGATATATGGTAAAAACGGTAATAAAACAAGAATCTGGAAGCTTGAAAAAATACTAAGAGGGCTGTTGTATGACTCGTTCTAGCATTAAAAATATTATTAAAATATTTTTTTCTTTGTATAGCAAGACAAAACGTGTATTGGTAAAAAGGGATTTATATTTTTCTTGCCGAATTGTTATAATGGGACTTGTGTCATTCAGATATAGTTTCATTTATAACATAACTATTTGGTACATTTTAATTTTTTTAAATTCTCAAAAAATAATCAATAATTTTTTTGAATTAAATGCAGTTATTCAAAATACGTATTATTTTGGAAAAAAAAGTCACACATTTTAAGGTAAAATACCACAAATTTTTAATTGTTCTTTTAATCAACATGACAGGGTACAAGATGTCCCAACGATTAAAGGGTGACACAAGTAATTTGTATGCTTTCATCCATGACCACTCACGATGACTCTAGCCGCTAAATTTTTGTCATATGAAGTATAATGTCACGCAGAGCTATCCTATGCATGTTAATATCCCTAGACACACTTTTAGAAATAAAGGGTGAGGCTTGCGAATATTTGTTGACACTTTATAGAAAATGAAGTTTGACCTAATGCTACAAAATGTGACAAAAATATTTTTTGGACAGCGGAAATGTGTACTCGGTGATTTTTTAACCAATTTAAGTGAGATTTCTACATTTTCCTGTACAACACTTGAAAGTATTATTGTACTTTTAAATCCTTTAAAAATCTAAATTAAATTTTTTTATTGATACTAATATAATTGCTAAGCACATTTTTCATGAATTTCGGTAATAATAAAATTTTTTGCAATATTTTTAACAATAATTTTCCTTGTTGCATTGAAATTCCTCACTCTCGTTCTCCATGTAACCGTATTGTTTTCTTTTATTATCGAAAGCTTAGGAAAAAAAGATTTTATTTGTTATATGTGTAGTTTTCTTTAGAAATTAGAAAGTGAAGTTACAGTACCGTAAAAGATAAAGTTCATTTGAAAATGAATTACCCCTAGAGTTAGGTTTTCAATATTGCTATGATATCTATCAGAAAGTTTGGAAACGTACCTAAATCTATTAAAATAATGCTGTTTTAAAAATACTTATTAAAGATAATTAGAATATGAGACTGAGCATAAGAGGTTTAGTTGGAATGAAACACACCTAATAATTCTAGCGAAATAATAAGTCGTCAAATCAAACTAATCAATAAATGAAGAAATGTTTTTACTTATTAATTAATTTATTAATTTTTAAGCAATTCAATAAAAATAATGTAATAATCTAGATGTAAGATTTTTTAAATGTTCGATTAAACTTGTCTTTAATACTCAAATGTTAACTAATAGAGTTCGTATTTTATATATTTTCTTTTCATATCATATTTTTTTATGCATTTTTCTTGCATCAGGGCTCTAAAAAGTGTATTTTTGTATAAAACCAGTCGTTAAACATCGTGGCAATCATTTTATCATTTATGCGAGGATAAAATAAAAGTCATTATTAGCACATTAATAACGTCGAGAATTTCCCTGGTAAAAATATCCTAAATTAAATTTTGGCAAATATTAATAACGCTTAATTTCCATTGGCAGTAACAAACAATTAAAAAATTAACGTATTTCTGTACGTTTTTATGAAACAAAAAGAGTTACAACAAGTTCATTAACTTGTTTTTTACAAGTATTATAGATTACTGTAGATGCAAAATATGTTATTTGATAAACGAATCAAGCATAACATTTTATGTGAAGGGTTTATCTCGAAGATCCATGTATTGAACCAATGTTTTTCTTCTAAAATATATGACTAAACATGTAGAAACAACAATATCTACTCTATTTTCCAGTAATTTTACGTTGCTCTCTTTGGAATCTCAACTTTTTCAGGAGTTTAAGCTGAACTCCCACTTAAGCGTTTTTACATGACGATAGAATGCATCTGTTTTGTTTTGCTTTTCGTTTCCATGGTTACGAAAAAAAAGCCGATTGATCTTATTAGAATTATAGATTTCGTGCTTTCACAAAATAATAATCAAAGTAATAAATTACCTTTGTCGTTTTGAGCATTAGCCCATAATGTGCGTCTGGCTGGTAATAGTAAAAATTAAATTGATCTGCTAACCTTACTTGAAGAACAAAAACGTCATTGGGTTCCGACAGCTGTTCCTAAGTTATTAACGTATGGAAATAAGAGCTTTAGAGAATATTGTCCCATTTTTTATGTTTTTTTAGAGCTCTAAATATAAAAAAAAGAATTTAATATCTATTAGGATTTTAATTTTGTGAAAAAAATGACATCGATATTTTGATGAATATATGCTTTTTAAAGAATATTTACTTTTTAAAACTCCATATTTCTGATAGAATAATTTTCAAAAAATATTTTTATCCATTTATATGGTGTTTAAAAAAAGTATTTTGGAGATAATTGAGATAAAATTTGCTATGTGATCTTTTTATTAAAATTGTAGATCTAAATCAAATTTTGATACGTGATCCTTTTACTGAAATTGTAGATCTGAATCAAATTTTGTTATGTGATCCTTTTACTAAAATTGTAGATCTAAATCAAATTTTGATACGTGATCCTTTTACCAAAATTGTAGATCTCTATCAAATTTTGGTAGGTGATCTTTTTAATAAAATTGTAAATCTGTATCAAATTTTGGTAGGTGATCTTTTTAATAAAATTGTAGATCTGAATCAAATTTTGTTAGGCAATCTTTTCACTAAAATTGTAGAGCTAAATCAACTTTTTATTCAATTCGTCCAAAGTGCAATTAAACCTTATGTCAAATAATGTGTGATAACGCGATAATTCTAAAAAGCTATAAGCTGAATTAATAAAATTTGGCTCATAGTTTTATCAATATTATTCAGATATGTACAACCTTTTTAGACTTAATATCTATTTGTATGTTATCTCAATAAGTAAAAATGCATGGAGCTAGGCAAATGAATTTTAGAATATGATTTTATGCAAAATTCTAGATAAGTATCAAATTTTGAATTCAATATCTTGTTTGATTTAATTATTTTAAATTAATTTTCATACGTGCGTGATAATTCCCCAATGCAACGATGTAGAATTTTTTGTAAGTAATGATAACATCAAAGTTTTACATCAGTACTAAATTATGCATCCATTTGATCACGGGTAGAAGTGAGAGTGGAAATTTCTAACACTGTTACCTTCGCTGTACGTCCTAGTGACTACGTTAAAAATTCGATTTTTGGATGAAAAAAAATCGAATTAGTTTTTTTTTTTTACTCAATATTCTTAATTTCCGAACAGTTTTCTTAAAAAAGATCCATTTGAATTTGTTTTAAAACCGCTATTTCTTCAGATTTATAATTATGTAATTGACAATTTCTATGTTATTTTGCATTTTTATTGTCATTCTCTGAAATTCTAAAATTTTGCATGATTGTCATGCGAAAAATTTCAAATATAAATTCGAGTAATTTTTTTTTTTCAAATTTGCTATGATATTTCCATAAGAGACTCGGCATTTCTATTTTATTTTTGTATCATTATATAATTGTTGGTAAAGAATAACCCCAAGAAAGTGAAAAAGATTTTTTAAATCAATTGAAATTATTTAATTAAAGTAATTAATAATTACAGATTTTTAATTTTACAGATTTTAAATTATGCTCTTCGTAGGTTTTTTTATCATGTGAGAACATGATTTGTTTTGATTAGAAGGTTTTGAAGCTCGAAATAGCGTAAGCAATGAATAAAGCATAAATGGCAATTTTCATCATCATCATCTTTTAATCTCATGTATTATTTTACCTGCTTTTACCAGTATTGCATTATTATTATGTATGCTTCTTTGAAAGCAGATGCGTTTTTAAAAGGTTGACCTGCTTTTGCCAGTATTGCTTTATTATTAAGTATGCTTCTTTGACAGCAGGTGCGTTTTTAAAAGGTTGACGTAGAACTATGACATCATAGCTGTTATTTAATCTCCAAATCGGTCGAGCTTCAAAACTTCTTTTGCCAGCTGGAAAAATTGAAAATGAAAGTTTAAAGAATTTATCATTTTATATATAGAGAGAGGAAGATAGAGAACGATAGAGAAGTCTCGTGATTGTTCCAAACCGGTTTAAACTGGTTAATGACTTAAATTAATTAAGACAAATAATGACTTAAAAATAATAATGTTCACACTTGATAACTTGAAATTTTGAGATCGTATATTTCATTTTAATTTTTCATCAGTATTTTGCTTTAAATTTTATTAATTTTTTTTTATATCGTCTGAAAAAATAATCATATAACAAAGATATCTTCATGACTTAAATCGTGTTTTTAAATCCATCGGGAAATAAAGGGTTAAAAAGAATTGTAATATTTTTTCAATGCTTGAAGATACGAAAATGTTGTGACTTTCATACTATTTATCAGTGGAACAGCAGTATTTAAAAAAGTGAGATAAATGTGTCGTATTTCTCAGTTTAATAATTAATAAGTAATAAAGTTTTTATGTTATCTGCAAGATATTAAATAAATCATTTAATATTTTTAATATGAAAATATTTTTAACATTTATTTTTTTACACTTTTTAGTATTTAATACCTTACATAGTTCATTATAATAAAACTACGAAATCTTCTAATCACTTTTTTTAAAAATTCATTAGCAATTAGAATTATATATATTGAACGAAATCAAATAAAATTTAAACTATTAACTGTTAAAATCTATATCTGAAAATAATAAATATCTGAAAATATTAAAAACTTATTACGACATCCGAACACAAATATAGAATTTTATAAATTTCATCATATGATTAAACGAGTGAATAATTCATTAGAAAATTCTTTCTTTTCTGTTATAAAATTATCTGCTATGAAAAAATGAAGCTAAATAGAAGTGTTGTAGAAATAGCAAGATAATACTTTGAACAAGAAAATCACATAACAAGTTTAAATATTGATGGCGAACTAATGTAATAAAATTTCCAAAAAATGATTGAAATACTGAAAAAAAAATGAATTATTTGAAATACTTTTCTTTTATTAGTTATGAATAAAATTCTTTTTTTAATTTTTTTAAATTTTTTTAAAAACTAATAAAGGAATGGTGGAGCAACATTTCCATTTTTCCATGCAAATTCCGATTTGGCACTAATGTTAGAAAAATCTCAATTGAATTAAATCCGTTCTTCTTAAAGACATTTTTAAACATATTTTTAAAGGTATCATCTGGCTGAAAAATGTTGAAAGAAATCAATAATTCGGCAAAGGAAAAACGACACTAATCTACGGAAAAATACGAAACACATGTAACAAAAACACAACCGGTATGTACACAAAGAACGGCACTCATAGAAATTAACAGCAAACTAGCAGACAATAAATAGTTAATTAAAGCTATTAAATTAAATTTCCGGGATATCCATAATTAATTATATCCACATTAACATCCGAGCGCCTAACCTTTTATAGTCTTCAGATAAAGTTAGAAATTTTCCAAAGGAATCACAGATCTCTGATACTACTAGAGATTGGCTAGATCACCAGTATTTTACAGAGCTTCCAATTATGTCGCCCTAGTCGTCAAATTTTTTGTCAAATGGCTAACAATTTTGTTCCAAGATTGGTTGATTTTATATTAACAACTATTAAAAAGCATGTAGATATCTCTTTTTCGTAGTATATAAAATTAACATGGCTATATAACTGTGTTACAGGTTCATAACAATACCGTCCATAAATTTAAAGGGCTGTCTTTACCAATAAGGCTTTATTTCCGTTAAACAGTTCATTCGTTAGCAGTACATACGATAAAAATACAATAATTTATCTATGCATATTTTATATAGGAGAAAATAAAAACCAATAACAGTAATAATAAATTATTAAAAAATAATTAAATCCTTATTGAAAGCAATCATTCATGGCATACTGAAAAGTGTTTCTCTTTTTATTCATTTCGTTTTTACTGTTAATAAATTATTAAAATTAATTAATGTTAATATATGAATTTTAAATTAAAAGTTCAATAAGTGACAATTCACTTCTTCAAGTGCTTTTAGCATCGAAACTCGATACACGTATAAAACAACGTTTAATGTTTTTAGTATCAGAACTATATTAGCATATCTCCGATTCCAAAACAATGTTCAAGAACAACTTTATGAGGAGGAGAAAAAATAATAAATAAAAGAAAGAAAGACGATGCTGATAAAAATTCCTCTTCTATCCAAACGATTGTTTGAACATGTTTCCAGAGAGGCGGGCAGCTTTTCTGCAACTCGCGCTCGTCCTAAAACACATAAACCTAATTTATCTCTTTACAATTTCCAAGCACGTTCTTCAAACTTCTCTTTACAAAACTGAAAACTTTGGCCACAAAGGACAACGGCGCCCCTTTTACGCCCCGGCACTTTGTAACGCGGAGAAACACGATTATAACTGTTTTTGCCCCTTCAGCTGGAAAATCGGGAATTAAGGCGGGAGGAATTGCTCGGAATTTGCGACATTCATCGCACCATAAGTATGCGGATGAAAAATGTTAAAGGGCCACTTTTAGCTTTTTCCTTTTTTTATTTCATCCTTTTCAATTGTATTAGGTTTAGAAAAACTTCTGTTTAACAAGTATTAGAAGCTAAGGGATCCGAGAGACAGATATAAGCAGTTACATTTATCAACGAATGTTTACACCACTTAATTAATGTCAACAAACGTTACATTTGTCAAAGAATGTTTTACCACTTAATTCATATCAATGAAAGTTACATTCATTAATGAATGTTTATGCAACTTAATTTATATCTATGAATGTTACATTTATTAATGAATATTTATGCAGCTTAATTCATATCAATGAATGTTACATTTATTAATGAGTGTACATGATACTTAATTCACGCTAATGAAGGTCATAATTTGTATCATTTACTTAATTTGAGTCATTTACCAACGGACACTTATAAATCTGTGAATGTTTCATTTGCCCGAAAATATACCACTTATAAGTCTGCGGATAAAAACTGGTAAATGGCCACTTTTATCTTTATTTTTTTTTATTCTTTTAAATTGTATTAGGTTTCAAAAAAATTTAAATTCTGTTTTACAAGTATTTAAAGCTACCGGATCCAAACGACACATTACACTATAAGAATGTAGCACCCAGTTTAAGTAGGTACATTCATCAATGAATGTTTAAATTAATTCATATCAATGAAGGTTACATTTATCAATGAATGTGTATACCACTTAATTCATATCAATGAATGTGTATACCACTTAATTCATATCAATGAATGTGTATACCACTTAATTCATATCAATGAATGTGTATACCACTTAATTCATATCAATAAAGGTTTCATTTACCAAAGAATGCATATAAATCTGTGAATGTTTCATTTGCCAGGAAATATATATTCGGTTATTCAAATGTTGATGCATTTGACAGTAAGAATGTTTCACTATTTTATTCCTAAAAAACACTTTAAACCTCTTAGAATTATAGCAGGTGTAAGTCGTTACATTTATCAATGAATGTTTATACCACTTAATTCCTACCAATGAAGGTTACATTTATCAATGAATGTTTATATTTCTTAATTTATATGAATGAACGCTCCATTTACCAATGAATGCATATAAATCTATGAATGTTTCATTGCCAGGAAATACATATTCGAGTTTTCAAATGTAGATATATTTGACAGTAAATATATTAATTTTTAATTTTACTTAACATGAATGATAAAATAAAATGAAAGACAATATTATCAATAATTCCAAATTCTTTTGGAAGTAGAATATGATGAATCAGCATAAATTAAAAATAATTAAAATTACAAACCTCAGTTCATTGATCTTTATTCAAACCCAATATAAAATAATACAAACAAGAAATTTTGCTTAATTTTAAGCAAGAAATCTTATTTATCTGAATACGTTGGGGCATTAAAAATATCTAAAAATAGTATTTCATCTGATTTCAAACTAAACTCATTTCTAGATTGGAATAAATTGAGTTGAAGAAAGCCATAAAAATTCTAAATAAAAAAGTGAAAAATCATATAAATTATGAAATTGCATTAACTATACGCCTAATTTAATAAATATACCTGAATTTATTAGATATTCAACAGTTTTTGTCAATTTTAAGTGAAAAAAAAACATTTATCTGAAAACATTGTGGCATTAAAACTAACTAAAATTCATATTTCATCTGATTTGAAATTAAGTTTACAAAGTAGTTTCAAGTAATTTAGTTGAAGGGAGCAGGAAATTTCCAAATAATCAATTAAAAAATCATATAAATCAGGAAACTGTATTATCTAGGCATCTAATTAAATAAATATACTTAACATTCTTATATATTTAACAGCATTTCTCGGTTTCGCGAGAAATTTTTTTTTTATTTACTTGAAAAATTTTTACTATTACGACATTCCAAGAAGAAATGTTTGATCCGATTTGAAACTATGTTTCAGTCTAGATTTTAATTTATTCACTTAAAGAAATCAATAAAAAAATTCAAATCACAAAATTTTATACTATAAAAGAGGAAACAAATTTCCGTTCCCTTCGGCGACAATGGTTCTTTTATTCTATCAAAATAAGCCCTTTTATTGTGGGAACCGAATCAAATATATACGAAGTGATTAAATTGACACGATAATCTTGGTAAAAAATGACTTCCAGCACGCAAAGTTCTTTTGAAAATGGCGTATCATTTAATAAAAGATTCATAGATAAGGAAATATAATATCGATCAAAGAACATCCATTCTTCTCGTAATAACATACCTGAAGTAAAACTTCTATTTATTTTTCATTCGTAATGATATTGCATGCCTAAAGTGCAGGAAGTGGCAAATATATTGTTAGTAAGCATTAAAATGCACAAAAATTACATAAGAACAAAAACATTTTCTATCTTACATCCTCCAATAACATATTATTTGGTCTCATTAACAAAACCGGCGGAAGGAATATCACCAAAACCTCTCACCATACTTTCTAATAAATGTTCTTGGGTATTATTAAACCGTATATTTGAATAATGATTACGAAAGAGATTATTAGATCTAAGATCTTTAAAGATATTTTTGGCGAATAATTGCTTGAATGTATTTAATATAAATTACCAGAAAACAAGCTGTGTATTTAGTACGCACTTTTATCAACCAATTAAAACCAAAACTGTAACTATACCAAAATCAATAAACTATTGTTACGAAATTTTGGGTTTCGTTTGGATAGTGAAAGTTATATGGTGTGGAAAACGCTCAATCAGAAGGCGGCAGTAGAAAATAAAACAACGACGTTTATTTACACGAAGACACACAGGACAGCACAAGGACGACAACTATATACAGCAGAAAGAAGACAATTATCTTCAGCCGAGACGTGCACACAACAAGACTCTACTGCAGACAGTAGCGCACAGCTTAGTTCAGCACTAGCTTGACTCCGTCGCTGCTCTGCTAATCTCTGGAATACTCGTTCTTCACCATCTATTCCGACTACTACTACAGCAGCTGCAGACTGCCTCCTTTTATAGGGCTAGAAGCCTCTCAACCAATCAGGAACTTTCGGGGCGTATCTCGGTTCCCAATGGACGGATCGGGAAAATTCTCGATGTTTCGGTTATAATCTATTTTGGCGCCAAAGTCGCCAAATGGTCGCCAAGCTCTTGGATTTCCTACGCGACACCCGGACTCCGTCCAATACAGATGCTGTAAAACAGTCTTTCTGATAATGGAACCAACTATGCTGGGAAGCAGCATCACAGATTCGTAACACTATTATTGTAGTCATAATATTCACACCCCAAATTTGATTTATTTAAGTTATTGCATTTTTAAGTTATCACATTTAGGCGTATGCAAAAGTACAACAACCAACAGACTACCAGTCTCTTGATGAATTTGGCTTCAAATTAGATATAGATCTACGTTTTAGATCTTAAATCTATGTACCAAAATGTATCTATCTAGATCTCTTCGTTTTGTGGTTATCATGTTGATTTATATTCGGACAGCCGAGCAGACAGATTTCCTCAGAATATATTTCATCAAAAATTGTCCGAAATCTACAAATTTAGAGTAGAGATTATATACCAAATTTCATTCGTCTAGCTTAAAGCGTTTACTAGTTATTGTACTCACTAAGACATACATAATTCTAAAAAATGTATTTTCCTTCGCAAATATCGGAATCCTTCTCTGATAATTTTATTTGTTCACCTGTTCATGTCCATGTGAATACAATAACGCAATAACATAAGCAGTTAGATGAAATTACGTGAAACAATTTACCATTAGAATGAAAGATCTATAACAAATTTTAGATATAATATATCAAAGGATTAATAAACCAAAGCAGAAAAATATCAATTATTTAATGTAAAATGTTAGAGCGATAAAAATGAATACATTCGGATAATTTTTATCAAGGGGCGCTTTTAAATAGGGATTCATTCCTTAAATGGGTATGATTTTCTTCCAAATATTGTCTTCTCACACACTGGATAATCCAAGCAATTCAGATTATAAACGGCTAAGAATTAATATGCAAAAATTCATTTAGAAACAGCAAGAAATAAAAAATTTGCAAATAAAAATAACAGTAAAAAAATACACATATAGGGTATGTGTATTTAGTAGAATAGTGGATAGTTCAGTAAAATAGTGGATATACAACTGCAATAAAGTACCAGAATTAAGGAATTCAAACAGGGAATTGTCTAATCTAAAATAAACAATTTAAAATTTCCAATCTTTAAAAAATATTTTCTTCATTAACTAAATGAAAAATGTATAATTTTACCCGGTAACATAGGATTAATCGGCCCCTTCAGCCTCTCTCTCTCAATATATATTTGCATGCATGTGAAAGCGAATATTCAGAAATAATATTTGGTGCGAGATATTATCAGCACTATTTGTTTAACTAACAGTTGAATAATAGGCTCAGATATATGGCGTGGCATAGTGTCAATACTGTAGTAAATATGCATCAAATTTTTAATTAATTACAATTTACGTAAAGGAAAATACAAAAAATAAACAGCAAGTTCTATTCACTGTGCTACAAATCATAAAACGAGCTACTGTTCGTTTCAGGATCGCAAGAGTAGAGCTTTTCGACAGTAAGGGGTGATAAGCAGAAAGATGAGCGGTTATTATGCCTCATGATGATGATGATGTTGTGTCCGCGTTACCACGGAAAGGGGGTGCAGTAGCTTCTGAGGGTAAAGACCCCTGAGCACCCGAGGGCAGAAGTCTGACTTCTAGCTCATATGAAGATGACACACACACACTCGCTTGCACAACCCCTTTTTATAGGTACACACCTCACAGATAGAAGACAGATGAAGAACAACCCTGCCCGAACCGGAATTCGAACCCGTGACGCCCAGATCACGGGGAAGATGAGCTACCCTTATGCCAGGACGCCGGCATTATGCTTCATACTTCCGCGAATAATCTGAGATCGCCCTATTGTTAAAACGCAAACATTCTTTTTCACGCCTCTTTTGGTTAAATGAACTCACCCTGACGCATGCGCAAGAGCGCGGAGGGTTTTCGAATCCGAGAATGGACAGTATATTGTGTTTGCAAACGAAAAAAAAAAAAAAAAAAAAAAAAGAGGAAAATTATTTTCACATGTTTAAAGCTTATGTCTGTTTTCAGAATATTAACAGTTCGGTAACCCCTTCTTAGTTAACAGAAGATTTTAATTAATGAATTGCATGTATAATCTGAATAATTGTAAAACTTGAAATTAAAAAAAAGAAGAAACTCAGAAAAATTTCAGGTAATGATTATATTCTGCAGTCAAAGCCAAATCCTCAAACTGATCATTTATTTAACAAAAGAAAAAAATAGAAAGAAAGAAAGAAAGAAGTAGGTTGCTATTGATAAAACCTGGAACTCTGGCATAAAACATATCGAACCGAAAGACGAAAACATTCTGTTCTATTAGAGAACATGTGACCTGCAAAAGAGTTGTCAGGTTTAATTATTTGTTTGTCACAAGTTATTGATTTACTCTAAAAACATCCGTAATTGGATTCAGCCAGAGAATGGAAAGAAATTGTTATTATCGATCTCTTGTTAACTGCATTTATATACAAAAACAATGCATTATGGTGCAAAATTTTCTGAACAATAGCAAATATTTTTCTAACTCATCATATGGAAATATTATTTACATAAGAATAACATTGATGTCTGCTTTATTTAATTTAATCATCAATTTTTAAGGAATTCTACATTTGTATCTTTAGTATATATACAATGTTAAATGGTGTATTTTATTGAAGCAAGTGTGGTGGCATGCAAAATGTGTTGCAACACTCTGATACGAAATCTTGAGATGTATGTAGCTATGAAATGGCACACAGTCTTAAGTCTAACCAGTAATTACGGGGGGTAATTGCAATTTCATATTACAGTATTTTAATGTATTATTAAATTGTTCTTCAACTTTTCTTTACAAATGTCTAATTGGGATGGTTCTAGTATTTTATTTAACACTAGTCGTCTTTGGGGACCAAGACGTTTTGATCTGATTATATGCAATTATATTGCCAGATATTAGCCTTGTTACTTTAATTGTCTTACTTCTGGTTTGCTCATTGTGTACATTAAACTTTCAAATAGAGGCAGACATAATAGCCCTATTAATATCATAAATGTAAGATTCATTTATTTTCTAAATATCGTGGTATTGTAACTTCACTTTTTAATTCTTGTTGTTCACTACATAGATACTAAGCAGAATTCTTATTCTTTAGTTGAATAATGGAAGAAAAGAACGGAATCAAATATTTAATAAAAGAATGAAAATCGCTTCAATTTTATAAGAATTTAGTGTAATTTATTGCTGGAAATTGGGCAAAACTATTTTTAAAATACTTACAAAATTTAGGAAAAAAATGTAGGATGACATAAAAGTAATTTTAGTGTTGTAATAATTTCGGTGGCTAAGCTGGAAAATCGTCAAATATTCTTTTAAATTTTAATTAGTTAAAATTCTAATTAATATTTTAAAAGAAGCCCGAGATTCATGTGTACCTGCTTAGTAGCTGTATTTCAAATGGGCTGGCTTGTTGATCTCGAACTCACGCACGCACACACACATACACACACGCACATTCACAGAGAAAGAGAGAGATATATACATTCGTCTTTATTATAAGTAGAGATGTATTATGATTTTGAAATTGGATAAAGTTACATATGATAATGTTATTCTAACATGTAGCAATGAACCTTTGGTTTTAGCACAATTGGTCTTTCAGATTGCTGGGTTTTCTTCTATGTTGGGTATATTTTATTGCGCCTCTTCATGAACCCATGAGAAGTATGTGGTCAATCGAAACCACCCTTATTTGTGTTTTGGATTTGGTCGCCGCGGATGTTAATACAAGTATTATGACCAATTGCAAAATATCCCTTTATATTATTTGGTCTCTCAGATTGCTTGCTTTTCTTCTATGTTGGGTATATTTTATTGCGCCTCTTCATGAACCCATGAGAAGCATGTGGTCAATCGAAACCACCCTTATTTGTGTTTTGGATTTGGTCGCCGCGGATGTTAATACAAGTATTATGACCAATTGCAAAATATCCCTTTATATTATTTGGTCTCTCAGATTGCTTGCTTTTCTTCTATGTTGGGTATATTTTATTGCGTCTCTTCATGAACCCATGAGAAGTATGTGGTCAATCGAAACCACCCTTATTTGTGTTTTGGATTTGGTCGCCGCGGATGTTAATACAAGTATTATGACCAATTGCAAAATATCCCTTTATATTATTTGGTCTCTCAGATTGCTTGCTTTTCTTCTATGTTGGGTATATTTTATTGCGCCTCTTCATGAACCCATGAGAAGTATGTGGTCAATCGAAACCACCCTTATTGGATTTGGTCGCCGCGGATGTTAATACAAGTATTATGACCAATTGCAAAATATCCCTTTATATTAACATGTACCATCTTTCCCTTATAAAGTAGAAAATTTCATGATGGTATAGGATGTGATTATCACCATCATAGTGTTATCCTAAAAAGAAGCAGAAACACACGTACGTATCTAGAGATTTTTTCGTCTGCATATTTCAGTTGCCTAGAAAGACTCTTCAAATATTGGGAATTGACAAAGTTTTGGCATTAGTTCCTCCTGGAGAAGAGACAGAAAACTCAATACTCCTCTCTCAGATCACAACACTCAGAAATAAAATTATTTCCTTAATTAATTAATTAAAAATTTTAAAATTTATGGGTTATTGCATTATTTAACGTAAAATAAGGTCTATGTGAAAAATGAGTCTCTTTTGGAAGTTGCGAATATTTATTTAATATCGATGCCATTTACCCACTTTCATTTTTTAATATTTATATTTTTCACGATGTTAATCAATTAACTTCTACAAACTGCAATTTCTGCGATGAGAGCGGCGTATTTAAATCAGAATTTTATGTTTAGAAGATAAACAGTTCTTTGTGATAATCGACCGTGAGGGTGAATTAGTTCTTCAATTGTAATTTTCAGCACGTAGTTTATACTAACCGTAATCCATCAAAATGAAATAAATATGGAGCAAAATGCTTATTAAATTAATTGGTTTAGCGTCGGTGAGGTTTCTGAACTATATTTGAAGAATGGGAGCTTCAAAGTGATAAAAGAATTTTCCCTTTTACAATAACAGTGGCTTTTGAAAAACAGTTTTTTTAAATTAACAAACAAAAGGTGACCTTGAACCATCGATTTTATCTTTTGTTCAGCTATCTGTATAAATATATTACGATTGCGAGATTGTCATTGAAATATAAAAATGTAAGAAAACATCAACAATTATTAAAATAGATTATTTTGAAATGCCAAACTATGCATATTATTTCATATATATTTAAACTTATCTGGATTTCTTGATATAATTCTCGGAATGTGGAGAAGAAAAGCCTGAAATGATATGTAATAGCATACTTAAAATTGCGTCATAAGCATACATTTTAATGTGCTAATAATGCATACAAAAAATTGTAAATTAGATATAAGGGTTGTAGTTTGTTGTCAGCATATTTGTAAATTTAACAACATATTAATACTGAATTCTTCAAAGTAAACATATTTTAGATTTAATTTGAAAATAAACCCATATTTTTAATATAAACTCTTACAATATTGTTAGACTTTATCCTCGTCATCTGACAATTTAAAATTAAGAAGTCTTTATAAAGCTAGCCCTAGTAATAATTTGAAAAGAAGCGTTTATATAGCTCAAACAAAAAAATTACTTATGGCCCTCCTGATTTAGCGAGAAATTTGAATAGACATCATTTTCAGATGTGGGAATTTCAAATTTCTTTTATCTACCTCAGCTTCATTTTGTCGCTGAGAGTTTTTTTCATCCAACATAAATTAAATTCATTTTAGTAAACCACTTTAGAAGCCCTAAATACTTTATACTATAACTCTATGTTATACAGTTTCAAAATTTATTTTAAATAATCATTGCGTAGTTAAATATTTTTGCGTAATTTGAATTATCATATCACTTCCCATCAGCAATGGCAACGCTTGGATGACTGAAAATCCAGAAATTTGATATCGTAGTGTTTAAAAGGGGAAACTTGTTATTGTAATTTAAGTTGTTTTCATGTTTAATGGTTTTTATTTTGTTAAATTAAAATTTAATTTTGAAATCTCTTAGAGAGTAAGGCACCTCAGCCGACAGACCAATTGTCTTAACTCTTTAACACATCAACTTGAATATTTACACAAGAATTTACAAGTTCTTTAGGCGCTTTGTTATGTAGGATATTTGACTAAATACAGAGTAGAGTCTTTTGATGAATGTGACAATCCTGGATCTTGGTCACATATATAGATCACCATTTCACTTGACTACCTGAATATGTCAACTCAAGGACCTAGGAGAATTTCTACTCTTCCCAAAAAACCTTTTATTTCCAAGCAGAATCGAATTTGGAACTTTTAATAGGTCAGATAAACAGTCAAACCCAGACTCCGCATCCGTTACATATCATTTGAAAAATTTATGTAAGACTCCCTTGTACCAAGCCTCCCACTTCTCTACATGATCGAATCTGATTCTGGAGCCCGATCAGATGGAAAGTCCATCACCTGACTCGGCATTTATAACCGATTAATTGGAGGATCCATGTTAACTCTCACATTCATCAATCTTCCCATTTCTTATCATGCATAACTCTGATCCTGGAACTTGGCCAGATAAAAGGTCAAAAGGACTGATACACACAACCTACATATCATTTCAAGAACCTACGATAGATTCCATGTTGATCAAGCGTCCCACTTCCCAACAGAATCGAATCTTATTCTGGAACCCGATCAGATGGAAAGTCCATCACCTGACTCGGCATTTATAACCGATTAATTGGAGGATCCATGTTAACTCTCACATTCATCAATCTTCGCATTTCTTATCATGCATAACTCTGATCCTGGAACTTGGCCAGATAAAAGGTCAAAAGGACTGATACACACAACCTACATATCATTTCAAGAACCTACGATAGATTCCATGTTGATCAAGCGTCCCACTTCCCAACAGAATCGAATCTTATTCTGGAACCCGATCAGATGGAAAGTCCATCACCTGACTCGGCATTTATAACCGATTAATTGGAGGATCCATGTTAACTCTCACATTCATCAATCTTCGCATTTCTTATCATGCATAACTCTGATCCTGGAACTTGGCCAGATAAAAGGTCAAAAGGACTGATACACACAACCTACATATCATTTCAAGAACCTACGATAGATTCCATGTTGATCAAGCGTCCCACTTCCCAACAGAATCGAATCTTATTCTGGAACCCGATCAGATGGAAAGTCCATCACCTGACTCGGCATTTATAACCGATTAATTGGAGGATCCATGTTAACTCTCACATTCATCAATCTTCCCATTTCTTATCATGCATAACTCTGATCCTGGAACTTGGCCAGATAAAAGGTCAAAAGGACTGATACACACAACCTACATATCATTTCAAGAACCTACGATAGATTCCATGTTGATCAAGCGTCCCACTTCCCAACAGAATCGAATCTTATTCTGGAACCCGATCAGATGGAAAGTCCATCACCTGACTCGGCATTTATAACCGATTAATTGGAGGATCCATGTTAACTCTCACATTCATCAATCTTCGCATTTCTTATCATGCATAACTCTGATCCTGGAACTTGGCCAGATAAAAGGTCAAAAGGACTGATACACACAACCTACATATCATTTCAAGAACCTACGATAGATTCCATGTTGATCAAGCGTCCCACTTCCCAACAGAATCGAATCTTATTCTGGAACCCGATCAGATGGAAAGTCCATCACCTGACTCGGCATTTATAACCGATTAATTGGAGGATCCATGTTAACTCTCACATTCATCAATCTTCCCATTTCTTATCATGCATAACTCTGATCCTGGAACTTGGCCAGATAAAAGGTCAAAAGGACTGATACACACAACCTACATATCATTTCAAGAACCTACGATAGATTCCATGTTGATCAAGCGTCCCACTTCCCAACAGAATCGAATCTTATTCTGGAACCCGATCAGATGGAAAGTCCATCACCTGACTCGGCATTTATAACCGATTAATTGGAGGATCCATGTTAACTCTCACATTCATCAATCTTCCCATTTCTTATCATGCATAACTCTGATCCTGGAACTTGGCCAGATAAAAGGTCAAAAGGACTGATACACACAACCTACATATCATTTCAAGAACCTACGATAGATTCCATGTTGATCAAGCGTCCCACTTCCCAACAGAATCGAATCTTATTCTGGAACCCGATCAGATGGAAAGTCCATCACCTGACTCGGCATTTATAACCGATTAATTGGAGGATCCATGTTAACTCTCACATTCATCAATCTTCGCATTTCTTATCATGCATAACTCTGATCCTGGAACTTGGCCAGATAAAAGGTCAAAAGGACTGATACACACAACCTACATATCATTTCAAGAACCTACGATAGATTCCATGTTGATCAAGCGTCCCACTTCCCAACAGAATCGAATCTTATTCTGGAACCCGATCAGATGGAAAGTCCATCACCTGACTCGGCATTTATAACCGATTAATTGGAGGATCCATGTTAACTCTCACATTCATCAATCTTCCCATTTCTTATCATGCATAACTCTGATCCTGGAACTTGGCCAGATAAAAGGTCAAAAGGACTGATACACACAACCTACATATCATTTCAAGAACCTACGATAGATTCCATGTTGATCAAGCGTCCCACTTCCCAACAGAATCGAATCTTATTCTGGAACCCGATCAGATGGAAAGTCCATCACCTGACTCGGCATTTATAACCGATTAATTGGAGGATCCATGTTAACTCTCACATTCATCAATCTTCCCATTTCTTATCATGCATAACTCTGATCCTGGAACTTGGCCAGATAAAAGGTCAAAAGGACTGATACACACAACCTACATATCATTTCAAGAACCTACGATAGATTCCATGTTGATCAAGCGTCCCACTTCCCAACAGAATCGAATCTTATTCTGGAACCCGATCAGATGGAAAGTCCATCACCTGACTCGGCATTTATAACCGATTAATTGGAGGATCCATGTTAACTCTCACATTCATCAATCTTCGCATTTCTTATCATGCATAACTCTGATCCTGGAACTTGGCCAGATAAAAGGTCAAAAGGACTGATACACACAACCTACATATCATTTCAAGAACCTACGATAGATTCCATGTTGATCAAGCGTCCCACTTCCCAACAGAATCGAATCTTATTCTGGAACCCGATCAGATGGAAAGTCCATCACCTGACTCGGCATTTATAACCGATTAATTGGAGGATCCATGTTAACTCTCACATTCATCAATCTTCGCATTTCTTATCATGCATAACTCTGATCCTGGAACTTGGCCAGATAAAAGGTCAAAAGGACTGATACACACAACCTACATATCATTTCAAGAACCTACGATAGATTCCATGTTGATCAAGCGTCCCACTTCCCAACAGAATCGAATCTTATTCTGGAACCCGATCAGATGGAAAGTCCATCACCTGACTCGGCATTTATAACCGATTAATTGGAGGATCCATGTTAACTCTCACATTCATCAATCTTCCCATTTCTTATCATGCATAACTCTGATCCTGGAACTTGGCCAGATAAAAGGTCAAAAGGACTGATACACACAACCTACATATCATTTCAAGAACCTACGATAGATTCCATGTTGATCAAGCGTCCCACTTCCCAACAGAATCGAATCTTATTCTGGAACCCGATCAGATGGAAAGTCCATCACCTGACTCGGCATTTATAACCGATTAATTGGAGGATCCATGTTAACTCTCACATTCATCAATCTTCCCATTTCTTATCATGCATAACTCTGATCCTGGAACTTGGCCAGATAAAAGGTCAAAAGGACTGATACACACAACCTACATATCATTTCAAGAACCTACGATAGATTCCATGTTGATCAAGCGTCCCACTTCCCAACAGAATCGAATCTTATTCTGGAACCCGATCAGATGGAAAGTCCATCACCTGACTCGGCATTTATAACCGATTAATTGGAGGATCCATGTTAACTCTCACATTCATCAATCTTCCCATTTCTTATCATGCATAACTCTGATCCTGGAACTTGGCCAGATAAAAGGTCAAAAGGACTGATACACACAACCTACATATCATTTCAAGAACCTACGATAGATTCCATGTTGATCAAGCGTCCCACTTCCCAACAGAATCGAATCTTATTCTGGAACCCGATCAGATGGAAAGTCCATCACCTGACTCGGCATTTATAACCGATTAATTGGAGGATCCATGTTAACTCTCACATTCATCAATCTTCGCATTTCTTATCATGCATAACTCTGATCCTGGAACTTGGCCAGATAAAAGGTCAAAAGGACTGATACACACAACCTACATATCATTTCAAGAACCTACGATAGATTCCATGTTGATCAAGCGTCCCACTTCCCAACAGAATCGAATCTTATTCTGGAACCCGATCAGATGGAAAGTCCATCACCTGACTCGGCATTTATAACCGATTAATTGGAGGATCCATGTTAACTCTCACATTCATCAATCTTCCCATTTCTTATCATGCATAACTCTGATCCTGGAACTTGGCCAGATAAAAGGTCAAAAGGACTGATACACACAACCTACATATCATTTCAAGAACCTACGATAGATTCCATGTTGATCAAGCGTCCCACTTCCCAACAGAATCGAATCTTATTCTGGAACCCGATCAGATGGAAAGTCCATCACCTGACTCGGCATTTATAACCGATTAATTGGAGGATCCATGTTAACTCTCACATTCATCAATCTTCCCATTTCTTATCATGCATAACTCTGATCCTGGAACTTGGCCAGATAAAAGGTCAAAAGGACTGATACACACAACCTACATATCATTTCAAGAACCTACGATAGATTCCATGTTGATCAAGCGTCCCACTTCCCAACAGAATCGAATCTTATTCTGGAACCCGATCAGATGGAAAGTCCATCACCTGACTCGGCATTTATAACCGATTAATTGGAGGATCCATGTTAACTCTCACATTCATCAATCTTCGCATTTCTTATCATGCATAACTCTGATCCTGGAACTTGGCCAGATAAAAGGTCAAAAGGACTGATACACACAACCTACATATCATTTCAAGAACCTACGATAGATTCCATGTTGATCAAGCGTCCCACTTCCCAACAGAATCGAATCTTATTCTGGAACCCGATCAGATGGAAAGTCCATCACCTGACTCGGCATTTATAACCGATTAATTGGAGGATCCATGTTAACTCTCACATTCATCAATCTTCGCATTTCTTATCATGCATAACTCTGATCCTGGAACTTGGCCAGATAAAAGGTCAAAAGGACTGATACACACAACCTACATATCATTTCAAGAACCTACGATAGATTCCATGTTGATCAAGCGTCCCACTTCCCAACAGAATCGAATCTTATTCTGGAACCCGATCAGATGGAAAGTCCATCACCTGACTCGGCATTTATAACCGATTAATTGGAGGATCCATGTTAACTCTCACATTCATCAATCTTCCCATTTCTTATCATGCATAACTCTGATCCTGGAACTTGGCCAGATAAAAGGTCAAAAGGACTGATACACACAACCTACATATCATTTCAAGAACCTACGATAGATTCCATGTTGATCAAGCGTCCCACTTCCCAACAGAATCGAATCTTATTCTGGAACCCGATCAGATGGAAAGTCCATCACCTGACTCGGCATTTATAACCGATTAATTGGAGGATCCATGTTAACTCTCACATTCATCAATCTTCGCATTTCTTATCATGCATAACTCTGATCCTGGAACTTGGCCAGATAAAAGGTCAAAAGGACTGATACACACAACCTACATATCATTTCAAGAACCTACGATAGATTCCATGTTGATCAAGCGTCCCACTTCCCAACAGAATCGAATCTTATTCTGGAACCCGATCAGATGGAAAGTCCATCGCCTGACTCGGTATTTATAACCGATTAATTGGAGGATCCATGTTAACTCTCACATTCATCAATCTTCGCATTTCCTATCATGCATAACTCTGATCCTGGAACTTGGCCAGATAAAAGGTCAAAAGGACTGATACACACAACCTACATATCATTTCAAGAACCTACGATAGATTCCATGTTGATCAAGCGTCCCACTTCCCAACAGAATCGAATCTTATTCTGGAACCCGATCAGATGGAAAGTCCATCGCCTGACACGGTATTTCTAACGATTAATTGGAGGATCCATGTTAACTCTCACATTCATCAATCTTCGCATTTCCTATCATGCATAACTCTGATCCTGGAACTTGGCCAGATAAAAGGTCAAAAGGACTGATACACACAACCTACATATCATTTCAAGAACCTACGATAGATTCCATGTTGATCAAGCGTCCCACTTCCCAACAGAATCGAATCTTATTCTGGAACCCGATCAGATGGAAAGTCCATCACCTGACTCGGCATTTATAACCGATTAATTGGAGGATCCATGTTAACTCTCACATTCATCAATCTTCCCATTTCTTATCATGCATAACTCTGATCCTGGAACTTGGCCAGATAAAAGGTCAAAAGGACTGATACACACAACCTACATATCATTTCAAGAACCTACGATAGATTCCATGTTGATCAAGCGTCCCACTTCCCAACAGAATCGAATCTTATTCTGGAACCCGATCAGATGGAAAGTCCATCGCCTGACTCGGTATTTCTAACGATTAATTGGAGGATCCATGTTAACTCTCACATTCATCAATCTTCGCATTTCCTATCATGCATAACTCTGATCCTGGAACTTGGCCAGATAAAAGGTCAAAAGGACTGATACACACAACCTACATATCATTTCAAGAACCTACGATAGATTCCATGTTGATCAAGCGTCCCACTTCCCAACAGAATCGAATCTTATTCTGGAACCCGATCAGATGGAAAGTCCATCACCTGACTCGGCATTTATAACCGATTAATTGGAGGATCCATGTTAACTCTCACATTCATCAATCTTCCCATTTCTTATCATGCATAACTCTGATCCTGGAACTTGGCCAGATAAAAGGTCAAAAGGACTGATACACACAACCTACATATCATTTCAAGAACCTACGATAGATTCCATGTTGATCAAGCGTCCCACTTCCCAACAGAATCGAATCTTATTCTGGAACCCGATCAGATGGAAAGTCCATCACCTGACTCGGCATTTATAACCGATTAATTGGAGGATCCATGTTAACTCTCACATTCATCAATCTTCCCATTTCTTATCATGCATAACTCTGATCCTGGAACTTGGCCAGATAAAAGGTCAAAAGGACTGATACACACAACCTACATATCATTTCAAGAACCTACGATAGATTCCATGTTGATCAAGCGTCCCACTTCCCAACAGAATCGAATCTTATTCTGGAACCCGATCAGATGGAAAGTCCATCACCTGACTCGGCATTTATAACCGATTAATTGGAGGATCCATGTTAACTCTCACATTCATCAATCTTCCCATTTCTTATCATGCATAACTCTGATCCTGGAACTTGGCCAGATAAAAGGTCAAAAGGACTGATACACACAACCTACATATCATTTCAAGAACCTACGATAGATTCCATGTTGATCAAGCGTCCCACTTCCCAACAGAATCGAATCTTATTCTGGAACCCGATCAGATGGAAAGTCCATCACCTGACTCGGCATTTATAACCGATTAATTGGAGGATCCATGTTAACTCTCACATTCATCAATCTTCGCATTTCCTATCATGCATAACTCTGATCCTGGAACTTGGCCAGATAAAAGGTCAAAAGGACTGATACACACAACCTACATATCATTTCAAGAACCTACGATAGATTCCATGTTGATCAAGCGTCCCACTTCCCAACAGAATCGAATCTTATTCTGGAACCCGATCAGATGGAAAGTCCATCACCTGACTCGGCATTTATAACCGATTAATTGGAGGATCCATGTTAACTCTCACATTCATCAATCTTCGCATTTCCTATCATGCATAACTCTGATCCTGGAACTTGGCCAGATAAAAGGTCAAAAGGACTGATACACACAACCTACATATCATTTCAAGAACCTACGATAGATTCCATGTTGATCAAGCGTCCCACTTCCCAACAGAATCGAATCTTATTCTGGAACCCGATCAGATGGAAAGTCCATCACCTGACTCGGCATTTATAACCGATTAATTGGAGGATCCATGTTAACTCTCACATTCATCAATCTTCGCATTTCCTATCATGCATAACTCTGATCCTGGAACTTGGCCAGATAAAAGGTCAAAACGACTAATAGGCACAATCTACATATCATTTCAAGAACCTACGATAGATTCCATGTTGATCAAGCGTCCCACTTCCCAACAGAATCGAATCTTATTCTGGAACCCGATCAGATGGAAAGTCCATCACCTGACTCGGCATTTATAACCGATTAATTGGAGGATCCATGTTAACTCTCACATTCATCAATCTTCCCATTTCTTATCATGCATAACTCTGATCCTGGAACTTGGCCAGATAAAAGGTCAAAAGGACTGATACACACAACCTACATATCATTTCAAGAACCTACGATAGATTCCATGTTGATCAAGCGTCCCACTTCCCAACAGAATCGAATCTTATTCTGGAACCCGATCAGATGGAAAGTCCATCACCTGACTCGGCATTTATAACCGATTAATTGGAGGATCCATGTTAACTCTCACATTCATCAATCTTCCCATTTCTTATCATGCATAACTCTGATCCTGGAACTTGGCCAGATAAAAGGTCAAAAGGACTGATACACACAACCTACATATCATTTCAAGAACCTACGATAGATTCCATGTTGATCAAGCGTCCCACTTCCCAACAGAATCGAATCTTATTCTGGAACCCGATCAGATGGAAAGTCCATCACCTGACTCGGCATTTATAACCGATTAATTGGAGGATCCATGTTAACTCTCACATTCATCAATCTTCGCATTTCCTATCATGCATAACTCTGATCCTGGAACTTGGCCAGATAAAAGGTCAAAAGGACTGATACACACAACCTACATATCATTTCAAGAACCTACGATAGATTCCATGTTGATCAAGCGTCCCACTTCCCAACAGAATCGAATCTTATTCTGGAACCCGATCAGATGGAAAGTCCATCGCCTGACTCGGCATTTATAACCGATTAATTGGAGGATCCATGTTAACTCTCACATTCATCAATCTTCGCATTTCCTATCATGCATAACTCTGATCCTGGAACTTGGCCAGATAAAAGGTCAAAAGGACTGATACACACAACCTACATATCATTTCAAGAACCTACGATAGATTCCATGTTGATCAAGCGTCCCACTTCCCAACAGAATCGAATCTTATTCTGGAACCCGATCAGATGGAAAGTCCATCACCTGACTCGGCATTTATAACCGATTAATTGGAGGATCCATGTTAACTCTCACATTCATCAATCTTCGCATTTCCTATCATGCATAACTCTGATCCTGGAACTTGGCCAGATAAAAGGTCAAAAGGACTGATACACACAACCTACATATCATTTCAAGAACCTACGATAGATTCCATGTTGATCAAGCGTCCCACTTCCCAACAGAATCGAATCTTATTCTGGAACCCGATCAGATGGAAAGTCCATCGCCTGACTCGGTATTTCTAACGATTAATTGGAGGATCTATGTTAACTCTCACATTCATCAATCTTCCCATTTCCTATCAGGTTTAACTCTGATCTTGGAACTTGGCCAAATAAAAGGTCAAAACGACTAATAGGCACAACCTACATATCATTTCAAGAACCTAGGATAGATTCCATGTTGATCAAGCGTCCCACTTCCCAACAGAATCGAATCTTATTCTGGAACCCGATCAGATGGAAAGTCCATCACCTGACTCGGCATTTATAACCGATTAATTGGAGGATCCATGTTAACTCTCACATTCATCAATCTTCCCATTTCTTATCATGCATAACTCTGATCCTGGAACTTGGCCAGATAAAAGGTCAAAAGGACTGATACACACAACCTACATATCATTTCAAGAACCTACGATAGATTCCATGTTGATCAAGCGTCCCACTTCCCAACAGAATCGAATCTTATTCTGGAACCCGATCAGATGGAAAGTCCATCACCTGACTCGGCATTTATAACCGATTAATTGGAGGATCCATGTTAACTCTCACATTCATCAATCTTCGCATTTCCTATCATGCATAACTCTGATCCTGGAACTTGGCCAGATAAAAGGTCAAAAGGACTGATACACACAACCTACATATCATTTCAAGAACCTACGATAGATTCCATGTTGATCAAGCGTCCCACTTCCCAACAGAATCGAATCTTATTCTGGAACCCGATCAGATGGAAAGTCCATCACCTGACTCGGCATTTATAACCTATTAATTGGAGGATCCATGTTAACTCTCACATTCATCAATCTTCGCATTTCCTATCATGCATAACTCTGATCCTGGAACTTGGCCAGATAAAAGGTCAAAAGGACTGATACACACAACCTACATATCATTTCAAGAACCTACGATAGATTCCATGTTGATCAAGCGTCCCACTTCCCAACAGAATCGAATCTTATTCTGGAACCCGATCAGATGGAAAGTCCATCACCTGACTCGGCATTTATAACCGATTAATTGGAGGATCCATGTTAACTCTCACATTCATCAATCTTCGCATTTCCTATCATGCATAACTCTGATCCTGGAACTTGGCCAGATAAAAGGTCAAAAGGACTGATACACACAACCTACATATCATTTCAAGAACCTACGATAGATTCCATGTTGATCAAGCGTCCCACTTCCCAACAGAATCGAATCTTATTCTGGAACCCGATCAGATGGAAAGTCCATCACCTGACTCGGCATTTATAACCGATTAATTGGAGGATCCATGTTAACTCTCACATTCATCAATCTTCCCATTTCTTATCATGCATAACTCTGATCCTGGAACTTGGCCAGATAAAAGGTCAAAAGGACTGATACACACAACCTACATATCATTTCAAGAACCTACGATAGATTCCATGTTGATCAAGCGTCCCACTTCCCAACAGAATCGAATCTTATTCTGGAACCCGATCAGATGGAAAGTCCATCGCCTGACTCGGTATTTCTAACGATTAATTGGAGGATCCATGTTAACTCTCACATTCATCAATCTTCGCATTTCCTATCATGCATAACTCTGATCCTGGAACTTGGCCAGATAAAAGGTCAAAAGGACTGATACACACAACCTACATATCATTTCAAGAACCTACGATAGATTCCATGTTGATCAAGCGTCCCACTTCCCAACAGAATCGAATCTTATTCTGGAACCCGATCAGATGGAAAGTCCATCACCTGACTCGGCATTTATAACCGATTAATTGGAGGATCCATGTTAACTCTCACATTCATCAATCTTCGCATTTCCTATCATGCATAACTCTGATCCTGGAACTTGGCCAGATAAAAGGTCAAAAGGACTGAAACACACAACCTACATATCATTTCAAGAACCTACGATAGATTCCATGTTGATCAAGCGTCCCACTTTCCAACAGAATCGAATCTTATTCTGGAACCCGATCAGATGGAAAGTCCATCACCTGACTCGGCATTTATAACCGATTAATTGGAGGATCCATGTTAACTCTCACATTCATCAATCTTCGCATTTCCTATCATGCATAACTCTGATCCTGGAACTTGGCCAGATAAAAGGTCAAAAGGACTGATACACACAACCTACATATCATTTCAAGAACCTACGATAGATTCCATGTTGATCAAGCGTCCCACTTCCCAACAGAATCGAATCTTATTCTGGAACCCGATCAGATGGAAAGTCCATCGCCTGACTCGGTATTTCTAACGATTAATTGGAGGATCTATGTTAACTCTCACATTCATCAATCTTCCCATTTCCTATCAGGTTTAACTCTGATCTTGGAACTTGGCCAAATAAAAGGTCAAAACGACTAATAGGCACAATCTACATATCATTTCAAGAACCTAGGATAGATTCCATGTTGATCAAGCGTCCCACTTCCCAACAGAATCGAATCTTATTCTGGAACCCGATCAGATGGAAAGTCCATCGCCTGACTCGGCATTTATAACCGATTAATTGGAGGATCCATGTTAACTCTCACATTCATCAATCTTCGCATTTCCTATCATGCATAACTCTGATCCTGGAACTTGGCCAGATAAAAGGTCAAAAGGACTGATACACACAACCTACATATCATTTCAAGAACCTACGATAGATTCCATGTTGATCAAGCGTCCCACTTCCCAACAGAATCGAATCTTATTCTGGAACCCGATCAGATGGAAAGTCCATCGCCTGACTCGGTATTTCTAACGATTAATTGGAGGATCTATGTTAACTCTCACATTCATCAATCTTCCCATTTCCTATCAGGTTTAACTCTGATCTTGGAACTTGGCCAGATAAAAGGTCAAAACGACTAACAGGCACAATCTACATATCATTTCAAGAACCTACGATAGATTCCATGTTGATCAAGCGTCCCACTTCCCAACAGAATCGAATCTTATTCTGGAACCCGATCAGATGGAAAGTCCATCGCCTGACTCGGCATTTATAACCGATTAATTGGAGGATCCATGTTAACTCTCACATTCATCAATCTTCCCATTTCCTATCATGCATAACTCTGATCCTGGAACTTGGCCAGATAAAAGGTCAAAAGGACTGATACACACAACCTACATATCATTTCAAGAACCTACGATAGATTCCATGTTGATCAAGCGTCCCACTTCCCAACAGAATCGAATCTTATTCTGGAACCCGATCAGATGGAAAGTCCATCGCCTGACTCGGCATTTATAACCGATTAATTGGAGGATCCATGTTAACTCTCACATTCATCAATCTTCGCATTTCCTATCATGCATAACTCTGATCCTGGAACTTGGCCAGATAAAAGGTCAAAAGGACTGATACACACAACCTACATATCATTTCAAGAACCTACGATAGATTCCATGTTGATCAAGCGTCCCACTTCCCAACAGAATCGAATCTTATTCTGGAACCCGATCAGATGGAAAGTCCATCGCCTGACTCGGTATTTCTAACGATTAATTGGAGGATCTATGTTAACTCTCACATTCATCAATCTTCCCATTTCCTATCAGGTTTAACTCTGATCTTGGAACTTGGCCAGATAAAAGGTCAAAACGACTAATAGGCACAATCTACATATCATTTCAAGAACCTACGATAGATTCCATGTTGATCAAGCGTCCCACTTCCCAACAGAATCGAATCTTATTCTGGAACCCGATCAGATGGAAAGTCCATCGCCTGACTCGGCATTTATAACCGATTAATTGGAGGATCCATGTTAACTCTCACATTCATCAATCTTCCCATTTCCTATCAGGTTTAACTCTGATCTTGGAACTTGGCTAGATAAAAGGTCAAAACGACTAATAGGCACAATCTACATATCATTTCAAGAACCTAGGATAGATTCCATGTTGATCAAGCGTCCCACTTCCCAACAGAATCGAATCTTATTCTGGAACCCGATCAGATGGAAAGTCCATCACCTGACTCGGCATTTATAACCGATTAATTGGAGGATCCATGTTAACTCTCACATTCATCAATCTTCGCATTTCCTATCATGCATAACTCTGATCCTGGAACTTGGCCAGATAAAAGGTCAAAAGGACTGATACACACAACCTACATATCATTTCAAGAACCTACGATAGATTCCATGTTGATCAAGCGTCCCACTTCCCAACAGAATCGAATCTTATTCTGGAACCCGATCAGATGGAAAGTCCATCGCCTGACTCGGCATTTATAACCGATTAATTGGAGGATCCATGTTAACTCTCACATTCATCAATCTTCGCATTTCCTATCATGCATAACTCTGATCCTGGAACTTGGCCAGATAAAAGGTCAAAACGACTGATACACACAATCTACATATCATTTCAAGAACCTACGATAGATTCCATGTTGATCAAGCGTCCCACTTCCCAACAGAATCGAATCTTATTCTGGAAACCGATCAGATGGAAAGTCCATCACCTGACTCGGCATTTATAACCGATTAATTGGAGGATCCATGTTAACTCTCACATTCATCAATCTTCGCATTTCCTATCATGCATAACTCTGATCCTGGAACTTGGCCAGATAAAAGGTCAAAAGGACTGATACACACAACCTACATATCATTTCAAGAACCTACGATAGATTCCATGTTGATCAAGCGTCCCACTTCCCAACAGAATCGAATCTTATTCTGGAACCCGATCAGATGGAAAGTCCATCGCCTGACTCGGTATTTCTAACGATTAATTGGAGGATCTATGTTAACTCTCACATTCATCAATCTTCCCATTTCCTATCAGGTTTAACTCTGATCTTGGAACTTGGCCAAATAAAAGGTCAAAACGACTAATAGGCACAATCTACATATCATTTCAAGAACCTAGGATAGATTCCATGTTGATCAAGCGTCCCACTTCCCAACAGAATCGAATCTTATTCTGGAACCCGATCAGATGGAAAGTCCATCGCCTGACTCGGTATTTCTAACGATTAATTGGAGGATCTATGTTAACTCTCACATTCATCAATCTTCCCATTTCCTATCAGGTTTAACTCTGATCTTGGAACTTGGCCAAATAAAAGGTCAAAACGACTAATAGGCACAATCTACATATCATTTCAAGAACCTACGATAGATTCCATGTTGATCAAGCGTCCCACTTCCCAACAGAATCGAATCTTATTCTGGAACCCGATCAGATGGAAAGTCCATCGCCTGACTCGGTATTTCTAACGATTAATTGGAGGATCTATGTTAACTCTCACATTCATCAATCTTCCCATTTCCTATCAGGTTTAACTCTGATCTTGGAACTTGGCCAAATAAAAGGTCAAAACGACTAATAGGCACAATCTACATATCATTTCAAGAACCTAGGATAGATTCCATGTTGATCAAGCGTCCCACTTCCCAACAGAATCGAATCTTATTCTGGAACCCGATCAGATGGAAAGTCCATCGCCTGACTCGGTATTTCTAACGATTAATTGGAGGATCTATGTTAACTCTCACATTCATCAATCTTCCCATTTCCTATCAGGTTTAACTCTGATCTTGGAACTTGGCCAAATAAAAGGTCAAAACGACTAATAGGCACAATCTACATATCATTTCAAGAACCTACGATAGATTCCATGTTGATCAAGCGTCCCACTTCCCAACAGAATCGAATCTTATTCTGGAACCCGATCAGATGGAAAGTCCATCGCCTGACTCGGTATTTCTAACGATTAATTGGAGGATCTATGTTAACTCTCACATTCATCAATCTTCCCATTTCCTATCAGGTTTAACTCTGATCTTGGAACTTGGCCAAATAAAAGGTCAAAACGACTAATAGGCACAATCTACATATCATTTCAAGAACCTACGATAGATTCCATGTTGATCAAGCGTCCCACTTCCCAACAGAATCGAATCTTATTCTGGAACCCGATCAGATGGAAAGTCCATCGCCTGACTCGGTATTTCTAACGATTAATTGGAGGATCTATGTTAACTCTCACATTCATCAATCTTCCCATTTCCTATCAGGTATAACTCTGATCTTGGAACTTGGCCAAATAAAAGGTCAAAACGACTAATAGGCACAATCTACATATCATTTCAAGAACCTACGATAGATTCCATGTTGATCAAGCGTCCCACTTCCCAACAGAATCGAATCTTATTCTGGAACCCGATCAGATGGAAAGTCCATCGCCTGACTCGGTATTTCTAACGATTAATTGGAGGATCTATGTTAACTCTCACATTCATCAATCTTCCCATTTCCTATCAGGTTTAACTCTGATCTTGGAACTTGGCCAAATAAAAGGTCAAAACGACTAATAGGCACAATCTACATATCATTTCAAGAACCTAGGATAGATTCCATGTTGATCAAGCGTCCCACTTCCCAACAGAATCGAATCTTATTCTGGAACCCGATCAGATGGAAAGTCCATCGCCTGACTCGGTATTTCTAACGATTAATTGGAGGATCTATGTTAACTCTCACATTCATCAATCTTCGCATTTCCTATCATGCATAACTCTGATCCTGGAACTTGGCCAGATAAAAGGTCAAAAGGACTGATACACACAACCTACATATCATTTCAAGAACCTACGATAGATTCCATGTTGATCAAGCGTCCCACTTCCCAACAGAATCGAATCTTATTCTGGAACCCGATCAGATGGAAAGTCCATCGCCTGACTCGGTATTTCTAACGATTAATTGGAGGATCCATGTTAACTCTCACATTCATCAATCTTCGCATTTCCTATCATGCATAACTCTGATCCTGGAACTTGGCCAGATAAAAGGTCAAAAGGACTGATACACACAACCTACATATCATTTCAAGAACCTACGATAGATTCCATGTTGATCAAGCGTCCCACTTCCCAACAGAATCGAATCTTATTCTGGAACCCGATCAGATGGAAAGTCCATCGCCTGACTCGGTATTTCTAACGATTAATTGGAGGATCCATGTTAACTCTCACATTCATCAATCTTCGCATTTCCTATCATGCATAACTCTGATCCTGGAACTTGGCCAGATAAAAGGTCAAAAGGACTGATACACACAACCTACATATCATTTCAAGAACCTACGATAGATTCCATGTTGATCAAGCGTCCCACTTCCCAACAGAATCGAATCTTATTCTGGAACCCGATCAGATGGAAAGTCCATCGCCTGACTCGGTATTTCTAACGATTAATTGGAGGATCCATGTTAACTCTCACATTCATCAATCTTCGCATTTCCTATCATGCATAACTCTGATCCTGGAACTTGGCCAGATAAAAGGTCAAAAGGACTGATACACACAACCTACATATCATTTCAAGAACCTACGATAGATTCCATGTTGATCAAGCGTCCCACTTCCCAACAGAATCGAATCTTATTCTGGAACCCGATCAGATTTAAAGTCCATCGCCTGACTCGGTATTTCTAACGATTAATTGGAGGATCCATGTTAACTCTCACATTCATCAATCTTCGCATTTCCTATCATGCATAACTCTGATCCTGGAACTTGGCCAGATAAAAGGTCAAAAGGACTGATACACACAACCTACATATCATTTCAAGAACCTACGATAGATTCCATGTTGATCAAGCGTCCCACTTCCCAACAGAATCGAATCTTATTCTGGAACCCGATCAGATTTAAAGTCCATCGCCTGACTCGGTATTTCTAACGATTAATTGGAGGATCCATGTTAACTTTCACATTCATCAATCTTCGCATTTCCTATCATGCATAACTCTGATCCTGGAACTTGGCCAGATAAAAGGTCAAAAGGACTGATACACACAACCTACATATCATTTCAAGAACCTACGATAGATTCCATGTTGATCAAGCGTCCCACTTCCCAACAGAATCGAATCTTATTCTGGAACCCGATCAGATGGAAAGTCCATCGCCTGACTCGGTATTTCTAACGATTAATTGGAGGATCTATGTTAACTCTCACATTCAACAATCTTCCCATTTCCTATCAGGTTTAACTCTGATCTTGGAACTTGGCCAAATAAAAGGTCAAAACGACTAATAGGCACAATCTACATATCATTTCAAGAACCTACGATAGATTCCATGTTGATCAAGCGTCCCACTTCCCAACAGAATCGAATCTTATTCTGGAACCCGATCAGATGGAAAGTCCATCGCCTGACTCGGTATTTCTAACGATTAATTGGAGGATCTATGTTAACTCTCACATTCATCAATCTTCCCATTTCCTATCAGGTTTAACTCTGATCTTGGAACTTGGCCAAATAAAAGGTCAAAACGACTAATAGGCACAATCTACATATCATTTCAAGAACCTACGATAGATTCCATGTTGATCAAGCGTCCCACTTCCCAACAGAATCGAATCTTATTCTGGAACCCGATCAGATGGAAAGTCCATCGCCTGACTCGGTATTTCTAACGATTAATTGGAGGATCTATGTTAACTCTCACATTCATCAATCTTCCCATTTCCTATCAGGTATAACTCTGATCTTGGAACTTGGCCAAATAAAAGGTCAAAACGACTAATAGGCACAATCTACATATCATTTCAAGAACCTACGATAGATTCCATGTTGATCAAGCGTCCCACTTCCCAACAGAATCGAATCTTATTCTGGAACCAGATCAGATGGAAAGTCCATCGCCTGACTCGGTATTTCTAACGATTAATTGGAGGATCTATGTTAACTCTCACATTCATCAATCTTCCCATTTCCTATCAGGTTTAACTCTGATCTTGGAACTTGGCCAAATAAAAGGTCAAAACGACTAATAGGCACAATCTACATATCATTTCAAGAACCTAGGATAGATTCCATGTTGATCAAGCGTCCCACTTCCCAACAGAATCGAATCTTATTCTGGAACCCGATCAGATGGAAAGTCCATCGCCTGACTCGGTATTTCTAACGATTAATTGGAGGATCTATGTTAACTCTCACATTCATCAATCTTCGCATTTCCTATCATGCATAACTCTGATCCTGGAACTTGGCCAGATAAAAGGTCAAAAGGACTGATACACACAACCTACATATCATTTCAAGAACCTACGATAGATTCCATGTTGATCAAGCGTCCCACTTCCCAACAGAATCGAATCTTATTCTGGAACCCGATCAGATGGAAAGTCCATCGCCTGACTCGGTATTTCTAACGATTAATTGGAGGATCCATGTTAACTCTCACATTCATCAATCTTCGCATTTCCTATCATGCATAACTCTGATCCTGGAACTTGGCCAGATAAAAGGTCAAAAGGACTGATACACACAACCTACATATCATTTCAAGAACCTACGATAGATTCCATGTTGATCAAGCGTCCCACTTCCCAACAGAATCGAATCTTATTCTGGAACCCGATCAGATGGAAAGTCCATCGCCTGACTCGGTATTTCTAACGATTAATTGGAGGATCCATGTTAACTCTCACATTCATCAATCTTCGCATTTCCTATCATGCATAACTCTGATCCTGGAACTTGGCCAGATAAAAGGTCAAAAGGACTGATACACACAACCTACATATCATTTCAAGAACCTACGATAGATTCCATGTTGATCAAGCGTCCCACTTCCCAACAGAATCGAATCTTATTCTGGAACCCGATCAGATGGAAAGTCCATCGCCTGACTCGGTATTTCTAACGATTAATTGGAGGATCCATGTTAACTCTCACATTCATCAATCTTCGCATTTCCTATCATGCATAACTCTGATCCTGGAACTTGGCCAGATAAAAGGTCAAAAGGACTGATACACACAACCTACATATCATTTCAAGAACCTACGATAGATTCCATGTTGATCAAGCGTCCCACTTCCCAACAGAATCGAATCTTATTCTGGAACCCGATCAGATGGAAAGTCCATCGCCTGACTCGGTATTTCTAACGATTAATTGGAGGATCCATGTTAACTCTCACATTCATCAATCTTCGCATTTCCTATCATGCATAACTCTGATCCTGGAACTTGGCCAGATAAAAGGTCAAAAGGACTGATACACACAACCTACATATCATTTCAAGAACCTACGATAGATTCCATGTTGATCAAGCGTCCCACTTCCCAACAGAATCGAATCTTATTCTGGAACCCGATCAGATTTAAAGTCCATCGCCTGACTCGGTATTTCTAACGATTAATTGGAGGATCCATGTTAACTCTCACATTCATCAATCTTCGCATTTCCTATCATGCATAACTCTGATCCTGGAACTTGGCCAGATAAAAGGTCAAAAGGACTGATACACACAACCTACATATCATTTCAAGAACCTACGATAGATTCCATGTTGATCAAGCGTCCCACTTCCCAACAGAATCGAATCTTATTCTGGAACCCGATCAGATGGAAAGTCCATCGCCTGACTCGGTATTTCTAACGATTAATTGGAGGATCCATGTTAACTCTCACATTCATCAATCTTCGCATTTCCTATCATGCATAACTCTGATCCTGGAACTTGGCCAGATAAAAGGTCAAAAGGACTGATACACACAACCTACATATCATTTCAAGAACCTAGGATAGATTCCATGTTGATCAAGCGTCCCACTTCCCAACAGAATCGAATCTTATTCTGGAACCCGATCAGATGGAAAGTCCATCGCCTGACTCGGCATTTATAACCGATTAATTGGAGGATCCATGTTAACTCTCACATTCATCAATCTTCCCATTTCCTATCAGGTTTAACTCTGATCTTGGAACTTGGCCAAATAAAAGGTCAAAAAGACTAATAGGCACAACCTACATATCATTTCAAGAACCTACGATGGATTCCATGTTGATCAAGCGTCCTACTTCCCAACAGAATCGAATCTTATTCTGGAACCCGATCAGATGGAAAGTCCATCGCCTGACTCGGTATTTCTAACGATTAATTGGAGGATCTATGTTAACTCTCACATTCATCAATCTTCCCATTTCCTATCAGGTTTAACTCTGATCTTGGAACTTGGCCAAATAAAAGGTCAAAACGACTAATAGGCACAACCTACATATCATTTCAAGAACCTACGATGGATTCCATGTTGATCAAGCGTCCTACTTCCCAACAGAATCGAATCTTATTCTGGAACCCGATCAGATGGAAAGTCCATCGCCTGACTCGGTATTTCTAACGATTAATTGGAGGATCTATGATAACTCTCACATTCATCAATCTTCCCATTTCCTATCAGGTTTAACTCTGATCTTGGAACTTGGCCAAATAAAAGGTCAAAAGGACTAATAGGCACAACCTACATATCATTTCAAGAACCTACGATGGATTCCATGTTGATCAAGCGTCCTACTTCCCAACAGAATCGAATCTTATTCTGGAACCCGATCAGATGGAAAGTCCATCGCCTGACTCGGTATTTCTAACGATTAATTGGAGGATCTATGTTAACTCTCACATTCATCAATCTTCCCATTTCCTATCAGGTTTAACTCTGATCTTGGAACTTGGCCAAATAAAAGGTCAAAACGACTAATAGGCACAACCTACATATCATTTCAAGAACCTACGATGGATTCCATGTTGATCAAGCGTCCTACTTCCCAACAGAATCGAATCTTATTCTGGAACCCGATCAGATGGAAAGTCCATCGCCTGACTCGGTATTTCTAACGATTAATTGGAGGATCTATGTTAACTCTCACATTCATCAATCTTCCCATTTCCTATCAGGTTTAACTCTGATCTTGGAACTTGGCCAAATAAAAGGTCAAAAGGACTAATAGGCACAACCTACATATCATTTCAAGAACCTACGATGGATTCCATGTTGATCAAGCGTCCTACTTCCCAACAGAATCGAATCTTATTCTGGAACCCGATCAGATTTAAAGTCCATCGCCTGACTCGGTATTTCTAACGATTAATTGGAGGATCTATGTTAACTCTCACATTCATCAATCTTCCCATTTCCTATCAGGTTTAACTCTGATCTTGGAACTTGGCCAAATAAAAGGTCAAAAGGACTAATAGGCACAACCTACATATCATTTCAAGAACCTACGATGGATTCCATGTTGATCAAGCGTCCCACTTCCCAACAGAATCGAATCTTATTCTGGAACCCGATCAGATTTAAAGTCCATCGCCTGACTCGGTATTTCTAACGATTAATTGGAGGATCTATGTTAACTCTCACATTCATCAATCTTCCCATTTCCTATCAGGTTTAACTCTGATCTTGGAACTTGGCCAAATAAAAGGTCAAAAGGACTAATAGGCACAACCTACATATCATTTCAAGAACCTACGATGGATTCCATGTTGATCAAGCGTCCTACTTCCCAACAGAATCTAATCTTATTCTGGAACCCGATCAGATGGAAAGTCCATCGCCTGACTCGGTATTTCTAACGATTAATTGGAGGATCTATGTTAACTCTCACATTCATCAATCTTCCCATTTCCTATCAGGTTTAACTCTGATCTTGGAACTTGGCCAAATAAAAGGTCAAAAGGACTAATAGGCACAACCTACATATCATTTCAAGAACCTACGATGGATTCCATGTTGATCAAGCGTCCTACTTCCCAACAGAATTGAATCTTATTCTGGAACCCGATCAGATTTAAAGTCCATCGCCTGACTCGGTATTTCTAACGATTAATTGGAGGATCTATGTTAACTCTCACATTCATCAATCTTCCCATTTCCTATCAGGTTTAACTCTGATCTTGGAACTTGGCCAAATAAAAGGTCAAAAGGACTAATAGGCACAACCTACATATCATTTCAAGAACCTACGATGGATTCCATGTTGATCAAGCGTCCTACTTCCCAACAGAATCGAATCTTATTCTGGAACCCGATCAGATGGAAAGTCCATCGCCTGACTCGGTATTTCTAACGATTAATTGGAGGATCTATGTTAACTCTCACATTCATCAATCTTCCCATTTCCTATCAGGTTTAACTCTGATCTTGGAACTTGGCCAAATAAAAGGTCAAAAGGACTAATAGGCACAACCTACATATCATTTCAAGAACCTACGATGGATTCCATGTTGATCAAGCGTCCTACTTCCCAACAGAATCGAATCTTATTCTGGAACCCGATCAGATTTAAAGTCCATCGCCTGACTCGGTATTTCTAACGATTAATTGGAGGATCTATGTTAACTCTCACATTCATCAATCTTCCCATTTCCTATCAGGTTTAACTCTGATCTTGGAACTTGGCCAAATAAAAGGTCAAAACGACTAATAGGCACAACCTACATATCATTTCAAGAACCTACGATGGATTCCATGTTGATCAAGCGTCCTACTTCCCAACAGAATCGAATCTTATTCTGGAACCCGATCAGATGGAAAGTCCATCGCCTGACTCGGTATTTCTAACGATTAATTGGAGGATCTATGTTAACTCTCACATTCATCAATCTTCCCATTTCCTATCATGCATAACTCTGATCCTGGAACTTGGCCAGATAAAAGGTCAAAACGAATAATAGGCACAACCTACATATCATTTCAAGAACCTACGATAGATTCCATGTTGATCAAGCGTCCCACTTCCCAACAGAATCGAATCTTATTCTGGAACCCGATCAGATGGAAAGTCCATCGCCTGACTCGGTATTTCTAACGATTAATTGGAGGATCCATGTTAACTCTCACATTCATCAATCTTCGCATTTCCTATCATGCATAACTCTGATCCTGGAACTTGGCCAGATAAAAGGTCAAAAGGACTGATACACACAACCTACATATCATTTCAAGAACCTACGATAGATTCCATGTTGATCAAGCGTCCCACTTCCCAACAGAATCGAATCTTATTCTGGAACCCGATCAGATGGAAAGTCCATCGCCTGACTCGGTATTTCTAACGATTAATTGGAGGATCCATGTTAACTCTCACATTCATCAATCTTCCCATTTCCTATCAGGTTTAACTCTGATCTTGGAACTTGGCCAAATAAAAGGTCAAAAGGACTAATAGGCACAACCTACATATCATTTCAAGAACCTACGATAGATTCCATGTTGATCAAGCGTCCCACTTCCCAACAGAATCGAATCTTATTCTGGAACCCGATCAGATGGAAAGTCCATCGCCTGACTCGGTATTTCTAACGATTAATTGGAGGATCCATGTTAACTCTCACATTCATCAATCTTCCCATTTCCTATCAGGTTTAACTCTGATCTTGGAACTTGGCCAAATAAAAGGTCAAAACGACTAATAGGCACAACCTACATATCATTTCAAGAACCTACGATAGATTCCATGTTGATCAAGCGTCCCACTTCCCAACAGAATCGAATCTTATTCTGGAACCCGATCAGATGGAAAGTCCATCGCCTGACTCGGTATTTCTAACGATTAATTGGAGGATCCATGTTAACTCTCACATTCATCAATCTTCGCATTTCCTATCATGCATAACTCTGATCCTGGAACTTGGCCAGATAAAAGGTCAAAAGGACTGATACACACAACCTACATATCATTTCAAGAACCTACGATAGATTCCATGTTGATCAAGCGTCCCACTTCCCAACAGAATCGAATCTTATTCTGGAACCCGATCAGATGGAAAGTCCATCGCCTGACTCGGTATTTCTAACGATTAATTGGAGGATCCATGTTAACTCTCACATTCATCAATCTTCCCATTTCCTATCAGGTTTAACTCTGATCTTGGAACTTGGCCAAATAAAAGGTCAAAAGGACTAATAGGCACAACCTACATATCATTTCAAGAACCTACGATGGATTCCATGTTGATCAAGCGTCCCACTTCCCAACAGAATCGAATCTTATTCTGGAACCCGATCAGATGGAAAGTCCATCGCCTGACTCGGTATTTCTAACGATTAATTGGAGGATCCATGTTAACTCTCACATTCATCAATCTTCGCATTTCCTATCATGCATAACTCTGATCCTGGAACTTGGCCAGATAAAAGGTCAAAAGGACTGATACACACAACCTACATATCATTTCAAGAACCTACGATAGATTCCATGTTGATCAAGCGTCCCACTTCCCAACAGAATCGAATCTTATTCTGGAACCCGATCAGATGGAAAGTCCATCGCCTGACTCGGTATTTCTAACGATTAATTGGAGGATCTATGTTAACTCTCACATTCATCAATCTTCCCATTTCCTATCAGGTTTAACTCTGATCTTGGAACTTGGCCAAATAAAAGGTCAAAAGGACTAATAGGCACAATCTACATATCATTTCAAGAACCTAGGATAGATTCCATGTTGATCAAGCGTCCCACTTCCCAACAGAATCGAATCTTATTCTGGAACCCGATCAGATTTAAAGTCCATCGCCTGACTCGGTATTTCTAACGATTAATTGGAGGATCTATGTTAACTCTCACATTCATCAATCTTCCCATTTCCTATCAGGTTTAACTCTGATCTTGGAACTTGGCCAAATAAAAGGTCAAAAGGACTAATAGGCACAACCTACATATCATTTCAAGAACCTACGATAGATTCCATGTTGATCAAGCGTCCCACTTCCCAACAGAATCGAATCTTATTCTGGAACCCGATCAGATGGAAAGTCCATCGCCTGACTCGGTATTTCTAACGATTAATTGGAGGATCCATGTTAACTCTCACATTCATCAATCTTCGCATTTCCTATCATGCATAACTCTGATCCTGGAACTTGGCCAGATAAAAGGTCAAAAGGACTGATACACACAACCTACATATCATTTCAAGAACCTACGATAGATTCCATGTTGATCAAGCGTCCCACTTCCCAACAGAATCGAATCTTATTCTGGAACCCGATCAGATGGAAAGTCCATCGCCTGACTCGGTATTTCTAACGATTAATTGGAGGATCCATGTTAACTCTCACATTCATCAATCTTTGCATTTCCTATCAGGTTTAACTCTGATCTTGGAACTTGGCCAAATAAAAGGTCAAAAGGACTAATAGGCACAATCTACATATCATTTCAAGAACCTAGGATAGATTCCATGTTGATCAAGCGTCCCACTTCCCAACAGAATCGAATCTTATTCTGGAACCCGATCAGATTTAAAGTCCATCGCCTGACTCGGTATTTCTAACGATTAATTGGAGGATCTATGTTAACTCTCACATTCATCAATCTTCCCATTTCCTATCAGGTTTAACTCTGATCTTGGAACTTGGCCAAATAAAAGGTCAAAACGACTAATAGGCACAACCTACATATCATTTCAAGAACCTACGATAGATTCCATGTTGATCAAGCGTCCCACTTCCCAACAGAATCGAATCTTATTCTGGAACCCGATCAGATGGAAAGTCCATCGCCTGACTCGGTATTTCTAACGATTAATTGGAGGATCCATGTTAACTCTCACATTCATCAATCTTCGCATTTCCTATCATGCATAACTCTGATCCTGGAACTTGGCCAGATAAAAGGTCAAAAGGACTGATACACACAACCTACATATCATTTCAAGAACCTACGATAGATTCCATGTTGATCAAGCGTCCCACTTCCCAACAGAATCGAATCTTATTCTGGAACCCGATCAGATGGAAAGTCCATCGCCTGACTCGGTATTTCTAACGATTAATTGGAGGATCTATGTTAACTCTCACATTCATCAATCTTCCCATTTCCTATCAGGTTTAACTCTGATCTTGGAACTTGGCCAAATAAAAGGTCAAAAGGACTAATAGGCACAATCTACATATCATTTGAAGAACCTAGGATAGATTCCATGTTGATCAAGCGTCCCACTTCCCAACAGAATCGAATCTTATTCTGGAACCCGATCAGATTTAAAGTCCATCGCCTGACTCGGTATTTCTAACGATTAATTGGAGGATCCATGTTAACTCTCACATTCATCAATCTTCCCATTTCCTATCAGGTTTAACTCTGATCTTGGAAATTGGCCAAATAAAAGGTCAAAACGACTAATAGGCACAACCTACATATCATTTCAAGAACCTACGATAGATTCCATGTTGATCAAGCGTCCCACTTCCCAACAGAATCGAATCTTATTCTGGAACCCGATCAGATGGAAAGTCCATCGCCTGACTCGGTATTTCTAACGATTAATTGGAGGATCCATGTTAACTCTCACATTCATCAATCTTCGCATTTCCTATCATGCATAACTCTGATCCTGGAACTTGGCCAGATAAAAGGTCAAAAGGACTGATACACACAACCTACATATCATTTCAAGAACCTACGATAGATTCCATGTTGATCAAGCGTCCCACTTCCCAACAGAATCGAATCTTATTCTGGAACCCGATCAGATGGAAAGTCCATCGCCTGAATCGGTATTTCTAACGATTAATTGGAGGATCCATGTTAACTCTCACATTCATCAATCTTCCCATTTCCTATCAGGTTTAACTCTGATCTTGGAACTTGGCCAAATAAAAGGTCAAAAGGACTAATAGGCACAACCTACATATCATTTCAAGAACCTACGATGGATTCCATGTTGATCAAGCGTCCCACTTCCCAACAGAATCGAATCTTATTCTGGAACCCGATCAGATGGAAAGTCCATCGCCTGACTCGGTATTTCTAACGATTAATTGGAGGATCCATGTTAACTCTCACATTCATCAATCTTCGCATTTCCTATCATGCATAACTCTGATCCTGGAACTTGGCCAGATAAAAGGTCAAAAGGACTGATACACACAACCTACATATCATTTCAAGAACCTACGATAGATTCCATGTTGATCAAGCGTCCCACTTCCCAACAGAATCGAATCTTATTCTGGAACCCGATCAGATGGAAAGTCCATCGCCTGACTCGGTATTTCTAACGATTAATTGGAGGATCTATGTTAACTCTCACATTCATCAATCTTCCCATTTCCTATCAGGTTTAACTCTGATCTTGGAACTTGGCCAAATAAAAGGTCAAAAGGACTAATAGGCACAATCTACATATCATTTCAAGAACCTAGGATAGATTCCATGTTGATCAAGCGTCCCACTTCCCAACAGAATCGAATCTTATTCTGGAACCCGATCAGATTTAAAGTCCATCGCCTGACTCGGTATTTCTAACGATTAATTGGAGGATCTATGTTAACTCTCACATTCATCAATCTTCCCATTTCCTATCAGGTTTAACTCTGATCTTGGAACTTGGCCAAATAAAAGGTCAAAAGGACTAATAGGCACAACCTACATATCATTTCAAGAACCTACGATGGATTCCATGTTGATCAAGCGTCCCACTTCCCAACAGAATCGAATCTTATTCTGGAACCCGATCAGATGAAAAGTCCATCGCCTGACTCGGTATTTCTAACGATTAATTGGAGGATCTATGTTAACTCTCACATTCATCAATCTTCCCATTTCCTATCAGGTTTAACTCTGATCTTGGAACTTGGCCAAATAAAAGGTCAAAAGGACTAATAGGCACAACCTACATATCATTTCAAGAACCTACGATGGATTCCATGTTGATCAAGCGTCCTACTTCCCAACAGAATCGAATCTTATTCTGGAACCCGATCAGATTTAAAGTCCATCGCCTGACTCGGTATTTCTAACGATTAATTGGAGGATCTATGTTAACTCTCACATTCATCAATCTTCCCATTTCCTATCAGGTTTAACTCTGATCTTGGAACTTGGCCAAATAAAAGGTCAAAAGGACTAATAGGCACAACCTACATATCATTTCAAGAACCTACGATGGATTCCATGTTGATCAAGCGTCCCACTTCCCAACAGAATCGAATCTTATTCTGGAACCCGATCAGATTTAAAGTCCATCGCCTGACTCGGTATTTCTAACGATTAATTGGAGGATCTATGTTAACTCTCACATTCATCAATCTTCCCATTTCCTATCAGGTTTAACTCTGATCTTGGAACTTGGCCAAATAAAAGGTCAAAAGGACTAATAGGCACAACCTACATATCATTTCAAGAACCTACGATGGATTCCATGTTGATCAAGCGTCCTACTTCCCAACAGAATCGAATCTTATTCTGGAACCCGATCAGATGGAAAGTCCATCGCCTGACTCGGTATTTCTAACGATTAATTGGAGGATCTATGTTAACTCTCACATTCATCAATCTTCCCATTTCCTATCAGGTTTAACTCTGATCTTGGAACTTGGCCAAATAAAAGGTCAAAACGACTAATAGGCACAACCTACATATCATTTCAAGAACCTACGATGGATTCCATGTTGATCAAGCGTCCTACTTCCCAACAGAATCGAATCTTATTCTGGAACCCGATCAGATGGAAAGTCCATCGCCTGACTCGGTATTTCTAACGATTAATTGGAGGATCTATGTTAACTCTCACATTCATCAATCTTCGCATTTCCTATCATGCATAACTCTGATCCTGGAACTTGGCCAGATAAAAGGTCAAAAGGACTAATAGGCACAACCTACATATCATTTCAAGAACCTACGATGGATTCCATGTTGATCAAGCGTCCCACTTCCCAACAGAATCGAATCTTATTCTGGAACCCGATCAGATTTAAAGTCCATCGCCTGACTCGGTATTTCTAACGATTAATTGGAGGATCTATGTTAACTCTCACATTCATCAATCTTCCCATTTCCTATCAGGTTTAACTCTGATCTTGGAACTTGGCCAAATAAAAGGTCAAAAGGACTAATAGGCACAACCTACATATCATTTCAAGAACCTACGATGGATTCCATGTTGATCAAGCGTCCCACTTCCCAACAGAATCGAATCTTATTCTGGAACCCGATCAGATTTAAAGTCCATCGCCTGACTCGGTATTTCTAACGATTAATTGGAAGATCTATGTTAACTCTCACATTCATCAATCTTCTCATTTCCTATCAGGTTTAACTCTGATCTTGGAACTTGGCCAAATAAAAGGTCAAAAGGACTAATAGGCACAACCTACATATCATTTCAAGAACCTACGATGGATTCCATGTTGATCAAGCGTCCTACTTCCCAACAGAATCGAATCTTATTCTGGAACCCGATCAGATGGAAAGTCCATCGCCTGACTCGGTATTTCTAACGATTAATTGGAGGATCTATGTTAACTCTCACATTCATCAATCTTCCCATTTCCTATCAGGTTTAACTCTGATCTTGGAACTTGGCCAAATAAAAGGTCAAAACGACTAATAGGCACAATCTACATATCATTTCAAGAACCTAGGATAGATTCCATGTTGATCAAGCGTCCCACTTCCCAACAGAATCGAATCTTATTCTGGAACCCGATCAGATGGAAAGTCCATCGCCTGACTCGGTATTTCTAACGATTAATTGGAGGATCTATGTTAACTCTCACATTCATCAATCTTCCCATTTCCTATCAGGTTTAACTCTGATCTTGGAACTTGGCCAAATAAAAGGTCAAAAGGACTAATAGGCACAATCTACATATCATTTCAAGAACCTACGATGGATTCCATGTTGATCAAGCGTCCTACTTCCCAACAGAATCGAATCTTATTCTGGAACCCGATCAGATGGAAAGTCCATCGCCTGACTCGGTATTTCTAACGATTAATTGGAGGATCCATGTTAACTCTCACATTCATCAATCTTCGCATTTCCTATCATGCATAACTCTGATCCTGGAACTTGGCCAGATAAAAGGTCAAAAGGACTGATACACACAACCTACATATCATTTCAAGAACCTACGATAGATTCCATGTTGATCAAGCGTCCCACTTCCCAACAGAATCGAATCTTATTCTGGAACCTGATCAGATGGAAAGTCCATCGCCTGACTCGGTATTTCTAACGATTAATTGGAGGATCCATGTTAACTCTCACATTCATCAATCTTCGCATTTCCTATCATGCATAACTCTGATCCTGGAACTTGGCCAGATAAAAGGTCAAAAGGACTGATACACACAACCTACATATCATTTCAAGAACCTACGATAGATTCCATGTTGATCAAGCGTCCCACTTCCCAACAGAATCGAATCTTATTCTGGAACCCGATCAGATGGAAAGTCCATCGCCTGACTCGGTATTTCTAACGATTAATTGGAGGATCCATGTTAACTCTCACATTCATCAATCTTCGCATTTCCTATCATGCATAACTCTGATCCTGGAACTTGGCCAGATAAAAGGTCAAAAGGACTGATACACACAACCTACATATCATTTCAAGAACCTACGATAGATTCCATGTTGATCAAGCGTCCCACTTCCCAACAGAATCGAATCTTATTCTGGAACCCGATCAGATGGAAAGTCCATCGCCTGACTCGGTATTTCTAACGATTAATTGGAGGATCCATGTTAACTCTCACATTCATCAATCTTCGCATTTCCTATCATGCATAACTCTGATCCTGGAACTTGGCCAGATAAAAGGTCAAAAGGACTGATACACACAACCTACATATCATTTCAAGAACCTACGATAGATTCCATGTTGATCAAGCGTCCCACTTCCCAACAGAATCGAATCTTATTCTGGAACCCGATCAGATGGAAAGTCCATCGCCTGACTCGGTATTTCTAACGATTAATTGGAGGATCCATGTTAACTCTCACATTCATCAATCTTCGCATTTCCTATCATGTATAACTCTGATCCTGGAACTTGGCCAGATAAAAGGTCAAAAGGACTGATACACACAACCTACATATCATTTCAAGAACCTACGATAGATTCCATGTTGATCAAGCGTCCCACTTCCCAACAGAATCGAATCTTATTCTGGAACCCGATCAGATTTAAAGTCCATCGCCTGACTCGGTATTTCTAACGATTAATTGGAGGATCTATGTTAACTCTCACATTCATCAATCTTCCCATTTCCTATCAGGTTTAACTCTGATCTTGGAACTTGGCCAAATAAAAGGTCAAAAGGACTAATAGGCACAACCTACATATCATTTCAAGAACCTACGATGGATTCCATGTTGATCAAGCGTCCTACTTCCCAACAGAATCGAATCTTATTCTGGAACCCGATCAGATGAAAAGTCCATCGCCTGACTCGGTATTTCTAACGATTAATTGGAGGATCTATGTTAACTCTCACATTCATCAATCTTCCCATTTCCTATCAGGTTTAACTCTGATCTTGGAACTTGGCCAAATAAAAGGTCAAAAGGACTAATAGGTACAACCTACATATCATTTCAAGAACCTACGATGGATTCCATGTTGATCAAGCGTCCTACTTCCCAACAGAATCGAATCTTATTCTGGAACCCGATCAGATGAAAAGTCCATCGCCTGACTCGGTATTTCTAACGATTAATTGGAGGATCTATGTTAACTCTCACATTCATCAATCTTCCCATTTCCTATCAGGTTTAACTCTGATCTTGGAACTTGGCCAAATAAAAGGTCAAAAGGACTAATAGGCACAATCTACATATCATTTCAAGAACCTACGATGGATTCCATGTTGATCAAGCGTCCTACTTCCCAACAGAATCGAATCTTATTCTGGAACCCGATCAGATGAAAAGTCCATCGCCTGACTCGGTATTTCTAACGATTAATTGGAGGATCTATGTTAACTCTCACATTCATCAATCTTCCCATTTCCTATCAGGTTTAACTCTGATCTTGGAACTTGGCCAAATAAAAGGTCAAAAGGACTAATAGGCACAATCTACATATCATTTCAAGAACCTACGATGGATTCCATGTTGATCAAGCGTCCTACTTCCCAACAGAATCGAATCTTATTCTGGAACCCGATCAGATGGAAAGTCCATCGCCTGACTCGGTATTTCTAACGATTAATTGGAGGATCTATGTTAACTCTCACATTCATCAATCTTCCCATTTCCTATCAGGTTTAACTCTGATCTTGGAACTTGGCCAAATAAAAGGTCAAAAGGACTAATAGGCACAATCTACATATCATTTCAAGAACCTACGATGGATTCCATGTTGATCAAGCGTCCTACTTCCCAACAGAATCGAATCTTATTCTGGAACCCGATCAGATGGAAAGTCCATCGCCTGACTCGGTATTTCTAACGATTAATTGGAGGATCTATGTTAACTCTCACATTCATCAATCTTCCCATTTCCTATCAGGTTTAACTCTGATCTTGGAACTTGGCCAAATAAAAGGTCAAAAGGACTAATAGGCACAATCTACATATCATTTCAAGAACCTACGATGGATTCCATGTTGATCAAGCGTCCTACTTCCCAACAGAATCGAATCTTATTCTGGAACCCGATCAGATGGAAAGTCCATCGCCTGACTCGGTATTTCTAACGATTAATTGGAGGATCTATGTTAACTCTCACATTCATCAATCTTCCCATTTCCTATCAGGTTTAACTCTGATCTTGGAACTTGGCCAAATAAAAGGTCAAAAGGACTAATAGGCACAATCTACATATCATTTCAAGAACCTACGATGGATTCCATGTTGATCAAGCGTCCTACTTCCCAACAGAATCGAATCTTATTCTGGAACCCGATCAGATGAAAAGTCCATCGCCTGACTCGGTATTTCTAACGATTAATTGGAGGATCTATGTTAACTCTCACATTCATCAATCTTCCCATTTCCTATCAGGTTTAACTCTGATCTTGGAACTTGGCCAAATAAAAGGTCAAAAGGACTAATAGGCACAATCTACATATCATTTCAAGAACCTACGATGGATTCCATGTTGATCAAGCGTCCTACTTCCCAACAGAATCGAATCTTATTCTGGAACCCGATCAGATGGAAAGTCCATCGCCTGACTCGGTATTTCTAACGATTAATTGGAGGATCTATGTTAACTCTCACATTCATCAATCTTCCCATTTCCTATCAGGTTTAACTCTGATCTTGGAACTTGGCCAAATAAAAGGTCAAAAGGACTAATAGGCACAACCTACATATCATTTCAAGAACCTACGATGGATTCCATGTTGATCAAGCGTCCTACTTCCCAACAGAATCGAATCTTATTCTGGAACCCGATCAGATGGAAAGTCCATCGCCTGACTCGGTATTTCTAACGATTAATTGGAGGATCTATGTTAACTCTCACATTCATCAATCTTCCCATTTCCTATCAGGTTTAACTCTGATCTTGGAACTTGGCCAAATAAAAGGTCAAAAGGACTAATAGGCACAACCTACATATCATTTCAAGAACCTACGATGGATTCCATGTTGATCAAGCGTCCTACTTCCCAACAGAATCGAATCTTATTCTGGAACCCGATCAGATGGAAAGTCCATCGCCTGACTCGGTATTTCTAACGATTAATTGGAGGATCTATGTTAACTCTCACATTCATCAATCTTCCCATTTCCTATCAGGTTTAACTCTGATCTTGGAACTTGGCCAAATAAAAGGTCAAAAGGACTAATAGGCACAATCTACATATCATTTCAAGAACCTACGATGGATTCCATGTTGATCAAGCGTCCTACTTCCCAACAGAATCGAATCTTATTCTGGAACCCGATCAGATGGAAAGTCCATCGCCTGACTCGGTATTTCTAACGATTAATTGGAGGATCTATGTTAACTCTCACATTCATCAATCTTCCCATTTCCTATCAGGTTTAACTCTGATCTTGGAACTTGGCCAAATAAAAGGTCAAAAGGACTAATAGGCACAATCTACATATCATTTCAAGAACCTACGATGGATTCCATGTTGATCAAGCGTCCCACTTCCCAACAGAATCGAATCTTATTCTGGAACCCGATCAGATGGAAAGTCCATCGCCTGACTCGGTATTTCTAACGATTAATTGGAGGATCTATGTTAACTCTCACATTCATCAATCTTCCCATTTCCTATCAGGTTTAACTCTGATCTTGGAACTTGGCCAAATAAAAGGTCAAAAGGACTAATAGGCACAACCTACATATCATTTCAAGAACCTACGATGGATTCCATGTTGATCAAGCGTCCCACTTCCCAACAGAATCGAATCTTATTCTGGAACCCGATCAGATGAAAAGTCCATCGCCTGACTCGGTATTTCTAACGATTAATTGGAGGATCTATGTTAACTCTCACATTCATCAATCTTCCCATTTCCTATCAGGTTTAACTCTGATCTTGGAACTTGGCCAAATAAAAGGTCAAAAGGACTAATAGGCACAACCTACATATCATTTCAAGAACCTACGATGGATTCCATGTTGATCAAGCGTCCTACTTCCCAACAGAATCGAATCTTATTCTGGAACCCGATCAGATTTAAAGTCCATCGCCTGACTCGGTATTTCTAACGATTAATTGGAGGATCTATGTTAACTCTCACATTCATCAATCTTCCCATTTCCTATCAGGTTTAACTGTGATCTTGGAACTTGGCCAAATAAAAGGTCAAAAGGACTAATAGGCACAACCTACATATCATTTCAAGAACCTACGATGGATTCCATGTTGATCAAGCGTCCTACTTCCCAACAGAATCGAATCTTATTCTGGAACCCGATCAGATTTAAAGTCCATCGCCTGACTCGGTATTTCTAACGATTAATTTTAGGATCTATGTTAACTCTCACATTCATCAATCTTCCCATTTCCTATCAGGTTTAACTCTGATCTTGGAACTTGGCCAAATAAAAGGTCAAAAGGACTAATAGGCACAATCTACATATCATTTCAAGAACCTACGATGGATTCCATGTTGATCAAGCGTCCTACTTCCCAACAGAATCGAATCTTATTCTGGAACCCGATCAGATGAAAAGTCCATCGCCTGACTCGGTATTTCTAACGATTAATTGGAGGATCTATGTTAACTCTCACATTCATCAATCTTCCCATTTCCTATCAGGTTTAACTCTGATCCTGGAACTTGGCCAAATAAAAGGTCAAAAGGACTAATAGGCACAACCTACATATCATTTCAAGAACCTACGATGGATTCCATGTTGATCAAGCGTCCTACTTCCCAACAGAATCGAATCTTATTCTGGAACCCGATCAGATGAAAAGTCCATCGCCTGACTCGGTATTTCTAACGATTAATTGGAGGATCTATGTTAACTCTCACATTCATCAATCTTCCCATTTCCTATCAGGTTTAACTCTGATCCTGGAACTTGGCCAAATAAAAGGTCAAAAGGACTAATAGGCACAATCTACATATCATTTCAAGAACCTACGATGGATTCCATGTTGATCAAGCGTCCTACTTCCCAACAGAATCGAATCTTATTCTGGAACCCGATCAGATTTAAAGTCCATCGCCTGACTCGGTATTTCTAACGATTAATTGGAGGATCTATGTTAACTCTCACATTCATCAATCTTCCCATTTCCTATCAGGTTTAACTCTGATCTTGGAACTTGGCCAAATAAAAGGTCAAAAGGACTAATAGGCACAACCTACATATCATTTCAAGAACCTACGATGGATTCCATGTTGATCAAGCGTCCTACTTCCCAACAGAATCGAATCTTATTCTGGAACCCGATCAGATGAAAAGTCCATCGCCTGACTCGGTATTTCTAACGATTAATTGGAGGATCTATGTTAACTCTCACATTCATCAATCTTCCCATTTCCTATCAGGTTTAACTCTGATCTTGGAACTTGGCCAAATAAAAGGTCAAAAGGACTAATAGGCACAATCTACATATCATTTCAAGAACCTACGATGGATTCCATGTTGATCAAGCGTCCTACTTCCCAACAGAATCGAATCTTATTCTGGAACCCGATCAGATGAAAAGTCCATCGCCTGACTCGGTATTTCTAACGATTAATTGGAGGATCTATGTTAACTCTCACATTCATCAATCTTCCCATTTCCTATCAGGTTTAACTCTGATCCTGGAACTTGGCCAAATAAAAGGTCAAAAGGACTAATAGGCACAATCTACATATCATTTCAAGAACCTAGGATAGATTCCATGTTGATCAAGCGTCCCACTTCCCAACAGAATCGAATCTTATTCTGGAACCCGATCAGATGAAAAGTCCATCGCCTGACTCGGTATTTCTAACGATTAATTGGAGGATCTATGTTAACTCTCACATTCATCAATCTTCCCATTTCCTATCAGGTTTAACTCTGATCTTGGAACTTGGCCAAATAAAAGGTCAAAAGGACTAATAGGCACAACCTACATATCATTTCAAGAACCTACGATGGATTCCATGTTGATCAAGCGTCCTACTTCCCAACAGAATCGAATCTTATTCTGGAACCCGATCAGATGGAAAGTCCATCGCCTGACTCGGTATTTCTAACGATTAATTGGAGGATCTATGTTAACTCTCACATTCATCAATCTTCCCATTTCCTATCAGGTTTAACTCTGATCTTGGAACTTGGCCAAATAAAAGGTCAAAAGGACTAATAGGCACAACCTACATATCATTTCAAGAACCTACGATGGATTCCATGTTGATCAAGCGTCCTACTTCCCAACAGAATCGAATCTTATTCTGGAACCCGATCAGATGGAAAGTCCATCGCCTGACTCGGTATTTCTAACGATTAATTGGAGGATCTATGTTAACTCTCACATTCATCAATCTTCCCATTTCCTATCAGGTTTAACTCTGATCTTGGAACTTGGCCAAATAAAAGGTCAAAAGGACTAATAGGCACAATCTACATATCATTTCAAGAACCTACGATGGATTCCATGTTGATCAAGCGTCCTACTTCCCAACAGAATCGAATCTTATTCTGGAACCCGATCAGATGGAAAGTCCATCGCCTGACTCGGTATTTCTAACGATTAATTGGAGGATCTATGTTAACTCTCACATTCATCAATCTTCCCATTTCCTATCAGGTTTAACTCTGATCTTGGAACTTGGCCAAATAAAAGGTCAAAAGGACTAATAGGCACAATCTACATATCATTTCAAGAACCTACGATGGATTCCATGTTGATCAAGCGTCCCACTTCCCAACAGAATCGAATCTTATTCTGGAACCCGATCAGATGGAAAGTCCATCGCCTGACTCGGTATTTCTAACGATTAATTGGAGGATCTATGTTAACTCTCACATTCATCAATCTTCCCATTTCCTATCAGGTTTAACTCTGATCTTGGAACTTGGCCAAATAAAAGGTCAAAAGGACTAATAGGCACAACCTACATATCATTTCAAGAACCTACGATGGATTCCATGTTGATCAAGCGTCCCACTTCCCAACAGAATCGAATCTTATTCTGGAACCCGATCAGATGAAAAGTCCATCGCCTGACTCGGTATTTCTAACGATTAATTGGAGGATCTATGTTAACTCTCACATTCATCAATCTTCCCATTTCCTATCAGGTTTAACTCTGATCTTGGAACTTGGCCAAATAAAAGGTCAAAAGGACTAATAGGCACAACCTACATATCATTTCAAGAACCTACGATGGATTCCATGTTGATCAAGCGTCCTACTTCCCAACAGAATCGAATCTTATTCTGGAACCCGATCAGATTTAAAGTCCATCGCCTGACTCGGTATTTCTAACGATTAATTGGAGGATCTATGTTAACTCTCACATTCATCAATCTTCCCATTTCCTATCAGGTTTAACTCTGATCTTGGAACTTGGCCAAATAAAAGGTCAAAAGGACTAATAGGCACAACCTACATATCATTTCAAGAACCTACGATGGATTCCATGTTGATCAAGCGTCCTACTTCCCAACAGAATCGAATCTTATTCTGGAACCCGATCAGATTTAAAGTCCATCGCCTGACTCGGTATTTCTAACGATTAATTTTAGGATCTATGTTAACTCTCACATTCATCAATCTTCCCATTTCCTATCAGGTTTAACTCTGATCTTGGAACTTGGCCAAATAAAAGGTCAAAAGGACTAATAGGCACAATCTACATATCATTTCAAGAACCTACGATGGATTCCATGTTGATCAAGCGTCCTACTTCCCAACAGAATCGAATCTTATTCTGGAACCCGATCAGATGAAAAGTCCATCGCCTGACTCGGTATTTCTAACGATTAATTGGAGGATCTATGTTAACTCTCACATTCATCAATCTTCCCATTTCCTATCAGGTTTAACTCTGATCCTGGAACTTGGCCAAATAAAAGGTCAAAAGGACTAATAGGCACAACCTACATATCATTTCAAGAACCTACGATGGATTCCATGTTGATCAAGCGTCCTACTTCCCAACAGAATCGAATCTTATTCTGGAACCCGATCAGATGAAAAGTCCATCGCCTGACTCGGTATTTCTAACGATTAATTGGAGGATCTATGTTAACTCTCACATTCATCAATCTTCCCATTTCCTATCAGGTTTAACTCTGATCCTGGAACTTGGCCAAATAAAAGGTCAAAAGGACTAATAGGCACAATCTACATATCATTTCAAGAACCTACGATGGATTCCATGTTGATCAAGCGTCCTACTTCCCAACAGAATCGAATCTTATTCTGGAACCCGATCAGATGAAAAGTCCATCGCCTGACTCGGTATTTCTAACGATTAATTGGAGGATCTATGTTAACTCTCACATTCATCAATCTTCCCATTTCCTATCAGGTTTAACTCTGATCTTGGAACTTGGCCAAATAAAAGGTCAAAAGGACTAATAGGCACAACCTACATATCATTTCAAGAACCTACGATGGATTCCATGTTGATCAAGCGTCCTACTTCCCAACAGAATCGAATCTTATTCTGGAACCCGATCAGATGAAAAGTCCATCGCCTGACTCGGTATTTCTAACGATTAATTGGAGGATCTATGTTAACTCTCACATTCATCAATCTTCCCATTTCCTATCAGGTTTAACTCTGATCTTGGAACTTGGCCAAATAAAAGGTCAAAAGGACTAATAGGCACAATCTACATATCATTTCAAGAACCTACGATGGATTCCATGTTGATCAAGCGTCCTACTTCCCAACAGAATCGAATCTTATTCTGGAACCCGATCAGATGAAAAGTCCATCGCCTGACTCGGTATTTCTAACGATTAATTGGAGGATCTATGTTAACTCTCACATTCATCAATCTTCCCATTTCCTATCAGGTTTAACTCTGATCCTGGAACTTGGCCAAATAAAAGGTCAAAAGGACTAATAGGCACAACCTACATATCATTTCAAGAACCTACGATGGATTCCATGTTGATCAAGCGTCCTACTTCCCAACAGAATCGAATCTTATTCTGGAACCCGATCAGATTTAAAGTCCATCGCCTGACTCGGTATTTCTAACGATTAATTGGAGGATCTATGTTAACTCTCACATTCATCAATCTTCCCATTTCCTATCAGGTTTAACTCTGATCCTGGAACTTGGCCAAATAAAAGGTCAAAAGGACTAATAGGCACAATCTACATATCATTTCAAGAACCTACGATGGATTCCATGTTGATCAAGCGTCCTACTTCCCAACAGAATCGAATCTTATTCTGGAACCCGATCAGATTTAAAGTCCATCGCCTGACTCGGTATTTCTAACGATTAATTGGAGGATCTATGTTAACTCTCACATTCATCAATCTTCCCATTTCCTATCAGGTTTAACTCTGATCCTGGAACTTGGCCAAATAAAAGGTCAAAAGGACTAATAGGCACAACCTACATATCATTTCAAGAACCTAGGATAGATTCCATGTTGATCAAGCCTTCCATTTCTCAGGGGGAGGGGCGAATCGACTTCATTCCCAGTAGTAAAGCCCAATTGTGCGATATTATATGATATTACACAATATTTTACAGTATTAAATAATTTAGCGAATATGGATAAATGTCATATAATATTTTACAATATTTGTGTGCTACTAGGGTTGATTATAGGGATTTTTTTTGACTTCATCCTATTTAGTACAGTGGAGAAGTACATATAGAATCAGGTTTCAACAATTCTGTCTCCTTTTCTCGAAGCCAAAATTCAACAACTTGACAACAACAGAAATTTATCTTAATCTTAAATTTTTTAAAAGTCATAATCACGTCCTCTGTACATTTAACTCGTTAAAATCTGCACAGTCAGATTTTTCTTTCATATCAACTTTATTAGTTTCAGAAACACATCGTAAAAGTCCTTCATTAAAAATTTCTTATTTCATAAAGTTCAGCATATTAAAGTAAAATTCCATCATTGTTGTTCACCCCTAACACAACTTCCCGAGTTATAACTGTAATATGTATTTCACAACAGATTGCAACTTTGAAATATGTAACAGCTTCCATGAAAATGCATCATTGTTCAGCGACGGTAATTTGTTTTGGAAACGGAGCTTTGGTTTGGAATTTAAATTTGTCCATTATTTAACATGGAATGCTTATTAATACTCGTCAAATGGAATACAAATGACTTCCGCACTAAAATGATCGGTTGCTATTAATTATTCCCTTGGACACCGGATGCCCCAAAATGGCACATTTTGATTCGATTAAGTTTAACAATGCCGGCATTGTGTCATTTGGCCTTTAGATTTGTTTATATGTTGGTCGTAATCAAGGTTACTTCCTCAATACCTTCTTACATTAAGAAAAATGTTAATTTTTTAAAGAGATAAATTAACCTTATAATAGAAAGGACATTTCACCAATTCTTGAATGTATGCCTTATTATTAAGGAATTGGAGGGAACTGTCTGTTTCTAGGAATTACACTTGGAATTTATATGAAAGTTGATACAAATATATTTTTTAGGATTAAAAATATGCATCTTGAAGTATTTTTCTTAAATTTTAATTAAAGGAAAGTTAGAGATTTTTTTATATTTTTCACACTAACATCCGAAAATATTGCTCTATAAATTTTAGCAGAGTTCAAACCATTTTAAAATCCTGGAGCATGTCTTTTTAATAATATTAAATTAATCATCGTCCGATGTTTTTCTAATTTTTCTGAATATTAAGAATGTTTTTTAAAAATATCATTTTGAATTAATTCAATAATACTTGAAAAGAAATTCGAACTTCCATTGTTTCATCAAATATTTTATCGCATTATTATTATTTTTTTTTCTTTATTGAAGCTGAGTAAGAACGATTCTCCTTATTATCGGCAAGGAATCAGAAAAAAAGCTAATATGCCCTGAAAGATACCTTCCAATTTGAAGATTGATGATTCGGGTATTATATTTTCTTGACATTACGATGTCGGGGGACCCGATTCACTTAGAAATTTTTAAGAACTCATTAAAAAAACTTTTGTGAGAATTTTAAACTAACAAGCTTTCATTTCTATTACAACCGAAGGCGGAAAAATGACCGGACCGCTGCAACAGCAACACTGGCGGGAACTGTGATTGAATCCTAAGGACCATCACCAGCCACGGTACAAAAATACCCGAAAGAAGTACGTCCCGTCATCGATGGGAGGAGCCAGATCCCCCACCTTTTTGTGTACCCTCGAGGGTGATGCAGATCCAACCATCATACCGGAAGCATGTCATCCTCATTTCGAGATGCCCTCTGGGGGTTCAGGTTTAAAGATTAATACAAGTTTTTTGCGAATATTGTCACTTGCAATTTTTTTGGTACTAACCGTTTTTGGTTCTGACGTTTACAAAATGCATTCTTGAAGAAATCATGAATACCAAGTTATGAATAAAAGACTTAATTAAGTTTAAAATCCCCAACGAACTAGTTGGTCACAAAGTTTGTTCTGCATAACATATAGGTTGAATTGCCGAAAACTCATAAATTTGCTCTTGAAAATGTAAGCAGGAGTTTGAACAAAAAATATATGCAGCGCTCTTTATTAATGCGAACATATAAAACATATGAAATAGATTATAGATGTGAAATTTTATATTCTAATTTTTACAAGCCTTTTATACATATATTGTTTTTATTTATTTCTGGTTCTTAATATAGTTATAATGAAAAAAAAAATCAATATATAAAACAATATAAAAATTATTTTATATATTGATTTTAAAAATGGAGACTTCCTACGGAATGAACCCCACTTATTAATTAGTATGTGTGATATATACACATGCAAGATAACTGCAAGTAGTAAACGATAAAGACATCACAAAATTTAAAATTTCTTTATAAATAAACTCAAAAACCTTTAAAAACTTATTAAGAATTAAAAATTGCAAACACTAGACTTTTTATCAATTTGAAGTATCAAGTTTGAATACATTCAACGTTAAAAAAAACTTAAAGGACACACTACGAATTTAAAAACTGAATGTATTCAAACTAAAAAATTTTGAAAGACCATTAAGAATTTAAAAGTTGTTAATATTGAATCAGAAAAATATTTTTAAAAAAGGAAAAGGTTTTCGGAAAATTTTACAGATTCATCTAATAAGAATGATTCAATATAATTAAATTAAGAAAGCACATTCTGAGAAAAGCTGATATTTCTGAAAGTTGTGTCTGATACATTAAGATGTATTCAGCTTAGATAGTCATCGCAATCAATCATTATATTGATGATTTTGCAAAAGAACACAAAATTCAAGAAAGATCACATAGGGATTTCAAACTAGAAATGTCAAACATATCATATAGATATGATGAAGATACATCATTTTGATAAAAATGATCATTTCTATCGAACAGATAACACAGGAATTTATTTTGTACTTGTTCTAGAAGATCAATTTTACTTTTATAATAAGGTACCCCCCCCCCCCAAAAAAAAAGACAGCAATATTGCTGATTAGATCTGCCAAAAGTGAAATGAAAAAATTTCAATGTCGGTTTCTTAAGATATATTTTAGTTTCACGTTTGACAGATCCAAGTATTTTTACCCACTTTTGAGAATGTGTCATTACTCTGTTTTGTAAAATCCTGCTTTATGTCAAAAATCATATTAAGGGATATATAATATTCAGTATACTTTAATTTTATTTTAAATGCTTTAAAATTAAGTCATATGACTGACTCTCCGACACACCAGAAGGCGGAAGAATGACCGAACCGCAGCAACAGCAACACTGGCGGGAACTGTGGTTGAATCCTAAGGGCCATCACCGGCCACGGTACAACCCTACCCGAAGGAAGTACGTCCCGTCATCGATGGGAGGAGCCAGATAGATCCCCCACCTTTTTGTGTACCCTCCAGAGTGACGATATCCAACCACCATACCGGAATCCTCTTATTCTCATTTCGAGGTGCTTCTCTGAGGGTTCACGTTTTAAAATTAAAACAAGTTTACTGCGATTATTGTCACTTGGAATTTTTTTTTTTTTTTGGTACTAACCGAATTTTTCAGTCTTTATACTTTAATGTTGTTACAATTAAGAATCGAATCCGGTTTTGTAAACTTTCTGTTTAGCTCGCAGGATATGATTTCATCGATTTGTGATAATTTTAAATATTTGTGATGTTGTGTCAGGATTACTACTAGCGGTGCATTTCTTGTATGTATTTATTATAAGCTCTTGGAAATGCATTTTCTTTAATTATCTGCCATTCTAATTTAGTGCACTGATCTGATTTCACTCTAAACAAAGTATTCAAATTATTCACATTCGTGTGTGCACCTCCGCTTTTACATATCTTACATACTTATGGCTCTTGATACCCATACCGGTTCGTCCCATGCAAATTGGATTTTAGGGTACCAAGAGAGCAAGCAGGGGAAGTATGTTGTTGTTTCTAATGGCACTTGTCATAGACAGGCCCACTGACTTCTACAGTCAGTGGTTTTAAGCCAAGAGCACGTCTCTTGTTTTTCAGTAGCGCCATCTAGAGCCAAGAGTACGGCTTAGCTACACACACGTCACAACCTTTTTAAGGGCGGACTTCATTCACTCATCCGCTCATCACGCTTCATTCACTCATAATTTAGACCTGAATCAGAGAACGAGTACCTCTGAACCAGCAGTCCCAGAAGTATTACTCTCGGCCTGGAGGACTTTGTGACCACGACAGATTTACACACGCGCCAGCCACCACGGAGAGTCCTATGCCTGCGGGGTAACCAAAAAGACGCGAATCCAACGTCCTACAAGCCAGACAATCCCGGTCCAGAGAAGTATGAACTAGTTAACATTTTGGAAAACTCAACGGTCTGACCCAAAGAGTCTAGAAGATGTTAGAAAGATTTGGTATTTTGAATTCTAATAAAGAAATATCTAAAATTCCGTACTTCCGAGAACCTTAGTTTTTGCCACTAAAGTCCCCAAATAATCATCAAGTTCGTCGTTCAGGCCTGGAGTCATTGAGACTGCCTTGTATTAAATATCTGAAAACTCTCTACTTTTCTATGAAACTAACTGGGCATGGAAGCAATATTGCAGATTTGTAACAACATATTTTTCAGTCTTGGCGACTTGGACAAAAATGTATACGATCGATCAGTGAAGACTGACGACTTCAGAAAGGAAAATACGGTGTCAGCTGCCTATGACAGATTTGGCTTGAACGAAAAAGATGTTGTCAATCATTGGTGACAGTATCTTTTTTTGTCATAATAGAAAGCACAGTGCCAGTCCTGCTGACTAGTCTGATGTTTACGCTGGTAGTATCTTTTTATGCTGCATTTAATACAAGTTAATGGGAATTATGCTAAAGTTTATCCTTCAAAAAATCAGAATGTTAGATTTAATTACCATATATTCTTTTACAAATAGGAATATTGTTTGTTTTTTGAAATATAATTTTAAAAAATTCGCTAATTAGCACTTTGTGTGAATTATCGATCCTGTTATATTTAAGTGGATTAAGTGAAGATCAGGAAAAGAACTATACTGGCAAAGATAAAAATAGCAATGTTGCTTTTTCTTAATGCTTGTTTTGTCTTCATTCGTGTACAAAATAAGGAAACCCCCATTCTCAGAATTAATCACCCAATTGTCTTTGTTCACCGTGTGCCGTTAGTTTTTAAAACCGTTTTAAAAATTAACATCAAAAATATGAATTCAACAAAATGAATGAACAAAAATCGAATATAAAATGCCAATTAATCAACAACAAAAATAACGGAGGGCGCTTAATCACTGCGAATTTTTTTTAAAAAAGAAAAGAAATTTATTCGATCATAGAAATGATAATCCTGTTGTAGTGAATAGCTTATAAGCCAATTAACAGCTACGCTTACCGGGAAAATGCTGTTGTATTGTTGTCATGTTACTCGGCTGCGAACCACCAGGTCTTAGGTTCTATCCTTGCGCATGCTATCCGCCACAATATGTTGTTTCTTCATGAGCCTTCGTTTAATATGAACAAAACTGTTATTGGAACACAAGAAAAAATTATAAAATGCAAATCCTCAGTTTTAGAAGTAATTTGAGTGACCGAGACAGCCCAGAAAATCGAAAAGGATATTGTGATGGATGCATTATAGCTCCCATTATTGCGGTTGGTTGTTGTATTTTATTACATTTGTTTTCGTGTTTCCTTACGGAATAAGGCACCAAAATCTGTTATGGAACTTGTTAGATTCCTTGCATTCTGCTTTTAATGAGCAGATTAATAAAACAGCATTAATAAAAAATAAATGTCGTTTCAACTTTGAATATTTCTGTACTTTTCTTCTTTTCCTGCTGTTTAAGGCTTAATAATGACCATGGTAGAATATCAATTTGCTGAAAACAATTCAGATAAAGTTTATCTTTAAAACTATTTTAAAAGGCAGTATTTTTGTGAATCGTGCCAAATTGATTTATGTAATAAAGCAATATCTAAATGAGAAAACCTTGGTGATAGTAGATCGCAATTAACGCAAAAAATTTAATAAGAATTTTGACACATTAATACATTGTAACTGTATAATGTATTGCAACTGTATAATTTGTATTTGATTCACCTGATTTTAATAGAAGTATTTTTTATATATCATGGAAAGCATATCAAATAACATACAAGCCATATATACTTATAAATTTGATTATTAAAATAAAAATATTTTTTAATTTCTTTGTATTTTTTCAAATTTTTACTTTTTTTACCTTTTTGTGGCATGTATTGCAATCTTTAAAAATGTAACTGAATAACTCTTAATATGAAATTATGCGTTTTAAATCTTAAATAATTCACTTGTCTTAAATACTATGAATCTAACACAAAAATAAGAAATAAAAAAACATTAAAATATATCTAAATATGTAAACGAATTATTGACACAATGATAAACAGTTATCAAAAGAGTAATAATTTTACAAACACTTCATTAGCTTGCTTTAATTTTAAAAGAACATTTTGTTCATTGAAGGTATTAATTCACGCCAATAGTTTTAAAAGAAATGCATTTATGAATTAACATATATTTGCATAAAAAATGAAAAACTGAAAAATTGCTTTTACCTTCTTTTTCTAATTTTCATTCAAACATAAAAATTTAATTTTAAATCTCATTGAACCAATACTTTTCAGAGATTCATATTTCGTCAGAAATGTTTTTGCGTTTTTAATTAAATCTGAATATTTGAATAAATCATTAATAAAATTAAATGTTTACCTCAATTTGTAGAAGAAGGAAAATTCAACACTGAATTGACTTTAATTAACTAATTAATGTTTTAAATTAATAATTTTTAATTAAAATTGAAAATGTTCAATTATATTTCCCCATTTAATAAACAATCATACACAATATACAGGGTGTCTCAAAGACCTTGACCGCGGCTTTTATTCCTTAAATATTGATTTTAGATATATACTGTAAATTACAAAGTTGCGTAAAAAAGGAGTAAAATGTTATGAAATCGATTAAAATTTTCAAGGGATTAAATTTCGAAAAATACAAAATTTAAATTTTTATACGAATCCCGTACAAAAAATATTTCCAAAGAGTAAAATGTAACCCATCCTTTAATAAGGTCAAGTACAAAATTTCAGAATTTTATCATGAAAAGTCTCAAAGATATGAAACTACATAAATGCTGACTTAAACCAATTTTCGATGCCTGGATATGAGTTCGCAAAGACGAAAAATCACATCGAATGTTCGTGATTTAGGGGTCGTACACAAATTAACAAAGAAAGTAATGATTGGATAAATAAATAATACTTTTGCTATTTATTGGTTCAAAAGTATTAAAAATTTGTAGAAACAATAACTTATAGTAAAGATTACAAAAATGAAAGATTACCTAAGTTTTTTCAGAAGTTCATTGACTGTGCTATTTTTAAGTTATATTCTGTAATTCATGATATAAAATTTTAAAGTATTTTTCAGGAAGCATAGATTTTAAAATTTGTATTTAAAACTAAAGATTTAAAACATATTTTATTTCCTTAGGATGCATTCCTGCGTCGCGTCATCTGCACTGAAGCTGTAAACATTTGCAATAATTTGACCCTTCTCCAACTTTGTTTTAACATTTATCTTTGAGAGTTTTCATGATAATATTCTGAAATTTTGTACATGACCTTGTTAGAGGATGGGGCACATTTTACTCACTGAGAATTTTTTTGTACGGGGTCCGTATAAAAATTTAAATTTTGTATTTTTTAAAGTTTAATCCCCAGAAAATTTTAATGGATTTCATAACATTTTGCACCTTTTTATACGCAATTTTGTAATTTACAGTATATGTCTGTGATCAATATTTAAGGAATAAAAGCCGCGGTCAAAGTTTTTGAGACACTCTTTATATTAGAACAATTCTTGTTGAAAATTTAAGAATTTTAAATTAGTACCTTGAAGAGAAAGAAAAGGAAAGTTGTCCTTTGTTTTCTTGTATATGAAGTGCACAAATATATAATACTGTAAACGTCAAAAGTTCAAAATATGGTTTAAATAAATTTTAGTGTTATTTTTCTTTATTTTTCAATACTCGCTTGTGAATCTATGTCTATCAATAGTTCGATCTATGAACTGACACTGAGATCTATCTGACAGTGAACATGAAAACTCATAGACGAACTGAGTTAAAAAGATAAAATTAACTATATGGTCTTAATCTATTTACAAATAGTCTTTATATCAAAATTTCATATTTCTCTTATAATTTTGTCTAAATACGTCTACAGAAAATCTGTCTATTTGATTATTTGAGTGCTTATTGACAAGGTAGCTTCAGAAATCAATGATCTACTTGGATGAATATTAGCATAAAAATTTTATATTGGAATTGGAAACCATAACGTGTTTTGAATTTGAAATTCTCAAACACTTTATTTGTTTGTCGGTCTATCAAGTGCTTGTAAAGTAAGAAAATTCTTAATACGCAAAGGTTATATGAAATTAGATTTGTGATTTTGACATCCCAATTTCAGATGCATATCAAGCTCTACAAAAAATAAAATAGTTCAAGAAGATGATAATCTTTAAAATGTGTTTTGAAATCATTTCACCGTTTTGCAAAGAGAAACACTAATAACTTCGCATTCAAGATGCATATGAAGAATTTGATATAAAACTTTTCACCTAATTTTACTCATATTTATTAGCATATAGCCGAAGTGAAAGTATTTAAAAAGAAAAAATTATAATACTCTGAAAATTCTATCTCAAGATTTTGATTGCCAACTTTCAAACCTCTGTGAGTCTACTATGTTTAAAATAATCTTCAAACACGATAATATAAAAAGTTCAATGAAATAAAATCCTGAAATTTGGGATATGGGCTTTTTATAGAATTTGCAAATTTCTTTGAACATTTGAAAGAAATCCGTCAGTAAAACCGTCCATCTGTAACCCGTCATCCTTCCATTCCTCGATTATAATGAATCTGTAACACAGTTTACCTACCAAGAAATTTCCATGGTTAGGAAGAGAGATTTATAGCAATTCTTAGTTAATCCTGAATGAATGTCAGACAAATGACCTTAGCGACAAAATGATGGTTCTAGGAAGTGCAAAAATTTTGACTTTATCTCTATTAGGAACCGAGATCTATGGATCTTTCCAGAAAATTCCTCATCCAATGGAAGACATTAAAAAAACCAAGCCTTTCATACAAAGATTAGCTTTCTCTATGAAATGTTAATGGCAAAGCGAGTCCTCTAATTGTTTGCATTATCTGCTATTACTCTTTCCAATTTGGTTATTTTGTTAGTGCTTACAAATGCGATTTATTGTGCACATTGTGACAGTGTTTTAGTCGCCAGTGTACCATATCTTTCTAATAGCCTTAAAATAAAATATGGTCTTCCGTGGTGCAAAAATGTGTTCCTTAGAATAAAATATGGTTTCCGATGGATTCATTGGAGGATTTTCGTAACAGTATCATTAAGATAGATGAAAAAACACAGAGCTACATTTATGAAACTAAACAAATTGGTTTAGAATTATAGATTTGTATCAATGTTTAAACTTAATCGCTGAAAAGGAAGGCATTCAAAGTCGTTCTTAATTTCCTTCAGTTTATTATAAAGCTGAAAACGAATCTTATTGCGTAAATGTAACAAAAATTCTAGGGGAGAATATGACCCCTAATTATCAATGAAATTCCAAATTAATTGTTTAAATTTAAATTGAGAAGCATAAGTATATGAGCATCTTTAAGCATTTTCCTCTCTTGATTGACCTTCTTTGTTCTAAACTGGCTTATTAATTTTATTTCGATGCAATTTAAGATTACATTTAATCGAATTTCTAAGAAAACCACAGGAGAATTCGTCTCATGACGAAGTCCTTACAATTTAATTAATAATTCAGTTATAATCGAGACGCGCGAAATGAAGATTTATGTATTTTATTTATGCGTTAATAAGATGGGATGAGTAGAACTGTAAGTTGAATGAATGGCGTTAAAATATTATTAATTTTGGTCAATGAATATTGGATTATTATTCAATTTGAGATATTATAATTAACTCGATATTTCTCTATGACATAATCTAGAAGTGAATATCTAACTATTTCAGAAAGGACATAAGATTTATTTGGAAGAAGGGTCTTGTAAACATCTCTGAAAATATTCTCGAATAACATAAATTTAATTTTAAATAAGTTCAGCTTTAAGATCATACAGGATGCCCCGAAAAATGGAACAAGCATTTATTTTCGGAAATATTGCAATTAAATATAAAATTAAAATTGAACTTTCATCAAATAGGGCAGGAAATTAAAGAAAAATGTCTTGTATTCTGTAAAAATTGATGGTAAAAAGTTTAAAAAAATTAAATTTATATACCTCCTTCCTAGCGTAAAATTTCCAATTAGAAAAATATTGTTATTATTATTTTACATTCATCTATGAATGAAAACAGTTTCACGTTTCTATCGAGAAAAATCGCAGAAATATTTTGATTTTTATATTTAAAAGATCCTATCACAATTTTAGATAAAAATATTCATTTCAGAAATTCAAATTTATTCAATACAGAAAGTAAAATGTCAACATGTGTTATGCAAAAATTTGTATCGTAATACATCATTCAATTATGAAGAAATATGCCAATGAGACACTCAGTTAGTTTTTCGATTTTTCGACATCTGTAACTTTGAATTTATAAAGAAATAAGAAATTTCAGTAACGAAACATTTAAGATATTACAAAAAAATCGTAGAATCGAGGAAAAAGAAAAGGAGCCACCCAACTTTATTCTGGCATCTTTCATCGTATAATCATAAAAAAAGGTGCCATTTGCCGTTGGAAAAGGCTTAACGTATTCCTAAATTTTTTTTGAATTAAAATTATCGTAAGGAGTCGTCTATATATTGAAATAAGACCAAACTTTAACATTTCCAAATGCAAAATTTTTTTCATTTTTCTCATTAAATTTGAAAATTACATCAAAAAATATTCAAAGAAACCAGGGTTTTTTTAGATTAATTAGAAGTTTAGATTAATTTGTTTTGAAATTATGAGCTCACATAAATTTAACTTTCTAATATTAAAATTAAATTTTGAACTCTTATTCATATTTTGAAAAATTATAGATGTAAATTCTTTTTATTATGAAAATATAAAGCATTTTACATATTTTGCATACATATTTAACATGAAAAAAAGTAATTTTTAATATGTGAAAAAAATTTAAAAATTAGCCTTTGCAAATTTTTAAATTGTAATATCCTTAAAAATCCTATAAATCGCCGGACAAAGCTATTTTATGGGGACATGAAAAATTTCCCTGCTTAAAAGTTCCTGAGTAAATGAATAACCTTGAAAGCTACTGAGCTATGATATATGACGTCATTTCAGTACTAAATTTTCTTTTCTACAAATCCTGATTCCTATTTCTAATCAATTAAATTAAATTAAAATTTTAGAGGATATTTTAACATTGAAATAAAAAGAAGGGAAAATAGAGAAAATCATATTAGTCAAGTGTTACTGTATGAAGTGTAATCAATATTGTTTGGGGATGGGTGACCTTCAATGTAGGTTAAAACTTCCAGAATGAGGACTCTTGACACATATTAACTTTAGACTCACCCAAGCGTTCGATGAAAATACAATGTCGAAGCTTCCGATATTACAGATAGCAATTAAAAAATAATATCAATTATTAAATAAACTGACAATCTAAACCAAATCTTCCATTAAAATTTTATAATTATACCAAATATAGGAAGACCGTATGCAATAATCTTACGTATTAACACTTTAAAGACAAAAATAAAATAAATCAAAGTAAATATTCTAAAAATGCTTGCGCCTATTTTAGCATGAATTATTTGAAAGAAGAAATTTATAATTCCTTTTTTTATTTGAGTTCTTTCAGGCATATTTATGGAAAATTTTTGCCCCTTCAATCACTGCCACACAAAATAAGGAGCACCTCAAAGATTACGGGAATGCAGAATTTGTTATGGTTTAAAAATTTCTAAAGATCATAAATTAGCTTTTAAAAATGTAATTGACAGGAGTTTAGCTAATGAAAAGCATTTTTCTGAAAATGCTTTTTTTTTTTTCAAAATGTGTTATGCATACATTACATTCTTTTCATTCCAATGACATAAGCTTTTATATTATTCATTCACGATTTCTTAGTTCTGTTCTCAGTTCTGTATTTATTCTTGTATCTTTTAGAACATTTTTATTTCTTTCATGGTCGTAGCATAATTTTAATATACTATTTACACTGAAAAACATAACATGCGGTTATAGTTTCAAGGTATAGGAGGCACGATTTTTAAATATTTTTGAATGAAGCTAAAAACATTGTAATTATTGAGCTTGTACTTTTATTAAGCTAATTTTGTAATAAATCCAGAATTGTTTTTTTTTTCAAGTGTACCGATTTGTAATTTTGCACTTGTAATTTACCAGTTACTTTTTGGAGGCAAAGTATTTAAAAAATAAATATTTTAATGCTGATTTATCTTAAAACAGCGTATTCTTTTTATAAAAATTTTATGTCAGATAGTTATGTAGAAAGACACCGTTATATAAAATACAAATTTAAATTAGTTTCATTTTAGGACACTTTTCTATTCATTTAAAGAATTTTGCAATTTTATGCAAAATTTCAATGATTGCATTTATTGTTATATAATTCAAAAATATTTTTAAGAAAGGTAAGAATAAGACATACAGATATGCGGCATTGATCACTATAAAGGCTTCTGAATGAGTAAAAATTATATATTTTTAATGTTTCTGCGAATGATGAAAATCAATGCATTCTGTCTCTAAGTTTTCGCGCTTATAGGAACGATCGTTTAATATATAACTAGCACATTTGGCATATGCATACTTTGGAAGCTGAGAATATTTACTGAGCTATTTTTAAAAAATTTAATTAGAATCTTATTTAAATTAAAAATTTAAATACCAACTAAAAATGAATTCTATGGTATTATAAAATTAAAAAGTATATATATTTTAAATCGTCTCAATATTTTTTCTGTTTTTAATTTAATTCAAATAAATATTTTAAGCATATTTTACAACAATTTAACATTTTTTTTGAAGTAAAGCTTAAGTTGTTACCATTTTCCCCTAATATTTAATCTCGGCTTTTATCATTATTGATGATTTCAATGAATAATTCGGTTATTTTTACATGATGTGTAATTTTCAGTATTAGGCATGATTTTAATAAGATTTCTGATAATTTGTTGCAATTATAATTTAGGTTTCATTTCAAAATCAAGCAATAATCGTTTTTTTAAAGTGCATCGATTTTTAAACACTGCTTCTTTTTTTGGGGGGGGGGGATATAAATTTACATATAAATCTTTAGCCAAGAATTTATGGAAATATATATATGTTACGCTAAATATGATTGACCCGATGATTATATGTAATTACCGATGATTACCCATAATCATCACTAAAGTTATTAGCGATTATTAATAATCACCACTAGTGATTATGAATAGTCACAGATAAATATACATACTAATCACTAAACTTATAAGTGATTATGAATAATCATAAGTAATTATTCATAATAACCCATAAACTTATTGGTGATGATAAATAATCCTTGCTTGTGATTATGAATAGTCATAGATAATTATACTTAATCGCCAGTTTATTTATTACACTTTCCGTAACATATACAATGAAAATGACGTTGCAAGAATTCTAAAATAATCCGTACTTACAGGTACATCAAAATTTGAAGTTTAAAAATATTTTGTCGAAGAAGCTGTTAAAATTAAGTTACACAAAATATATAATGGACATTTTAGCAACATTTAAATCTGATGGGTCAACTAGTTACCGAAGGAAACTGATTTTTAATACGAGAAATTTTGTTAATGTAAAACAAATCTTGCATTGAAAGACTACTCTAAGGTTAAAGAACGATTTCATCATAATCACGACCTAAAATAAGTAACCAAAAAGCTTAAAATTCGATTGGGTAAAATCCTTTAATCAAATTAGAAACATAAAAAAATAGGTGAGGCTAGTTCACCTGTACATCTGTATAATTCTCCAATTCGTTAATCATGGAGGGTAATTATATTAAAAGGCTGAGAGCTTCTCCAGGGGAAAATAATTCACCTTGACCTTTACAAAATTCACTGACACAGCGCACAAAATATCATGAGGTTTGAACAGATTCACTCGAAATAGATTTGATTTTAGGAAGTCTTTTATCATTCAGTTTTCAGAATCGAATTTATTGTATGTCTAACATATAAAATATAACACTGCGGTACAAAAGTTTCTGAGAATTGAACAGATTCATCTTAATATAAAATAGGTAGCCTTCTTATAGGAATCTACCCAAAAGGCATTGTGGTTATTTATATTCGATAAATTTTTCTAGACAACTTTGTTAAAATTAACCAAACTTTACACATTTATTAAGACAAGATGAAGAATAATTTTGACTCATTAAAGTGCAAAATTTAAATATATAATCAGTTATTATCATTTATTATTAAGATGAATTCATGTTTGCGCATGTCAGTGCTCTATAGTTAGACCATTTGACCTCGAATTTTTGAACATACACATGACATTTACCATGAAAATTTTACAAAACATCTTTGCTCTATAATAGTTTTTATGTAATCATAAAATGCAAATATATATATATATATATATATATATATATATATATATATATATATATATATATATATATATATATATATATATATATATATTGTTACAAATCCGTAATTTTGCCAACCGGCACGAATTGTGTCATCCTGGGAAAAACCTTTGTAAGATCTGTCCTGTGCGTCAATGACCTGAGAGCTTGGCGACCATTTGGCGACGAATTTGGCGAGTTTGGCGACTAAATGGATCACACTGGAAAGTTCGAGAAGCTTCACGATCCCTCCAGTAGTAACCAAGATACACTCAGATACGTCCTGATTGGTCTGAAGATTCTAGCCCCGCCTCCCGGAACTATAAAAGACGGGAAATCAGAAGCTGCGAAGTAGAAGGTTGTGGTAGAAGTCATTCTCGTGTTAGCTTCCGTCATGAACGGTAGCGTTTGCGAAGAAGGTGGAAAGCGCAGATGCGCGGGGACGAATGAAGAAATGATCATTGATGGCAATCATAGTGATTTGCCTCAAACTAAAGAGAAATACACTTGCATCCATTGCAAGGAAAGATTGATGATCCGTGATGCGGTAAAAGTCCTAAGACTTGAAATTGAAGGTATCAACCAAGCCACAAGGCATGCCAAGAGGGAGCAGATTGATTATGCTCACCCGCATCTTGCAGCCATGGAGTCTAGAAGAAAACAAGCGATTCAGGAGATGGAGACCCTTCTGGGTAAGATGAACCTTGTTAGTTCTTGTCAGGACTCGAAATGTGAACACTCTAAGGAACCCTCCCTGAACCTGAGTAATGATAATTTCGTCTCTCCAACAAAGAGGAAACTTGCCAGAAATAAACCGGAACCCCCTAAAAATGTAATTAACATAAGCAATAAATTTCAAGTCCTCAATAATATTCCAGTTGAAAATGAAACTCCCAACACTGCAGAACATAAAATACCACCAATAATGTTGAAATATGCAGATAACTTTAATGAAATTTTATCCCAAATTGCCAAAACCTGCGGCAAAACTGTCAACAAACTGAATAAAGGGTTCATAAAAATATTCCCAGAATCGGCTGTTCAACACAAAGCCATTCAAAATTTCTGCAGGCAGCAGGGTTATGATTATTATATCATAACCCCCCAAAACAAAAGACCATTAAAAGCAGTCATCAAAGGGCTCCCCCATGAATACGACACAAAAATAATAGCTCAAAATCTAGTTGATAGTGGTTTCCCAGTGACTAGGGTTGTTCAACTTACCCAGCTAAGAACTAAGAGGCCTCTTCCATTTTATATGGTTGAACTTAATAAAACTGAAAAAGCCGAGGAAATCTTTAAAATAGAACATCTGGATTACCTTAGTATCACAGTAGAGCCCTACAGAGGTCGCAACCTAGTCTCGCAATGTTATCGTTGCAACTTTTTTCACCATGCAGCGAATAACTGCAACATAAAGCCCAGATGTCTGAAGTGTGGCGAAAGCCACGAAACTAATGCTTGCATGATAAAAGAAAAAATTGAAACGCCAACTTGCATCAATTGCGGCAAACAAGGGCACATAGCATCTTACCGCGGCTGCGAGGCCTTCCCAAAAATTCAGTCTGCGAGAAAAAATAGGGACAACTATTTTCACAAAAACCAAGCTCTAATCAGGCCAAATGTCAGTTTTGCAGGTCTTTTTAAAAATACAAGCCATCATGAGATAGCGCCTCCATTACACTCTTACCACACAAGCCCACCAGAGCTGGCGCCACAAACCTATGGTCACAAACAAGCCAACACCATTTTAGAAGGCAATGATTTCGCTGACATTATAGAAGCAATGAAAGAACTGAAAAAGCTAACGACCGAGTACCCTTTACTCTTTTCACAGCTTAAAAAACTAAAAACCGCAAACACTGTTATGGAAAAACTGGATATACTCATGAAGGCATTCGATAACCCAAGTCTACCTGTCACTAACTAGTTTTCTCCTGCAATAGCCTTCGCATAGTCTATTGGAACGCAAATGGCATTAACAATAAAATAATTGACCTTCGTAATTTTGTAAATAAGTATACCCCCGATGTAATCCTACTGCAAGAAACCCACCTTAGACCACAAAGAAAAATTTTCCTGGCAAACTATTTCTCATATTACAGTTACAGAGTTAACCAGGCTGGCGGCGGTACTGCAATTTTAATTAAAAATGGTTTACCTCACAGTGAGGTCCCCCCACCTTTACTACAACATGTAGAAGCTAGCGGGGTAAAATTAAATTTTAAAAATCAAGATCCAATAACCTTAATCTCTATTTATATCCCCCCTAGTGCAGATAATTCCAATTTTATTTTCGACATCGAAAACTTGATGCAAACAGGACCTAATCAAATAATTTGCGGAGACTTTAACGCTCACCACGTTAGCTGGGATTGTAAGCGTAACTGCCCAAAAGGTAATTCCCTAAAATCATTCGCCCTTCAGGCCGGATTAGACATTATAGCACCGTCCACCCCCACTAGATTTGGGCCTCAGTCAGCCAATACAATAGACCTCACCTTAATTAAAGACTTCCTGTACCCATATGAAATTCACTCCTTACCTGAACTTAGCTCTGACCATAATCCCATCTTATTAAATTTTTTCTTTAAATATTCCCTGCCAAATAATATTAATAAATTCAAAACAAACTGGAATAATTTTAAATTAACCCTCAGTCAATCAGAAACCCCAAACATTGATGAATTTACAAACCCAGATAAACTTGACCATTTTGTAAACATCTTCGAATCGCAAATTATTAATGCAAAAAATCTAGCCTCCACCCCCATTATAAATAGTCAAAATTTTATTGACCCTAAAATTAGAGACCTAATCAGGGACAGGAACTTTGCCAGGAAAAATTTTCAAAAAACCAGAGACCCAGTCTTCAAGAGACTAATGAACCAAATTAATAAGGAAATTGAAAAACTTAACAATAAAATCCAAAGCAATGAATTTATACACAAATTAATTAGTGTTAACACAGAAGACGGATCAATCTGGAAACTTGTCAAAACTTTTAAAAGTAAAAAACAAAAAATTCCGGCCCTTAAAGGCCCTGCTAGTATTGCAATAACTGATAAAGAAAAAGCAAACTGCCTGGCGGCTAGCCTTGAGAAACAATTTCAACTTAATGAATTGAGCAATTTCACCACAGAACATAATGTAAATAATACAGTCAAAGGCTTTCTCGACTCATTGCCACAAAAATTTATTGAAATTCCCCCTCCCTCAACTGATGAATTAAAGGATCATATTAAAAAACTTAATATCAAAAAAGCCCCTGGCCTTGACAGTATTAACAACAAAATGTTTAAAACACTTCCGGACAATTACCTAAAATTTTTAATTAATATAATTCATAGCATTCTCAAATTAGGATATTTTCCCATGTCATGGAAAACAGCTGCAGTTATCCCCATATTAAAACCAGGAAAAGACCCAACTGATCCCTGCAGTTATAGACCCATATCCCTACTCTCCTCTGTCAGCAAAATTGCTGAACAGATAATTCTCAATAGATTAAATAATTACCTAGAAGAACATAATATACTAACACCTGAACAATTTGGATTTCGCCGTAACCTATCTACAACCCACCAATTAATTAGAGCAGTAGAATTCATTGAGGAAGGTTTTGAAAATAAACAAAAAACTGCAGCGGTTTTCCTTGACATTCAGAAAGCTTTTGACAGAGTTTGGCAAGATGGTCTTATATACAAGCTAATTAATTACAACATACCCCCACACCTTATCAAAATTATAATTTCTTACCTCAGTTACAGATCCTTTAAAATCAAGATAAACAATGAATTTTCGGAAGTAAAACCTATTCTTGCAGGTGTACCTCAAGGATCTAAACTAGGGCCAATTTTATTTTCCTTGTTTATTAATGATATCCCCAAGCAATTTAACACTATGTTGTGTATGTACGCTGATGACACTGCAATACTAGCTAGAAACAAAAATCAAAATTTCATTACCATAGCTTTAAACCGACATATTAAATCTCTTGAGGACTGGTTCGTCGAATGGAAAATTGAAATAAATGCTAGTAAAACTGAAGCTATAGTTTTTAATAAAAATAACTGTAAAAAGAATTTCTCCCCAGTTAAAATTAAAAATCAAACTGTCCCGTGGTCTAAGGAATGCAAATATTTAGGCGTTATTCTAGATAGTAAATTAACTTGGAAACCCCACTTTATTTACACAGCTAAAAAGTTTCGAGACCTAACTCGTAAATTTTATCCCTTAATTTCTCGAAACTCCAAAATGAGTAGACAAAATAAAATGCTTATTTACTCTGCCTACTTGCGTCCAGTATTAACTTATGCCTGCCCTGTGTGGGGATATGCTGCCAAGACTAATCTTAGACTTATTGAACGCCAGCAAAATAACTTAATTAGAAATTTCTGCAATATGAAATACTACATGCCCAATACAAATATGTACTTATGCCTAGACTATCCCCCTCTTAAAAAATTCATTCAAAATCTAGCCACTAACTTCTTTAAAAACATGGATAAGAATGAAAATGAAGCAATAGCTAAAATCCCTAAATATAAACCATCTACAAACTCTAGAGGACCCCGTAATATACTACTTTAATTTATCTCAGCCCTTTAGTTTTTCTTCCTTTTATTTTTTCAAACTCAAATTAAACAGTATCTCAATAGCCAATTCTAGCTCACAAGCAGTAAAAACTTACTAAGCCCAACGGCAGCGTACCCCCTCCCCCCCCCCTCACCCTAATATCAGACAATCACAATGAGTCCTGACACTCGTCATCTCCAAATTTCGTCGAAGACGGCCACGGCAAAGTATAGACAGCAAAGCACTGTGAAGTCTCTCCTTACCGGGGATAAGCCCCTGCCGGGGCTAGGCGCCCCGTCAACCCAACCATCAAGCTGCGAAGTAGAAGTCGTGTGTATCGTCAGAAGTTGTGTGGATCTTCAGAAGTCGTGTGTATAGTCAGAGGCGGTGTGTCGTGAGAGTCGGAGTCGCCGACATGTAGAGAAACTGGAGGATTAGACAGCAAGGAAGCTGCTGAACTAGCAATTAAATGTGCTGCGCTATTACAATTGATTAGCAGTATTTGTTGTAGAAGAAAAATTTCGTAACAATATATATATATTTTAAAACTTAATTTAATCCTAACAAATTTTCTAAATTTTTAGCCTAATTCAGCCCATGTAAAAGTCATTCTAAAATATTCTCTTATTTCCTGATATCATTCCACTTTTAATTCAACTGAAGCTGTGTAAAAATTACTACACCGTCAGTTGCCCTTCCCAAGGTGAACACGAGTATTCAATTGACACGTGGCCGAAAATTCCATGTTATATAATACTAGTGATCATTTGTTTCGCCCCTTCCTTACTTTTGCTTTTGCTCCGCACTGTGGCGGACGTGCCTTGTCCGCGCCCGCTTGTAAATAAATTGCTTTCCCGGGATGGATTAAAATGAATTTAAAAAGGTAAAATGTCTCATCTATGTCTCCGAACCTGACTTCCGCTTTAAGAATTATATGCTTTTATACATACATACATACATACATACATACATATATATATATATATATATAAGTAATATTTGATGGCAGAAAATAGAATCGAATTTTATTTAAAAATTTTAAATGCCAAATAAATCTCGGTGAAGCAGCTGATTGTCAATGGCGGCTGAAAAATGAAATTGAATTTTTTCAAGCAATAACTTCGGGAAGCTTTGTACCACTAGACAATGGATTTTCACACTGTCATATTATTCAAAATTTTATCTTTTCAGTGAACTCATTTTCATTTCTTTGCCATCTTTCGTCTACCTTTTACATTTTTTTTTTCTAAATTCAGTTAATAGTTAAATAGATAGACGGTTTGAATTATGGAAATTTATGGACTCATTTTAAAAAACGTCTGGTTGAAATAATACTGTCTGAAACATTTTTAATTAAAAATATGTTTCAGACGATAAAATGATTTTGTGTATTATAATGTTGAAAAATTAGTTTTTATATTAACAATTTTGGTGATGAAAGCGTTTATAACATGCAACACGAGTATATCAGCTTATGCAAAATAAAATTGAAATTTTTTTGAGAAACCTTTTACTCTCCAGCTTAGAAATTAATTTTTGATAAACATGTAATGGGGATAACATATTTTGATTGATTAAACACCAATATTTAAATATTTCTAAAACATTCTTCTATAAATATAATAAAAATTGGAAAATATTTTTATCGAATCATTTGAGCTCTGGTAAGATTATAAGGCTTAAAATTTCTCTCAATAGAATTGAATTTAAATTACAATTATTACACTTATTTAATTTTTAATAAAAGGTAAAAAAAATTAATTCTTACGAACTACCTTTGGCAACAATTTGCTTCGCCAGGGTTAAAAGGTTGTTAAAAATTTCAGTTCAATCTTCAGTGTAACTTTGTTTTAGAGATTTCTTCTACATAATATTTTTAAACGTCAAATTTGGCAAATATTTCATACAAATTTAGAAATTTAATATTTCTCTGCTTACTTTGGTATATATTACTCTAAAATTTTGGAAATATTTTTATACATACAATTATATCGTTTAATAAAATAGCAGTGTTTAAAAATGAGTGAAATTTATTGCCTAGTTCTTGATTTAAAATTTTAATTTTAAAGTACAACAACAAATTTCAAAATTTTTATTAAAGACAATTTTATGTTGAAACTGACTTAACATGAAAAAATTATCCATATCTTCAAATCTTGATCATGAATAATGGGAAAAAAGTTATTTGTATGAAATATTAGTATCAGCTATGAAAACAGTGATATAAAAAAGACTGCATAAACATTACGAGAAGATGTTGAACAAATTAAGCAGTCATTCTGATAGCTAAACACTTAGAATGTTTAAATTAATCTCGAGCAAGTATATCAAAAGTTATCAAAACAAATAAAATAAGCTACTACTTAAATGAGCTGTTGTATCTTGAACGAATACCAATCACAATCTTGAAGTCCTAAAATCAGTTCATTAATTTGAATTTCTTCATGAATAAGGTATACAGACAAACCTCGCATAACTAGTGATTTGTTAAATAAGCAAAACAAAATGTAACAAAAAGATTTGCTTAACGAGCGATGTTTCGCCGAATGAATGGCAAGAAGACAGTGTCACATCACATACTAAATGGTTGAGCGCTTGTTCGATGAGAAATCGTATTTCTACATGGAACAAGTTTTGTCCGAATAAACGAACTAACTCAATGTTGAACGCGAAACTAATATTGAACGTGACTCCGAGGGGTTTGAGAAAGAAATTTAGTCAGGAGAAGAACAAATAATAGACGCAACAGATCAACAATCTTCCAATGAAATAACGTGAGCATGAAATCATGAGAAATTAATGAAAAGGTAAAAATGAGACTCATTTAAAGAGCGTTGTTTCGCCGAACTAGTGGCAAGGGGACAATGGTTTTAAGAAGCATCATCGCAACTAAGCAGTAATCAACATCTAATTTTTGCAAAATTTTGAAACATAAAGACAAATGACTTTAGATAATTTTCAGGCATTATAAATCATATATAATAATTTTTATGCATTATAAATCATATTTGATAATTTTCATGCATCAGAAATCATGCATTATAAATAATAATTAACATAATAATAAATGAGTGAGTATTTTTATCATAAGGAAATGCATCATCTTATTTTACATGGATTCTTATGAAAAAAATTGTCCCGTTTAACAAGTTTTTCGGATTACGAGCAAGATTCAGGAACGAATGATGCTCGTTAAATGATGTTACACTGTATTTTGTACTGATTTATTAGATTATAATTAAATATTTTTTGTGTTCTTAGTCATTATTGCCTGAAATGTAATTTAATTTTGTTTATTTCCAATATCTTTATATAAATAAAATTACTACTATATTTAATTATTGTATTTATCTACAGTTACTAATTTATTTTGTTAATTTTTGATGCTTTATTCCTATATATATTAGATAAAAGTGAAATCTGAATTATAATATCAAAGCTAAAAATACCATACCTATTGAAATAATTAAAAAAAATTAAACACTACGGTAAGCAAACTGCATCCATTATCCAGACCAAATACAGATGGTATAAACATTGGCCGAAACCAAGCTTACTTGGACTAATAATTTTGAATACTTTCAAAATTATAGAGAATTCTAAAGCAGGATTATTTCTTTTAACCCAATTAAAAGTGACAAACTCTTTCTTTAATTTTCGGAGCTCTCACGTGGCGATTAGCTATGGGGACTCCGGCTTTTCACGGAAAAAAGGAGACGGCCATTTCTCCTCGTTATCTGCCTTAAATGACGCTCGTGACGACGTTAAAGCAACAACGTGGCTCGAGGAGCATCAAAATTGAAAGGGAGAATTTGCACAGCGTTTATATTGATGTCGTTGCACTGCTCAGGTTCAAAATGTTTTGACTCTTAAGTGCTGAATAGTTCAGATCATAGATTTTTCTCTGCCCATAATGCCAATAAACAATGTTGCAATATGATAACAACATATAAAAAAAACACTTTATGTAACAAAGATTTGTCAATTAAAAACAAAAAGATTCTGAATATTGGAAACATTTTTTTTTTTTTTTTTTTTTTTTTTTTTTTGCGAAAAGAGATATAAAATAAAAGAACTTCTAACTAAAATATATATGAAATGATAAGTTCAAAATTGCAGATACCTCAAGAAATATAAACTTGTTTTAGCTCTCGAACTAAGAAACAAGTTTTATTTCTATAGAATCATTAAACATAATTCCAAAATTTAAATGCAAATGTACGACTGATATTTTGTGAAAAAAAGGACGAAATTGTCATTTTTTTGTATTATAACGGTCAAATCTTACCACACACACAAAAAAAAAACCCTCAAATATATATTCTATATTTCAGAAACTGTAAATTACACAAAAAAATATTCCACCAAAGCTAATCAAAAATATCCATCGGATTTTTATTTAGAAAAAGAGATATAAAATTTAAAAAACTTCTAATTTAGATATGTATCAAATAATTAATTTAAAACTCGGCAGATACTTTAAGAAATATTTTTTGTAGATCCTGAACTAAGAAAAAGCTTTATTTCTTTTAAATAATTAAATATAATTCAAATTCGAATATTTAAATGTTAGGGTTCGACTGATGAATAACATAATTTTTTTTTTGTATTATAAGGGGTTAAAACAACGACCAAATCTTACTATGTAAACAAGAATGTTTATTCTATAGTCCAGAAACTGCAGAATATATCGAAAAAATAATATACTAAATTTGATAAAAAAAATGTGCATTGGATTTGATTTTATAAGAGTATTGTAGAACTTAGAATTCAATAAAATAGATATGAAAATTATAAAATAGCATTAAAAAGTATATTAAGTTGGTACAAAAGTCAAAGTAACTACAGAGTATAAATTTCAACTGATTTTACAAAGAATACAGAAATTAAGTATATTAAATAAAAAAAATATATTTGATGCTTTAAATAAAAATAAACTTTTTTTTACATAATCATCCATATAAAAGAAAAATAATTCTGTTTTACAAGGATAGTAATATTTCAAGCAAATTTATGCATTATTGTATGCTACAATCTGTAATGTTTTTCAAACACCGAAACGGACCATTATTTAATGGCTTTATAATATTTTTTGATAGTCAAAAGTATACGTTTTAGCAAGATAGCTCATGATTTTTTTATGTTCACACTCTACGCACCACTGAATCCATTTGTAACGAAAGGATGGACATTTTTTTTCGTGCTATTTTGTTCCTATTTTCCAGTAATAGCCAGAAAAGCGTAGATCATCAATACTGGCATAATTAATGGAAGTTAGATCACTCGACAAGTTTTTGACATGTAGTATTTTTCTCATTATAAAGGAGGTTAAAGCAAGTCTGTTGGCCCATTGTATCTTGTAGGTTTTGAATTAGAAAATTGATGGTGTCCAAACATCACACGGATGAGTTCTTTAATGTAACACATTTACTGCAAATTCTCTTCTGTTTATTTTGAATGATGTGCAGATGTTTGGAAAATTATTTGGAAAGATAATTATTTCTTGAGATTATAAGAAAGAGTTAACTATCAAATTATATTTTTTAAACAAATATAGAGAAAATCAAGCATTTTATAGAAAATTTAAAAATAAATCATTTGTAAATGAAATAGGAAATGATTTATTAAGGATTCAACAATCTCTCCCCAGTTCATAATAATTTAAAATACAAAAATTAATTCATTAAAAACAATTGGGTTTTGCAATGCAAAAAGAATCGAGCAAATGATGATAAATAAAAGGAATGCCAAAATTAACACATGATTTGAATTTGCCACAGTAAAGTGTTGGCAACCCTATAAAAGAACCATTTGACAGCTGATAGTTTAGAGGTAATAAAAAGGGAGAGTTACGCGATAGAACAACGTGTTAATACAAGATTTGAATTAAATAAAAAACAATTTTTTTCTTTAAATTGTTATATTTTTATGGAATTGTAAAGTATATAGGATAGGGTTATGTATGGAATAACACATAAGGCAAATGCATCCGTGGTTTTTCTACAACATTCGCACTCTTTTGTCGAAATTTTCCATGACTATTTTGCATAAATTAATTGAATTTCATTCAGCGTCGAATTTCCTCCTTCAATGCACGCGTACTTGGACTTGTTGGCATAGACCTTTGACTTCAAATAACTCCATAAAAAATCCAAAGGTGTTAAATCACACGATCTAGGCTGCCAATTCTCAAATTTTTGAACGTGGCAGCCAGACTTTCATTTTTTTTTTGAAATATTACTCAAATGAAAACGCGTCGTTCCATCGTGTAACCTTCTATTTTTTATTTATTATTTTCCTATATTTACAGAGTTATAAAAGCACAATTGGTTACTAATGGATATAAAAATCTCTTGAGATATAGGTATTCATGCTGATTTCCAATAAAAAGTATAAAAATAATTAATGAAAAGATACAAAGAATTCTAAAAAAATTCGCAGATAAATTTTGTACCTATCTATGGTAATGAGACCTATAGAACTTTCCAAATTGTCATAAATGAAGTTTCGGGTATTTGACCATACTACCCAAGAAGCATCTACGTGTGAAATAATTTCATAGCCCAGTGTCAAATGCTCTACCCTATATGACATTTCGAACGATTTTTTACCTTATGCGTCGCGTAGTTTACGAAAACTCTGATAATTTAAATCTCACTTCTTGAAGAGTTAGAAAAATGCCTTCAAGATTTATTCATTTTCTTTTTTAAAATAAAATCGTCTGAAGTTTGAAGTATTTTTTACCTTAAAAGATAAAACAAAATAACTTCTACTACAGGTAAACTCTGTTTCCCCAATCTTAACAAAAAAAGAAAAGAAATCAATAGGCATTATAAATTTATTGTAAACGCGGGAAACTTTTCAAATTAAACAAAATAAAGATAAAATGGGATGCTTCGGAAGGAAAATATAACTTGAATCACAGCGCCGCGGAAAGAATCTTCTTTCTGGTAGCTGGATCCTGATCCAACAGAGAAAAACAGCAAACATCAATATTTTACACTTTAAAGGAGAGACGTGATGTTTTTGACATGGGATAAGAAAGAAGATTCAACTACGCGAAGATTCGGAAACATGCTTTGAACACACGGAGCGTTGCAGAATAGTTTCTCCTTCCCTTTTTTTTTTTTTTTTTAAAGGGAAGATGTGTGCTTTCGTTCTTCTAGGTGGCGTCTACTTTAGACGAGCTTCTTAAATTTAAAATCTTGTTTACTCCGGATTGGTTTTTAAAACTGATAGTCGAGAATTAAGATTTATTGGTTTGCATTTCGGAGGAATTGGTTTTGCAACTTTTTCGGAAGCTTCCCTGAAATTGTTTTATGGTTGGGATAGTTCTAAGAAATAAAACTTCCGAAATTTCAGTTGTTGTTTAGGAGTATTTCCGTTTGAATGACTAATGGAATGTCGATTGGAATATGTAGGTTTAGATTCGAACTTGTAAATTTTATTTTAAAATTTTAATTAAAATTTAATTAAATTTATCTTATTTTAAATACATCTATGACAATTTAATTAATTAAATTAATTTAAATTAATTAAATTATTGGATCGTACGATAATATTGCTTCAATGTAATTATTTTTCTTTTGAATAGTCTGAGCAGAATAAAAATGTGTTTAAAAGTTCATTACTTTAACCCTTTCTAAGGCCATGGGAAGTATGCTTCCCACCAAATTCATTAGTCTTTGTGAGTAGTTATGTAGCATGAAATATTTTTTTAAAGATAGAAATTTAGATGCTTTAATTCCTTATCTCACTCAAAATGGCTTGCCTTTATTTGTTATTTAATTATTAATGAACACAGTTAATTAATTTAATTTAATTTACCTAATAAGCTAATTGAATCACTTTTCTTCATGTTCTTTTCTCTTCTCAATTCTAAACATGCTTTAATATGGCATGAAGAGAAGAATGGCCTTTTAAAGGGTTGAATCGATTTTAGAATTTTTTTTATCTCCATACCATCAAGGACATTTATATTTTTATTCTTTTAAATCATATTATATATATATATATATTCTTATTTATTAATACGTAAAAATTTCAATTTATCAGTGTTTTTAAGTATTTTTTAATCATTTGATTTTTTATTTTCTAAACACTTGAATTCAAATTTCATTCTAATTTTAATTTTTGAATTACTTGTGCTGTTTGCTTCACGACTTTTCTCGGAAGTAATTTCTATAATTTTAACTGCGAATGATCAAATTTTAATGTCACACAAAAAACACGAATCTGAAATAAATACATATTCAGCTAAATTTAGGTAAAATGCCCTTTTTTAGCCATATAAGCCCTAAATACATTTTCACATCCTCTGTTTTCTACTTTTTCTGGCTTTTCTCAGTGTCCCTATCTTTTATTTGTGATCATTTTTCACATAATTCTTAATAACTGCTAAAAATTTAAATTTGGAGGCCGTTTAAATTTGTGTTTAAAAGCTCTTCATTTTTAGAATTTAGAATTTATTTGTTTCAGTAGCATTAAGGACATTTATCTTTTTATCCTTTTAAATCATGTTATATATCCATATTTATTCATACGTAAAAAAAAATTCAATCCAACTGCGTTTTTAAATATTTCTAGATAATTCTAATCTTATGCTGTTTTATTTTCTAATCACTTGAATTCAAATTTCACTGTAATTTTAATTTCTGAATTACGATGGTTTTTTTGCTTCCTCACTTTTTCAAGGCGTAATTTTTGTAACTTTAACTGTACATCATTAAGCTTCAATATCACGTAAAAAACACTAATCTAAAATAAATGTTCATTTAGCTAAATTTTGGTAAAATGTTCAATTTTACGCCATATAAGCGCTAAATGCATTTTCACACCTTTTGTTATTTCCTTTGTTTTGCGTTGATGAATGTCCTGTCTTATTATTGGCCATTATTTTGCAAATAATTCTTAGGAACTACCAAAAATTTAAATTTTCCCTTGTCTACGAGGAATAACAATAGATCTACAATTTCAAAGAAATTCTACTGCGTATTTACCAGAAGATAAAAAGCATCATTATTGCCAAAAATTCAAATTTGTTGAATTTGAGATTTTGATGATTCTTTACATTTCAGAACTTCTTGAGGTATTATATCTGTCAATCTAAGAATATAATAACTCAAAATGCTTTGAATCTGTAGAATGAAATTCGGTACAGAGATCTGAGATCAAATTTGTAGATTTCTATCAATTTTTGAACGAAAACAAATCACAGGAAATCTGTCTGTTTATCTGTTCGATTCCAAGTGAACTCCACAACTCCAAAACGCAAAGATAAAAATTTAGTAGTTAAATTTAGCATCTAAAATACAAATCATTATCAAACTTTGTACCAAATTTGTCAAAATGTTAGCTGTCTGTTGATTTGAACTTTCGTATACGTGTAAACTCAATGCCTCGTAAACAGAATGACTGTAATCAGTGAAATCCGATATAACTGCAACTGTAGTTCCATATCAAATTTTGGTTTCATTCGACCAGTAAAAATGCGTTCAAATATGTATTCGCATGCTTAGTAAAAATGATCGATTCACACACATTAACTATATTTTGTAAGTAGTGTTCGCTAATGCCATGCAAGGAATTTGAGATCTTTTCCAAAGACAATGATTTTATGCGTAGGATGAGAACAGCGAGAAGCTGGAAGGTATTTTAACTGGAGAGTACACGAGAAAATTTCGGAAGTATACCTTCCAGTTTATTTATATATAAATTTATGTTGTTGTTGTTTATAATGGCACTTGTCATAGACAAGCTCGCTTACGAAGTCAGCGATTTCAAGCCAAGAGAGCGTCTCTGGTTTTAGTAGCGCCACCTAGGGCCAAGAGTACGTCTTAGCTACTCACGCATCACATTCGCTTGCACAACCCCTTTTTACAGGGGGCACATTCACACATCTCACAGATAGAGCAGATGAAGAACAACCATGCCCGAACAGGGACTCGAACCCGGGACCCCCAGATCACGAGGAAGACCCCTATACCAGGACGCCGGCATATAAATCTACTAACATACTAATCCAACTATTTGATTAGACATCAAGTTAAAGCGTTCCAATTCACTGTTTCGGTTTCATGCTTCATACTTTATCTCCTTACATCCAAAATCAATTTAATTTGCGCAAACATTTGTTTTCTATGAGTATCCAGATAGGTTCTACTGTAATTTTCTTGCATATATTTAGCATCCAGTTTCCTGAAACATCAGTCAGATCACCCTTTATCCTGCTCCTTATCGCCGATCTTTCACCTTTGTGCCCAAAAGGAAGCAGGTAATAATTGGAAAACTTTTCAAATTTCTCTAATGGGCTTAAATTTATGTAATAACGCCACTAAAACACACCCAATCTTCATTAATCTTGCATTCTTAGTTACTGGGTACGAAATAGCTTCTTAATGAGCTCATACAAGTGCATGTATAATCTGATTTAACAACAGATGCAATTATACAAATAAATTGACTTTCGGAGTAGTATACTTATTTGAGATTGATTTAGTTAATTCATATAAACGTCTCATTTTAAAGCACCTAGGGTTTGGGCGGACAAATCTTGTAATTTTGAGTTGCTGTCAGATGACAAAGACAAAACTTGAACTGGAATCTCCCTCTCCTACTCCTTCCTAGAGGGAAAACATTTTTTATATATGGATTTAGTGTGCAACACACCAGATTAAGACGGTGGTTTAAGGCAATTGGTTCTAGAACCTACAGCCCTTCCATCTCGAAATCGAGACCCTTGGTTCTAGTATTTATTCGAGCAAATTGACAGAAGCTGGTTACAAATTAATTGGTTTTCAAACTGATGAAATTGGTGGATTTATTTTAAATAACTGATTACAAGAAATCGCTTAGAAAGTATGCAAGTTTGAGATTCGAACTCGCAACGTTAGGGTTCATAGCCGAGTAGCAAAGCCACAAGACAGAAGTGTACACTCCTCTCCAGAAGTTGTTATCTGGCTTATGATGTTACCACCACAATAGTCCCCCACCAGTGAGTCGGTAGAGTTTATCGCGCCAATTATGGCGAGTGACGAACGTGATTATCGCGCCAGGTGTTATGGCGGGCGACTGCGAGCGTGTGTGAGTGGTTGCTGCCGGTAGATGGAGCCACGACAGCTGACTGAAGGATGCGGTTGTTCAGAACCAGGATCACCAATGTGCAAGTTGAGGTTCGAACTCGCAACGTTAGGGTTCATAGCCAAGTAACAAAGCCACTAGACAAAAGTGTACACTCCTCCCCGGAAGTTGTTATCTGGCTTATGATGTTACCACCACAAAAGAAAGAGGAAGTAGTAACTAACAATTCCTCTATCTATACTGAAAGATGCCTTTAAGTTTAAGATCAGGAGATCGAAATAGCTATTGTATGCCTTCCATATCTTCCTCTCCAGATATTTTTTGATCCTCAAGATATAAGAGCTCACAATGAAAGCAAAAATTACCATCGATTATCATAAACCCATCACCAATAATATGGGCATAAAGTCTTTCAAATGGATGAAGAATCTTTATGTCTATTATTAGTTTCTCCATGAAATCCATAAAAGTGAGTGTTATCACTCAAAGAGATTCCAAATGAAAGCACAAATCTGCAGTTTCTCTTTCTTTAATGTTACACCAGATATCCCTAGTCTCTTTTCTTTCTAGATGATAATATAATCAAAATCCTCTCCCAAAGTAAACCTCTATTCGTAGTAAAAAGAACTGATCTAAATGGAGTTTTAGCTTTAAGAATGCTCTCTAGTCACACAAAATAAAAAAATCTCTAAATTTATTATTTGTATTCAAAATGACAATCAAATAGTCATTCCATTAGTGGATTAGTTTCAAAATTTGGAAAGTAACTACAATTACAGTAAAAGAATTACAAACTAAATTTTACTTTCCAAAGTTTTTTTTTTTTCTTCAAGTTTCGCATTCTCTTTCATACGAATGTACAGACCAAAAAACAGTCAACCTTTTAACGGATTTTATTCAAAACTTGAAAGGGATCTATATAAGATTCCAAAAATGTGTTCTAAATTTTATCCACTTGGATCTTTTTATTATGCAGTTATTGTATTTACTTGAACACGGACAGATATAACATAACACCGCTTCATGTCCCGTCAACTATAACCTACTGGTTATTTAAACAGTGAAATGAGCATAATGTGGAAGAGGCATTAGAATACACTCCTGAACTATCTATCGCTGTGGCTATCGCCCAGATTGCCCGAAGTCTGATATTTATTGACTAAAATCTGGTAAATGTGTTATAACATTAGTTAAACAAAATTCGAGAGCAATGAGCTGATTGAGATTCAAATGAGAAATGACAGTGATTTTGTATACAAATCATCACTGGGAAATTGAACACCTATGCTATTCTACAGAAAAAGACATACAGTCTATATGTAATGGCAAAATTAAGGAAATAATTATACCAATAATAAAAGCATATTAGCAAATGAATGCTGCTGAAAAATAGGTACAGATATAAAAAAGAACAAGACAAATGCAAAAATAAAAATAAAAATACAGAGACACATAAATGCTATGTACAAATGTACAGGGTGTTACAAAACCCGTGACCACGGCCTTTATTCCTTAAATATTAATTACTCCTTAAATATTATTATATGTACTGTAAATTACAAAGTTGCGTAAAAAACGGTGCAAAATATTACGAAATCGATTAAAATTTTCAGGGGATTAAACTTTAAAAAGTACAAAATTTAAATTTTTATAATGCCCTCATATAAAAATAATTCCCAGTCAGAAAAAGGTGTTCCATCCTCTAATAAGGTCATGTACAAAATTTCAGAATTCTATCATGAAAACTCTCAAAGATATGTTAAAACAAAGTTGGTGAAGGGTCAATCACAAATTAAAATGCAAATGTTTACAGTTTCAGTGCAGATGACGTGACGAAGGAATGCATCATAAGGATATAAAATATGCTTCATATCTTTAGTTTTAAATACAAATTTTAAAATTTACGATTCCTGAAAAATACTTCAAAAATTTTAAATCATGAATTACAATAACTTAAAAATAGCAAAGTCCATAAACTTGTAAAAAAACTTATGTAATCTTTCCTTTACGTAATTTTTCCTTTAAATTATTATTTCTACAAATTTTTTATACTTTTGAACCAATAAATAGCAAAATTATTATTTATTTATTCAATCATTACATTCTTTGTTACGACCCCTAAAACTCGAACATCCGACAGGATTTTTCCTTTTCGCGAACTCAAATCCAGGCATCGAATAGTAGTTTAAGTCAGCATTTATGTAGTTTCATAACTTTGAGACTTTTTGTGATAAATTGCTGAAATTTTGTACATGACCTTATTAGAGGATGGGGCACATTTTACTATTGGAAATTTTTTGTAGGGTATAAAAACTTAAGTTTTGAATTTTTTGAAGTTTAATACGCAACTTTGTAATGTTCAGTATATGTCTATGATCAATATTTAAGGAATAAAAGAGTTTTGAGAAACTCTGTATATACTCTTTGAAAAAGTGTTCTTTAATTCTGTAAAGATCTCGATTGTCTTCGAGAAGCCGAATCATTCTCTGAATTTTCATTCAGGATCCTTGGGAAGAGGCAACTCTACAAAACCAAACTTATTTGCGTCCAGATGTTAGCTTAGTCATACACGGACAAACAGACAATCAACCTTCATTTTAATGGATTCCCTTAGAATTCCGCCGACATATAAAAATTTAATTTATTAAAGCACATAACAATTTCAAGAATCTAATCATTATGTTTTTTATAATCATTATGCTAATAGGCAGAGAGACAAAATATCTATAATAAACCCACATCAATTCAAAAATGGGCTTTTACACCGCAAGTAAATCTGAAACGTGAAAATTAATTTAAAAGAAAACTCTCGATGCCGAATTCTTTGTCGATTAAAGTTTTTTTTTTCTTTCATACTTCGTGCACCAGAAAAGAATAAATTATTTCCTTCTTTCCTCATTATTTCTCAACCTCTAATCTGGCCGAAAAATAGAAATGTATTAAACTTTGTGATGGTCAAAGTCTTTCTTTTTATAGATCATGAAAAACAGGAAAGTTGTATAACACAGTCATGGATACAAGGAACTGTATAAATACAGTCTGAAATATGAAGATTAATAAAAAAAAACTCTCGATGCCGAATTCTTTGACGATAAAAGCATTTATTTCTTTTTCAAGTATAAGAAAATAATATATTATTTCCTTCTTTCATCATTATTTCTCAGCTCCTCACCTGGCTAAAATATAGAAGCATATTAAATTTCATAAAAGTTCAAAATCTTTCTTTTTATAGATCATGAAATACAGGAAAGCTGAGCCGATATGAGTACAAACAACATCAAGAATGTTGCTTCAGAAACAAAGCGGAGAATGTCGGAAACTCGATTCAATATAGGCATACTATCCGAAAGAAAACTTCCACACAGGAAACCGAAAAACAAAAGACACCTCGGAATTTTTTTTTCTCAAAGAATTGCCGAAAATAAGCTTGTATAAAATAGATCCAACCACAACGAGATGATCAGCTTCTTGATGCTCCTTTATAATAGAAAGAGCAATTTTATTTTTATTTTTGTACTATCCCGTGGAGATTTCAGGCACCACATTTACTCGAACTACGCTCATTTGTCAGCTTATTTTTACTTTTTCTGAAATGTTGGAGAAATTCCAACAGTAAAGTTTTGATTTTCTTGTAAGGTGAATGTCTTTTAAACTACTGTTATCACGTCACTTCCAAGCATTTGAGCTAATGTCGTGTTTTATTTAATAGTTTTTAGTTTTTTAGTTCCTTTTAATGAACTAAACATTCTTTATTTTTTAAAAGATAAACTTTTGTTGTCACTTTTATGAGTTCACCATTTAACAGAACCAAATTTTGTATTCTAAGTGACAAAATAATTCCAACTCGTGATTTTGTCAAATATGCACGTTCAAGACCTGTTTGAGTCCAGAATTAGCATTTTAGATTTATGCGTGTATGTCGCTCTATTTGTCTGTGAACACGATGATTTAACCGGCTTAAGCTAGATGGATGGAATTTGGTATACTGTATTTCTGCCAAATTGTAAGCAAACTTCATTAAGAGGAAGTCTTTCTGTTCAATTAAGTGAGGTACAAAGGTAAGCACAAAACGAAATCAGCTACATGAATAAAATATTTTACCCAGATGTACCCTCTACGGTGCAAATTTGTATCATATTTTTAACCAAATATGTCCAAAAGTTACCGTCTGTCGGTCTTTGCTTTCGTATAAATTCAAATGCAATCATTCAAAAGCGTATCAGCTTCGAAAAAGGAAATTTCTTATATCATCTTGCCACTAAAATTGTTGTTTTGTATCAAATTTTAATTTCAATAATTCTGAAACGAAGCATTCAAAATGCATAAACTCAATTTTTACACCTCCCTCTAGGGAGTATAAAATGCTCATAGTATTTGTCAGAAAATTAATATCTGAAAAATCATGGTATTAGCGACTGAACCCAAAATCTCCAATTTTTTTCAAGGGAAGGGTGGATATAATCTTACTAAAGAAATGTACGATGAAGTTAAAACACACACACACACACTCCCGCTGATGTCTGATGCAATAATATTCTGAATTTCTTTTTTTACAACTTTTTTCTATGTCATTGCAACATTTAATAATTTCAATATATTTTATTGAAAACTTTTCAGCTGAGTACTTCTCTTAGCTAATTAAAGGAAATGCAAAATATTATTAGAAATGTTCTAGAAAATGTTTCCCATTGTCACAAAAAGTTCAGTTAGTCATAGGAAAGGATATATAAAGGAAATTAAGAAACAGGCTTCGAATAGAAAGTTTAATCGAGAGCAAAAATGGGTTTTACCATGGTGTGAATTTTAGATTAAGAAATTCTGTATCAGGTATTGCCCACAGTTATATTCAATTTACACGAGGTCGAAGTGGTTCCAAATATCTCTATTATCGTTTCAAAACACGACGTTCATCTTATATGAAAGTAAATTAAATGCATAGAACATCAGCTATGCACGGAGGCTTTGTCATTTCGTTCGATAAGGAAGATTTTTTTTTTTTTTTTTTTTACTAAAAATTCAATAAGACCTCCTTTTGATGAAGAAAAAAATATTAGATGTGAACTTCAGAGAAATTCTTTCTAAATTATAAAATGCTCTAAATTTATTAAAGAGAAGTATAAAATTTTCCTAAAAGAATGCTGGAAGCATCATATAAATTTGTGTTTCATAAAATTATTTATTCGAAAGAGGCAAACATACATTTATTTTTCAAAATAAATTGTTTCATTTTATTATTTTTTCAATAATTTAAGCTACGTTTATTTATCTTGCGATAGCTAAAAATATATCACAAGCAATTTATTATTATAGACCTTGCATACGAATATAGGTATTCTTACTTCGTGTCTAGGAACATAATAATACTAAATTGAGGCAATTACAGAAATTCTTTGCTATTTAAACCTCTGGTGTTTTTTTTTTGTATTATATTATACAGATAATATACTTCGTAAGATGATACCACGAAACACACTTTCATTTTTAATTCTTTAAAATGAAAAGAAAATAAATTTGCATAATTCGGTATCTGGAATTCATCCCAATTTATTGATTTTAGCTTCTCTATACCGAAACCTGACTAGACTAAACATAAAATTATATAGATGTAAATTTGTTTTACAATAGGTGGTTATAATTCATTTATTTTTTCACCGCTAAAATGGAAAAGTATTAAAATTTTGATTCTCAAAACCCACATCTGAGTGAGGCAAATGAAGAAACATTTCAGTGCCAGAATTGTTATATTTCGTATTCGTCAATATGTAGCTCATTTCTTACATTTTTTTCTATAACTTTTGCTTGTATTTCTATGAGGAAAGTACTTTTTTTTTTTTTAACAAAACGTTAATTCCCGTTTGACCGATTTTCTTGTACTCTGTTAGCTGAAGCTCTTAGAAAATATTTTTATTTTTTATTTTGATGATTTATTTTGTATAACAGATAATAGATATATTCTTTGGAAGAAAGATATTCATTCGTATTTTTTTTCTGTTTTCATATCAATCATTTTTTTTTCATATTTTTTTACGTGAAATATTTTTATATATATTTCTTGCATTTTCTAAACTATATGTTATTTCTTGCTATGTAATAAAATATAACTCACAAATTGTCATTATTTTTTTACCTCTCAAATGCTATTACATTTCATGAATTTTATGCTTGTAACACAAAAATGTTCTAATAAATTTTTCACTCATTTATTTATTTACTAGCGTTTTGAATTTATATCCAATTGCTGGTTCATGATGACAATGTAATATTTCGGTAGTTTCACGGCCTTGAATTAACAAGTTATATATTGTAGCGCTTACATTAACTACTACCGTCTCTTTGGATACAACAGATGACATTACATTACTAACATCAAAGTATATTTCCCATGATTCTTCTTGGGGGGTCATTATTAGATGGTATTCTGTCGTGTATTTGCGTGTTTGTGTTTATTTTGTCTTTGAAATGTTGAACTTAGAAAATAATTAAATAATTGTTCCTGAAACTCGTCTGTTATTTCCCTCTACCTCATAATGAAGTTATAAAGAGTCTCGTCCGTCTGCAATATTTATTTAGCAAAGAACTAACTTCACAGAGTTCGAATAATTTAAAATTGTACTTCAAAATATAATTTTTATATTCCGTAATATGTATCAAGAAGGTAAGGAGGTAAAAGAGGTTAAGAAGGTAAAAAAAACATATACAAAAGGAGAAGAAAAAATAAATACAGCTTTATTAGCAAAGTGAAAAAAAAGGAAATAACATATTTTAACTTAATCATTTTTTACGCGAGAATCATGCAAGATAATAAAGAAATGACGACACAATGTACCAATAAGACTAAAATTCCTGACTATTAATTGAAATTCATAAATATATTGTAAAAGTGATTCCTTTAATTTATTCTAAATATGTCTCCATCTTTGACAGAGAAACTTTAATTTAATGTTTTACTCCGAAGCGTGTATTATCCATAGTAGTACCTCAAACTGATTATTCCGAATTGTGTTTGAAAATAGTGGTAAAAATATGGTTTCTGTACCAATTAATTTACAAATGATAGGCTTTCGGAATGCTGAGCCTAACATTAATATACTAATTTTAATTGTCTAATATACTAATATATTCAGAGAAAGCGTTGCCATCAACAAAGAATTTGAACTCTGTTTTTTGAAAAATCTCCACAATTCACACCTCCCTGAAAACGAACCAATAGAAGTGGTCTCCTCGAAACTTCCTCGCATTGACTCTAATAAATATACTTGTGTATTAACCGCATGCCAATGACAAAGAAATAAGTATGAGAAAGCTTATGTAGAGTCCGATTTTTGCCGAGTAAAAGTTGGTATGCGCGTAATGTAAGTACAGGGAAACCGAATGAGTATTTTGATAGGAAGTATATGCTTTTTTGGACCGATCAGAACCTTATTTTGACACAAAATTGTAAGTGTAGTCACAAGTGAAAGTAAAGATCGTTAAACGGTCAACCTCTTGATGGAATAGGTGCAAAATTTGGTGCACCATTAGATATTAAATCTGTGCATAAATTTTTATTCATTTAGCTCTCTTCGTATTGCAGCTACTGCATAAGCTTTTTTTTTTTTAACTTTTTCTGAAGGGATTTTGTTCAAAATTTGATAGGTATTTACAAATTTGAACAATAGACTAAATGTCATTTATTTAGCTCAAAATTAGGCAGGTGTCTACACTATAGATGATAAATCTATGTACTGAATTTTATTCATATAGCTCTGTTCATTTTGTAATTATCGGGTTAACATTCAAACAGTGGACAGTCAAATTTCCTGTGAAAGGATGTTGTTCAAAATTATAGATATATAAAAATTTGGTACAAAGATCGTACATCAAATTCCATCAGTCTAGCTTAAAACTTTTTTTTCGAGTTACCTTTGTCAGAGACGATATTTTTTTTAAATTTTGTTTTTCGAATTAAGGGAGGGCTAAGACATGGAGATTTGTCTAAATCTCGAGATTGCATTCTTTTGATGATTACAATATTTTATATATACTCCGTACAAGAGTAAATAGAAACACTAAATTCTTGCACAATTTTTTTAATTGAATTTTCAGTTTCAAGGCGCCTATTTTCTCTTTTCCAAGTATATTTGTACCAAATTTAGTAGCTATAGATCACACAATAAGGCTTGCAGCTTACATAAACTTAACTCATGCACGTTCAATCTCTTTTATTATTACTATATTAAATGTTAAGTACAAAATACTCTTAAAATTTGCACATTCTATTTGATTTATATAGCTTCATCAAGAGCCAGACATGCACTGAAAGTTACTACCACTTAAATAGGTCACATGAAACTGATACGGAAAGCATGACGCATACAAACCAGACGGACAGAAATATCTCCTTTGAAGGAACAACGGCTGAATGTATATAATTTTTATATTATACGACTTGCTTGCATGCATTTTTTAAACGGTCACGGCTCTTTGGTACGCAGTACGCAATTAACTTCATCTATGAATCATCGCCCTGAATATTTAACCGCCACTGGCTGCTTCCTAATTTCCCATTAATATGTGTCAGGACACGTGCGCGGCAATTTCATTTTCGGCAACAACACGTTATATTTAATGTAAATCTCACGTTATTTTTATGTTATATTTAATGTAAACCAAGCACTCAGTGAAATTTTATTAAAATGTCATTGATTATTGTTATTACAGTAAATTAAATTTTATAAAAATGTCATTGATTATTATTATTGTAGTAAATTAAATTTTATAAAAATATCATTGATTATTATTATTATAGTAAATTAACTTTTATTAAAATATAATTAAATGTTATTACTATGGTAAATTAAATTTTATAAAAGTGTCATTAATTATTGTTATTACAGTAAATTAAATTTTATTCCATTGTCATTGATTATTTTTATTACAATGGATTTATTGGCTAATTTGAAAGTAACGGGATTACATATCAAATCCGATATATCTTAAAATAAAAATTATGAAAACTTATACGAAGAAAATAAATGATATAAAAAAATTCGATCTAAAGAGAACTATTGTAAGAAAAAGCGCCACTTTTTAGATACCAAAATAACAGTGAAAATTTAATTTTAAGTAGCAACATTTTAAATGAATAATTAATAAATAACTACTGAATAATTAATAAATGAAAAATAAAAGTCTGGATTTTTGAATGGGACCATCATATTTGTTCAAAATATACAATTTTAATAAATAAGTGAAAAATGATCATTTTATCGATAATTAATTAAATTTTCTGTAAATATTATTGGTTATCGTTATTACAGTGAATTAAATTTTTGTAGCACTGTCATTGATTATATAATTTTGATGAAACTTGATTCATTTGAAGCTGACAGAATGGCAATAAAAATCTGATTTGTCAAAAAATTCGTGGCTTTTCCTTGAAAATTTTTTATTTCTTTTTTCAGTGTGTCAGTTTTGACAAATCATAGGAGATTTTTGGTGAGACAGGAAAAGAAAAATTGGTAATAATTGTTGTTATGTTCGCCAGGATAAAGGGCATAACAATTTGAAGTATTGCAATAAAAAAATCTGGCAACGTTTATCATGTAATTTCTAATTAAGTGCATTATTGATATTTTTTTTTCTAATTTAGAATATACTGTTCGTTTTAATTTCATCCGTATATTTCTACATGCTTTCTCTTATTTTGATATATATCATAGCATTTTTAGCAAAAAATTACAATTTAAAAAATTACAGTTATGTCTTTGCGTGATGATTTTTTTACTCAACATTCACCACTGGCACATACTGAGTATGGATATTTACATGCTTTGGACATGTTTTAATTGACTATGAGATGCTGGCATTTACAGGTAAATATCGATTTTGTTAGTTATCGATATTGAAAATATCGATGCCGATTGATAGATATCAATCTTTCATTAAAACGTAAGTAAGTATTAAATAAGTATTATTTATTTTCTATTATAAACAGAAAAAGTCAAAAACTATGCAATCGTTAAATTTGTTTTAAATGCTATTTCAATTTATATTTTTATATCGATTTAAATTATTTGGCGGTGTGTAATGTATAGATTTCAAAATAATTTGATAGAAATTTTTACGTGCAATCAGGAAGAAAAGGTTTTACTCTTTGTCTAAGATAGCAAAAACATAATGTCAATCCTTCTTTCTACCGCACCAAAATGAAAGGATCATCGATTCCTTTATTTTTTAGGAAGAGTTAGTTAAAGGAAAATAACAACTTTACAGTTCGAGCAATTTTCATCTTTTACATTTTTTACTTACTTATTTCTATTACTTCCCCTTATACTACTCAACCGTACTTATAATACTCCCCCGGCTGTGAAAACTCTATATTAAAGGATTATTCAGACCGGTTTTTGTTTCAAATGAGAGGTGCATGATATAGAGTAAATTATCACTATGAATGCCCTTGCTTTACATTTTCAATTCCTCATTTTAAAAAGAAAATGGGTTCGAAATGGACTAGTAGTATAGAACTTGCACGATCGGATTAGTCCGAGGTAGTAGTGAAAGGATTTAATATATTGAAGAGGATTTACAACACCACACTAACTGCATGACTAAATATTAGAAGAAATAAATGCAAATTATTCTTCGGTAATGCTCCTTTCACGAGTCCATAAAATTGTAGAGGCATAAAAAATTTATAATTAATTAATAGTTCTCAATTCAAATTTAATTTCGCATGATTTATTTTAACTGAGTCTATCTTCTTGGTTAACTGCTTCTGTTTGAATGTTTGGATTTTCTTTCTAATATAGTTCTAGTAGAGTTTCCAACCAGAACATTGATCGTTCGAAATCGAACATGAATTAGTGTCAAATTAAAAAAAATCTTTTTTTTCCAAAATTTTATAATTTTAATATTTTTTGTACATATTTTAAATGTTTTGCGCCTTATCCATTTATTTTTTAGAAAACTTGCATATTTTGTGCCAACTAAAATACTAGATTTTTCAAATTTTAACCTCATAAAATAAAGAGTATTTCACGAACTTCTGAAATGCATAGTATGTATAAGCCTCAAAGCGTAAACCTCAAAACGTATACGTTAGGAGCCTGTAGAATAAAAATATTCTTGTTTCCAAATCCCCCACCCCGCTTTTTTTTTTCTTTTTCAAATTTTTTTCCACGCGTATCACGTCTTTCTCACTTGCGACCCAATAGATTATTTGAGACCCAATACCTAATTTGTAAATCGTCGTAATTAGTCATGTATTTTCAGTGAGAAAAACGATTTAAATGATATAAATAATAATATTTTACATTATAGTCAATAAAAATAACACCGAAAAAAACTACAAAATCTTAATTTTTACACTGAAGTCATGCCCCACTTCTCATACTATCTGACATACTATTTTAAACTAAGTTTCATTCATCTCTGACCAAAAATAGCCGAATTATGAAATTTTGAAATTTATTTATTTTAGACGAGTTTAGGTTGCTTTTGCTAGATAAATGTGACGTTTCCTCGAAGTAAGATAGAAACTAATGAAATTGAAAGCTCAAAAATTAAGTCAGTTTTAATGACAAAAGAACTGAATATTTTTCTTTAAGATGTATTTAATATTTTACTAAACAAAGTCGGGAAACACAATAAAAATTTAATTTTTTTTTTTTCATTTTTTCCAAAGATCCTTTATTGAAGCAGATAACAAAAAATATAAATCTTTTCCTCATTCAGAGCATTTTTCTGTTTCGAAGTATATGTCTATCTCTAATTGTTTTGAAAATTAAACGTTCGGCCATTGTTACAATGATTGCAGATTGTTGTAGATTTTTTGTTATTCTACAGATATTAATATTTATTTATAAGCATTATATATCTGTTAATTCTATTTTCCATATTTCTGAAAAGTAATATATTTTTTTAAATTCTATTTATATTAAAAAGCAAGTAATATAAAAAAAATTCAAAGCCAATTCCTACGTTCGCAAGAATTGAATTCGCATTCTTCACCTTCACGTGAAAAAGATTGATACCCTTGCATTTCACCGATTGAGCTACTACCTGTTGCATTCAACTGTCATTACAAACTGGTAAAACTCTAATTAAAGTATTAAAAATTAATTAAATTTAATAATTAATGAATTAATATTTGAAAAACTGTATTAACATCAAGTGTCAGCCACTACAAGTTTTTAAAAAAATGTATTTGAACTTGAGTGGATGAATAAAAAGTATTTTATTAACAACTGAAAATTTTAACCGGACATATAAATATATAGAGAGAGAGTGTGAACTAATAGTAGGAATTGAAATAATGCAGAATTTTCAGATTTTCAAGTTATATGATATTTAATAATTTTTTTTTCTAGTTTTTCATTTTAAATATATTAAAATAAAACTATTTCATCATACTGAAGTTTTCTTGTACATTATGCTCGGAATATGTAAATTGAATTTATTTTGAATAGTTTTATTTTTTAATTATTTATTTTGAATTCGCTTCTTTGTTGATGTAAGGTGAAGTAGGGTCTGCTTGCAAATTGCATATTATTACATCACGAAATATTTTTACTAGGTTTTTAGAAAACCGATATTTATAGAAAGCATGCAGAATTATCTCTTTTAAAGGGCAAATATGTTCTGTTCATTTATTATTAGTTTTCTCTTATTTCACTTTCTGGCAATGTTAGTCTCATTGATGAACAGCCAGATTTACAGATTTTTCTTAATAAATTATCAATGGATGCTAAATCATTGACTCAACTTGGTGTCAAACCTGACAACCATTAGTCAAAATTCTTGTATTGTCTAGATTAAAGATGGTTCTGGAAAATACAAGAATTTTGGTTTTACAGCTCTCGAGACTAAGGTCTGAAAATTTTTAGTACGTCTCATCAGTGATTTTGTCGTCTTGAATTGTGTTTTCCTGTAGATCAATGTATCAATTTCCGTTATCCAAATTATTATATTGAATTCATCATATCTCCCTCCCCTCCCCCTCGCCATCACGGGTATAGTATGTCTTATTTCAGAAGCAATTTTTCCTTGAAAATCTTTTTCATTTACAACTCAATTTTCGATTATCTTAATCGACAGTTCAATCGTAATTAGTTAAAAAAATATTTTATTAAATTGAAGCCTGGAATAATATATCATACTTTGGATATATTATTCCAGGCTTCAATTATTTTCAATAGAATATTCCATAACACATACTTATTTCTGGACATTTTTGATAATCAATATTAAATAGAAGCATTTCGAACAAATAAATATTTTCTCATTACATTAGAAACCGAAATGCTAAGAGATACCATTATGACACTAAATAAGTATAATGGATTATCGGTTTTAAAATAATCGTTAAAAATTATTCTTCCGCTGCTTTCCTTATTGAATTGACAGAAAAAAGGAAAAAAAAAAGCTCAATATTCGATTTTCTTCTTCATAGATGTTCTTTTCACTGGAAAAGATATTGAAAGAAAATGAAATGATAAAAATAAGCGAATTTTTATCAAAGCATGACAGATATTTCAGCTTTCGAAAAACTTGTTGGTAAACACCCTCACATAATATCCAGAGGGAGATGATGAATATTTCTGTTTTGAGTTCGTAGAGAGGAAATAAACACCAGAGGCATCTGCAGAATATTGCAGCTGAAGCTTCATCATAAGAATGTTCGTTTTTGTGATAAATGGATCAAGGGTCCACGTGTACATATTTAGGTTTTAAAGTAGGTTACTAGATAAAAGTACAGCTGAGAATAAACATTTGATTACTTTCTTAGATTTTTATACAACTTTTGAGCACATATAATGGTAGATAATAAAAATATAAAAGGAATTGTGTCACTTTCAATGTACTTTTTCATGCTTCACGAAAGTTAAAGAAAATGATAAATATATCATATTTAAATCAGACATAATTTTATATTTCCTTTTTATTGTTCCCAAGTGGAGGGTGGGCACCTCGAAATGAGAATGAGATGCTTCCGGCACGGTGGTTGGATCTCGCCACCCTGGAGGGTACACGAAAAGGTCGGGGTCTGGCTCCTCCCATCGATGATGGGACTTACTTCCTTAGGAAAGGGTTGTGGCGTGGCCGGTGATGGGCCTTAGGAACCACAGTTCCCGCCAATCTTGCTGTTGTGACGGTCAAGTATTATCCGTGTAGTCTTCGGACCAGTCTGAGAGTCAGTGATATGACTTTCCTTTTTATTGAGATAAAATTATTGTTAAAGAAATATTTAAAAACAGCATTGTTCTTTATTTAAATTATTTTTCTTCATATTTCTGAAGTGTAAGAGGATGGTTAATTCCTCTCAATAAAAATTCCAAAGAACATTTGTTTATGTGATTTCATTATTTGTAATTTTTGTTTTTCTTTTTATTATTTTATTTGTATTTTTTATTCTTTGCATACTTATTCATACAGTAAAATTTAATACTGAACATAGATGGCGCAGTGTGCTCTGGACCATTTGTATACATGGAATGTGAGGGAAGTGCACTAGAGCTTTTTGTTGTAAAGACTTCAACCTGAGAGTTGGTGTGAAACGGGTGCAAGCAGGCACCGCTCGCTCTTTTGTTAGCGGCAAAAAGAATTATTCGTTCGCTCTTTGTTAGCGGCAATTTCTACTTTTAAATGTATATATTATGCATTTCCTTATATATGTGTAATCATCGTTCATGTGTGTTGTTATATGTGTGTGTGTACGAAAATAAATAAGAAAAAGACAAGAAAGCATCTTTCCTTGGATTAAACACACCCACCCAGCTACAAGATTATTATTGTATCTTCACTATATTGTACATATCACTCAGAATATCGAATAGCATCGAGGAGATATCATGCAGTATACCGTGATATTAAGAATGAATCATTTCTTTTTTCTGTTACATGAAACAATTTATTTATATGAGTATATAAGTTTTAAAATGGGTAAGTTTAGTCATATTAACATCCCTTAAAGCAACAACAACAACAACAAAAAAAAAAACCTTCTGGGACGGGCCTCGTAATTTTTAACCGTGATGAGAAGATGAGGAGACCCCTGAGCTGGCACCCCTTCTCCGAGTTCCACACCACACAAGCGGGAAGACGTTTGTCCCTGAAGGATTTGCTTGCCTCAGACCCGCTTACATGATGATTCTTTGGGGAATCGGTTCTCAGACCTGAAGCACTCCAGTTCCGACGCCGAGACTTTACCACCAGGCCACTACGGTGCTTTGCGAAGGATTAAAATGACAGCTAAGAATAAATACTTGGCAAATTATTTATATTTTAGACAACTTTTAATTGGATATGCTAATGGAAAGCAAAAGATTTAAAAGATGTCGCATCATTTACAATACTTTTTTATTTACAATATTTAAAAAAATAAGAAAATGACAAATATATTATTTTTATCTCATATATAATATTATATCTTCCTTTACAGAAATATAACTATGGATAAGTGAAGATTTTAAAAGTATAGAGCTTCTTTATTATTTTTTTCTTTATTATTCAAAAATATATGAAAATGATTAATGGATTATATCAGCTACTCATAGAAACATATTTAGGTTTTAAAATGGTCTAAATAGATAAATGAAGACCAATATTTGGTTATTTGTTAAAATCTTAGCTGAAGTTTTCTTCTTATATTATCACTGACGTAAAAAAATATCAAATAATTAATGTTTCTTTTTTTATATAATTATATTTTGAGAAAATAACATATTTCAGCCACCCCTGTCTGCCCAAAGTCACATGGCTAAATTATATGATCAAAGTGTCTCGACATTGTAGGCCGACTCTATGGTTTAGTCGTAATAGCTATCACAAGCCCTGGCGTAACCCCCTTCGCAGGAGTAAATTTCGAGGCAATAAAAGAAAATAATAAATGGTTAGATTTATGTGACAAATAGACAAGACGATCCACTCAACATATTTAGGTTTTAAAGCGGGCAAAAGGACAATTAAAAACTAAGCATTCGGCCATTAACTATTAGTTATTTTAGTTAACTTTTCCGCAATTATGTTCAAAGGTAGAAAAATATTAAAAAGATTTTTGCATACCTTTCACTTCCTCTTTTTTCATACATGAATGAAATGAAAGAAAAGGCAAAAATAAAAATATATTTTTAAAAACACATGATTTTATTAATGCATCATGAAGCAAACAATAAATTTCATTTCACAAACATATTGGTCTAAATCAACTCATAAAAATGCCTGAATTTTAAAGAAATAATGTAAGTAAGTGTTTCTATTTTTTTTTTTTTTACTTTTTAATATATATATGTATAATTATATATATATATATATATATGTGTGTGTGTGTGTGTGTGTGTGTGTGTGTGTGGAAATTAAAAAATCAAAAAAATCTATCGTTTACGAATTGACTACTAGATGGCGCCATCTGTATGAAGTCCACATTCTGTTAAATTAGCATATTATTTTTATAATTCATAGTTCTAAGATTTTAAAAAAATATATATTGCATTGTCATCTGACAGAAGCAACAATACAAAACTGTAGAGTAATGTTATAAATGTAAGTGGCTGGAAAAATTAAATTTAAAAAAATCAAAGCTTATAAACTTGAAACAAGATAAGTTAATTTAAACTGAATAAACTAGCAGTTTTTAATATTTTGAAAATGATGATTACATTTGGTGAAATATTAAATTTTATAAGGTTGAGAATTTCTATTGCTTTTGAAAGAAAGCAGAGGATCATTTTTTATCAGTAATATGATTAACATATTGATCTGCTAGTTTCATCTCTTAATATTATTTTCTAATTATTTTTTAAAATCTCCTCACAATTCAATTAATCATTATCTTAAAAGGAGTAAATTAAAGAATTTATAACATTTGCATGATTAAAAATACCTCTTCAATTCCGATTTTCAACAGATGCAGATCCTCAAATAATCTTCTAGTCGTCCATGCATATTATAGGTTTTACTCCATACACCACATAATCATATATATATATATATATATATATATATATATATATATATATATATATATATACATACATAAATAGTCGGAGTGCATCCTGTTTCTCATAAAATTCAGACCACGGGCAAAGTTCCATTTCCTCATGCGCTTTATTTATAAATAGTTTTTATTTATAAATAGTCCTCATTAGTTTTATTTATAAATATTTGGAACGCTAAAGTCTACATTTTTGTGACTATCGATAGCTCTTTACGGGGAGTAGTAAAATATTTGAAAAAAAAAATCTAAACTAAAAATCTATTTACTGGCTTTGGGTAAATTATATTAACGTTGCGTTTTTTAAACTACACTAGGGCAATTTTGGGACGAGGCTCGTAATTTTGTACTGCGGTCAGATGACGAGGAAGGCCGATGGTAAGGATTAGCATCCCTTTCTCCAAGTTCCAGGGCCGCAATGTGGGGGGAGGGGGGCATTTGATCCCGATGGCATTAGGCACCAGGCCCGCTTACACGACGGTTCGGCGATGAAATCAGGTCTCGTACCTAGAGCCCTCTGACCTTGAGCCTGAGATCTTACCACTATACCCTATTTTGTTATTGGTATACTTTATATTGTATAACATGGATTATGTATAATTTATGTATGAGATCTAAACGTAGCGGAGACGGCGTCATTGATTGAATTTTTCAAGTGACATAATTTATTTAAATTGTATTAACACCCAGTCTTAGAAGCAACATGACAGATCTTTTAAGATGTTGTCGTAATTTTAAACGCGATCAGGTGACGAAGCAGTTTTGATGTAATGTAATAATTGAAATGCGTTCTATCAGATGGAGTGTTATTAGAAATAAATTCAAGTTCCATCCTTAAAGGGATAATTCAATGACCAGCTCGGTTTATCTTCTTCTTAAAAGTAATGAAAATCATTTATTATTCTCAAATCAGATACAATAGTTAAAATACTAAAAAAAAACTTTCTACATAAAATTAAGCATTTATAGCTACATTAATGCATGAATAACAACTCATTATATTTATAATCTGAGAAAAAAATATTCTCAGTTCTTGTAAAACATTAAAAAAAAAATCAGAAACAAGCGTTAACGACAAAATAAATTCTCATTCAAACACTTTCGGAAAGTGTTAATTTCACGCGAGTCAATAGAGTGGAGGAAAAATTGCGAGTCATTCGTTTGGTAAAATGGTGCTCTGCCGTGACTCCCGCGTATTCCCATTATCGATTCCTGCCCCATTAACTCGAGAGTGAATCAAAATCGGAGAAACACTGAATCGATTCCTGAGCTGTTGCCAGAACCCTGCTCTATTATTAAGCAAACGACGAGGATTGCTACGGCCTTCTGGAATTCTGCGATTCGATTTGGTTTCGTTTATTTGAAGATGTCCGTATGATAACGATTCGATGTGTTGATGGTTTCCAATTTTGTGGTGACACGACTGCTTAACCACGAGGCTTAAATTCCTTGCAAGAAGACAATGGAGATTGTTAGAGATCCAAGAAGAGCGATATACTAAATGTCTATAGATGCGTTTTTATATCATGGTTTTACCAAAATAAGTTTTGATTTGCTATTTAGCAATTTATTCAATACACTTTTGGATTATACCAGTTTCTATTATACGAAGTGAAAATATTTAAATTTATATTCAAAAGACTAAAAGAAAATTCTTTATTCTTAATAATGATTATTTATTTAATATTAAAAAGATACTTATACTATTCTTGTCCCCTCCATTTAGTCTATAGATGCGTTTTTATATCATGGTTTTACCAAAATAAGTTTTGATTTGCTATTTGGCAATTTATTCAATACACTTTTGGATTATACCAGTTTCTATTATACGAAGTGAAAATATTTAAATTTATATTCAAAAGACTAAAAGAAAATTCTTTATTCTTAATAATGATTATTTATTTAATATTAAAAAGATACTTATATTATTCTTGTCCTCTCCATTTAGTTATTACTTCACCAAAGCATTAAATACAGTCGTGTTGGATTTGACACCGATGGAATTCTCTCTGGGGATCTCTGGATGGTTTGTCGTCTCTTTCTTTTTTTTTCTTCCTTCCATCTTGTTCACTTCCAATTGGTTAGATAACTTAGTGTTATAGGCACAGGATGGCGTTATGTTTTGTAGCTATGGTATGTAACACCCAGGGAATGGCATTCATTTTTTCTCTCTCAAGATATTTCACTTTGAAAAGTGACATGTTATCCTTAAAGAGTTTCCTCTTGCCGAGAATGGCATTCAGTTATCTGTATTCTCCTCATCCCTTGACCAATAGACATATTGAGGGTATATACATAAAGTTCTGAATAATTTTGAAATATTATCCGTCTGAGGGACCAATAGAAACAATAACTCAACCTCATTTCTTGCACATTTGCGTTTCCAAAATGATAATAATGGTTTTGTATAGATGACACATGAAATAATTTTGAACGATTATCGAAAATGGGACTGAGTCTCAGACATCAACCAGAAATCCAAGTTTCTGTGTCAAATAAATATGTAGATGATTAGATCACAGCATTTCGTAATTCCTGAATAACTAGTTATCTGCCTTTTAATATAAGCATTATATCAGTATAACTTTTTTTGTATCTGAACTGATACAAATGAAGCTTAAATAAGGTACAAACTGATACAAATGTTACACTAACTATTTTTCAAAGTACTTTCCTTTTTAACAAGGAATTAATCTAAAGTATTTCAAATTTCTCTGAATATTGGAATTCATTTACATACTTTATTGAAGGAACTACAAGGCCGATCATACACGATCATGAATTTTATATTCGGATGATATGGTTGTTTATCTGCAATATTATTTCCTTAAAAATACACAAGGCATGTATAGTAAGGAAAATAGATATTTTAATGGATGCTGAAGGGATATGAATTCAATGGCTCCAGAATTTGGAAACAAAATTTAAGATTTCAGCAAATACAAGACATTTGGAAGTATATTTATTAAGACATGAGATCTGTATATTCTTCTAGAAAATTCTATACCTTTAATAAAACATATGTGGCGGATTGTTATGAGTGAGGATAGAACCTGGTACCTTGTGGTTTGCAGACCAGTAACATGAACACGATACAAAAGCAATTGCTCGGGTAGCGGAGCTGTTAACTAGCTTATAAGCTATTCCCTACAGACTCTCCCTCCAGTGAGTTGGAGGTGAGACGAACGATATGGCTGTTGAGTGGGGATGTTAATTCTGTTTAGCTGTTAATTCTAATGCGCCTATACCCATTTTGAGTAGCGCCAAGCGTTATGGCGAGCGTGTGTGGGTGAGTGGTTGCTATTGCTGCGTCAAGTGAGTCTGACGACTTTGGTTGTGGGTAGATGGCGCCACAACAGTTGTACGAAGGTTGAAGGTTCATCGTCCGAGGTCACCAATGCAGCGAATTGTGACGAGTGAGGATAGAACCTGGTACCTTGTGGTTTGCAGCTCAGTAACATGACCACGATACAAAAGCAATTGCTCGAGTAGAATAGCTGTTAACTGGCTTATAAGCTATTCACTACACATCTATAAAAAATAAACATAAAACAAGGGAATCGAGTGAAATTTTTTTAGGATTGATGATCTCAAAAGGAACTCTCTTACTGACCTCTAAGGAGAATTTTAGTATTCTTTCTGATGGTATTTTGAGATTCTTCAAGCGTTGTTTTTTGTGTACGTCTCCACTGTATTATTTTTATCTGTGTTCTATTTTTGGACTTCTTGCACCGTACAACCTCCGGACAGATTTCTATAAGAAAGGAAAAAAAGAAAAAAGCGCTTGTGCCCACAGAAAAATGTCCCGTTAAGTTTTATCCGCTTTCTTGTAATCAAAAGCACCCAGTGTAAAGACATATATATATTTCCACTCAGAAAGTTCAGAAATACATCAGCAATTTAAACAGGAAGAATTGTTATAAATAAGAAGAAAAATCTTTCAATAGGATGTTGTCGGAGAATGACAGTTCGAGACCTCCATCAATGTTATTAAGTGATTTTCCCCTGCGGATAAATTGCTCAAAAATAGGGTGGCCGCTTAGTTTGCAAAATTTTTGTAACTAAGGTAAAATAAAAATATCGATCGTCATATGTCCATTGAGCACTTGTGAGTCCACTCTTGATAAATGACATGTTTTGTTTATTGCAACAGAAGCATTTTAACTGAACCAATCGTTCAGTATAAACAATATATGCATGAAATATTCCATATGCTAATTTGTCTTATGTCTTCAAGGCAACTTTTTATTTTGTTCTTTTCTACTTTCTCATACACGTAATATAGAGAAAATATAGAAATCGCCAAAAAATTCGAACTCAAGATTTTGGTGCATTTTCAAGTTTTAAACTTCCCTGAGATCGAAAAGCACATTTTTGGAACAGGCCCATTTATTAATTTGAGCCTAAGGAAACTTAAAAATGCTTTGATTAAGATGGTGGAAATTTTGCATACGATCTTTATTTTTTTTTATTAAAGTTGTAAATTATTATCGAATTTTGAGCAAATTCCGCTCAAATGAAATCTATCTCTCCGACTGTTAGAATATAATTTAACGCGATAAAATACTAAAGGAAGAGAGATGGATAGATAATATTCAGTATACAGATTTAATATTCAAAATTTAGACACCTATCAAATTTTGAGCTAAATCCAACACATTTTAACCGTCTGTTCGACTGCACATTTAGAAGCATATGAGCGCGATAACTCAAAAATCTAATGTATAAAATATTAGTAGTACCCGCATAGCGTTGCCCGTGGCATAACATCTAAGAGGAAAAATTAGCTTCGGACTTAAGTCTAGCCTCCACCCGATATGACATGGGAATGTCATGCAGGATCAAAAAGATATTTAGAAATCATCAAAAATAACCACAAAACATTTTTTATAGCACATATTCAGAAATATTTAGGACTATGCTTTGATATACAGTCATTTGGCGCCTTGCGAGGTAGGCAATTTTTCGGTGGCGCTTTGTTTGGGAATTACATGACCGCCATTTTTTTTATGTTACTATATGCTACTGTATTTCGATCTTTCCTGTTCCTTTCCCTTGATTTTTTCCTGCTGCACATGCTTCGTCTGCTTACTTTAATTATTTTCGATTAAATTTTTTTGCATGTATTTCATTTTACTGCATTTATTGACTTTTTTTTTCTATATTTCAGTTAATTTGTTGCAGCGTTCCTCGGAAACTTTAAATTGGAAACGCCATTGATACGCTCGTGCCACATTCAGCCATTTCGCTAATATTTGACGATAAACTATTTTTTGGGGAAAATGACTGCATATTAATACTGTTCCATATTTAGACTGTTTAAGTGGTTTCAATTTTCCCTTGTAAACAACACTTGCCATTTGATTCATCTTTTCATTTTAAAGCTGGGCTAAGCTTTGATATACAGTTATTTTGCGCCTTGCGAGGTTGGCAATTTTTCGGTGGCGCTTTTGCTACAATTACCCTATTACTGCTGTTCTTGCCACATTCGGCCATTTTGCTAAAATTTGACTATAAATTATTTTTTGACGAAAATTACCGTATATCAAAGCTGTTCCTAAAGCTGGACAGACTATAGACATTGTTCCTATTGAAACCGAGGTATCATTTCTGTAATCCACACATGGATCGAAATTCAGAGCGGTGTACTCCTTTCCGGACCAAATATCAGGGACGTTTGTTCTTTCACTTCTTCTCCTGTGTCTCAAATTCAAATATCTTTCTCTGTCAGCAGACAGGCGAGATTCAATTCAATTGCAGTGCGATTTAAAGAGAGACGGTTACTTCGCTGCTCAGCAGAAAACTCTCCTTTGAAGAAATTGTGGACATTCTTTCTCTGATATTCGCTAACCTGACGTTTCTTTCCTCTACATTTTCATTATCGCTCAACAAAAGAAGCGTTTTGGCATTTAATGTGCTCCGGCCAAGGTTGAATTTCCTTCTTTTGGGAACAATGAGATTTGAATCGCTGTTTAAAATCAAACGTAAACAAAAAAAATGTATCATATATAAATACCTCGGCTCTTGCTATTTGCACATACGAAGTTTGAGATTTTTGCTCACACGTGGATAAGTGCAAAGCACAGATACTGCTGGATCTTCTCTACAAAAATAGAGAGTATAAAGAAGACCAGGCATTTAGATTAAAATCAAATTCTTTTAATGAAAAACTAAAAGGTCTGCATCTTGCAGAGTATACAGCTACGGTATATACACCCAGGCGGTGTCTGTTCTTTTTACTTAAAGAGAACAAACATCCAATGACAGTTCATCCGGAAATACAACGTACTTCCGGTTACAAAATGATTATCCAATAATGTTGCTCCTCTGGAACCGACCTCTGCTTGATTTGAATATGCAACAGATACTGCTGTTTTACGCATGCGCGAATCATTATAGGAAAATAATTAAAATCGCAATTATAAAACTCCTTTTGACATGACTTTAATATACTAAAACCTTCCCCAATCAATGACTTACAATATGGTACAAATATCTCCAAAATTAGTTGAGTATCTCTCGAGTTTTTAGGGTTTCAACATACAGACGCGTTCAGGAGACTTCATTTTATACTATGTATAGATATCAAATTTGATTTGGGAATTTGTGACTACAGATGTAGCTTTGTGTCCAATAGTTGCTTCAATCGATTGCGCATTCTTGTTTCAATCGAATTTCTAAAACAGAAACTCGATTTTTTCATACCATTAAAAGTTTACCGGGTATTAATTGCCGAAAAGCTCTCCAAAGTTCATAGAATTGATTTAGTAATTTTTAGATCGATGGAATCACACCAAAGGTTAATATTTCGCAAACTATTATCCACTGATGTCATGGAAGGAGGTCTCTGGGATAATACTTTTATTACAGAATATGTGAGAAAGCTTTTGGGAGACCATTTCTACTGGTTTAATTATCTGCAGTATGTTGCAAAATCGTTCTTCTGGTACACGCTGAGTTCCTAATCGAAAACAACACCAGCTCTGTAGAAAAAAATTCAAAAGATGATGACATAGCAACCAAACATCAACAACAAGCTTTTACTTTTTCTTCCCCTTCCCAAATTGCGAATCCGTGTCCCCTAAGGCCCCTAGGCCATAGAGAGGGAGGGGTGCAACCTAAAAAGATCACCTTCCTCAAAAGAGAAACAGAATTTCTCCAGCTTATTTCCTCCCTTTCCAGCTCATTCCTTAGAAGTTTATTTCGTTTTCTTGGCAGCAGTGGTGGCGAGTTCCTTTTCACCTCCGACCGGGGGTGTTCGAAAAAGCGATGATGCTGACGGGGATGAGAAACAGGCAACTGCAGGCACCTCCGTTCGGAAAATTGATAGTTACGTCCAGTGATGGATTGTTGAGCATTTTCCTCTTAAGGCTTTAAAGCGTTTTTATTTATGATTCTTCTCTTGTAAATAACTTGTAGTAAACAAGATTTGCTGTTCCTAGTGGCAACGGGGATGGAGGATAGAAATTTCCATAGAACGAATTATATATTTTTTCATATGAATTGACCTACACCTGTGCTTATTTTCTACATTCTGTAATTATATTTACAACATTTTTAACATGATCTTTGCAATAAAAGTTTCTGTTCAGATTTGCTAATCTGTACTTGCTGACATACCTTGAAGGAGAACAATATGGAATCTCACGGTAATATTCCCTGATTGTAATAGATATTCAATACATGGCAAAATAAACTTAGAGCGAATAGTATATATTTTTATATGCATTGACCTTCACCTGTGCTTATTTTCTGTTCCATGCAATTTAACATAACATTTTTAACATTATCTATGTAATAAAAGTTTCCGTTCGGAGTTGCTAATCCGCGCTTACTTATTCAAATACACTTAATGAGGATAAAATGGAATCTCATGGTAATCTTTGCTTTTGGATTGTAATACATATTCAATACATGAGAAAATAAACTTTCTTAGAAAGAATAATATATATTTTCATATGAAGGCGCTTATTTTCTACATTCTGTAATTAAATTTACAACATTTTTAACATGATCTATTCAATAAAAGTTTCCGTTCAGAGTTGCTAATCTGTGCTTACTTATTCCAATACATTTAATGAGGACAATATGGAATCTCATGGTCATCTTTGCTGATTGTAATATATATTCAATACATGATAATGTAAAGTTCCTTAGAATAAATAAATTATATTTTCATATGTATTAACGTTCATCGGTGCTTATATTTGCTCTCTGTAATTAAACTTACAATATTTTAAGCGCTATCTATATAATAAAACATTTCATTTAGAGTGGCTAATCAATGCTTAAATTGTGGGTAATCGGATACCTTTAATGAGGACAACGTCACTGTAATATTTGCTAATTGGTATAGATATTCAGTCCTTGATAAAATAAAGCCATTCAAAATATTTATTTAATAACAATAAAATGAACATATTTTTGAGTTACTATCAGGAAATATAACTTTGTAGTGAAAGCTTATAATCCAGTTAACAGCTACGCTCCCCGAGAAATTGCTTTTGTATCGTGGTCATGTTACTGGACTGCAAACCACAAGGTCCCAGGTTTTATCCTCGCACTTAACAATTCGCTACAACTTCAAACATTCCAGTTTATTTAACTATTATTATCCAATTTATTTTATAACCAGAGAAATTCTTTCTTCACTTACTATATTATAAATACCTTTAACATTGCATAATTATAAAACCGCAATTTTTCGCAATAATTTTGAAAAATAAAAGAAGAAACTCTCCCAGTAACTATGAACTCGGTATGTGTACTCGGCATGTCGGCTGTGTATTTCTGATTACTAAATTAAATATACAGGTGATACAAAATTTTACCAGCTAATCTTGTAGGAAGTGTAAAAAGAAAAAAAAAGACAACAGAATGGAAATCCTAAATATGGAAATTGGTTAAACCCTTAATTTCAGATTTTTTTTTTTTTTTTTGATGATTGCAATGCTTTCTTTCTGTATATATAGTATTTGTGAAATAAAAAAAATGATTAATACTTTTTATTATTCTTGTAAACATTGAGAAAGACTTCGATATCATTACTTAGGCAATTGCTAATGATTTTCAAAAATTCAATTCATTTCTCCTAATTACAGAATGCATTCAGGGATAACAACTCCACCTTAGAAAAAATACTTGCAATCCCTCCTTCAAGCACCGAAATAGATTCAAATCTGTAAAAGTCACTTCACAGCGATGGTTTCCATATTGCTGAGAAACCATTATAGCCTAGAAAGGCAGAAAGACAAAGTATGGGGAATCACTTACTAATGAATAAATAGACTTTGAAATATCCAAGAAAGATGACAGAAATATGAAAAACCAAAAGGTGATGATATTATTGACAATAGTGTTGTTTTAAAAGTATGGCAGTGGACTAGAGTCTAAAAAAATGATGCTTCACCGCATTTTCTTTCTATGGCGCTCACTATATATATAGGGTAATTGTGAATTAAATATCAAAAATATCAATTCCAAGTCATTTTTACTATCTTAGTCAAAAAATATCCTTTTATTATCATAGTATAAACCGAAGGAATGGTCTCTTCAAATCTTTCTGTGTAATCTCTAATAACAGTGTTAAAAATAGTTATGAAATACTGACATTTGGCTTGAATTTAGCAATTTTAATGAATTTTGCCGATGAAGCTCTGGCATATAGTTAATAATCCGGAAATCGAATTTGAGTTTTAGATGTGTTTCCTCTAACCGAATGACACAAAACTACACTTGTAGTAACAAATCACATACCAAATTTGATACATGGAAGTCCTTGCGTTTCTTAGTTATAATGTTTACATGTTTCTGAAAGTGCAGACTGAAAGATGGTCCACCCATTGTTGATTTGGCCCAACATTTTATAGATGTTTTCAATACAGATGTTAAATCTGCGTACCAAAATTTATAAATCTAGATTTCTATTATGATGGCGCTAATTTATATTTGAGCAACCGGACAGACGGATTCTCTCTGAATGGATTTCGCTCAAAATTTAACAGATATATACAAATTCGGTGTAAAGACCTTATACAAAATTTAATCCTCCTAGCTCTAAACGTTTTTGAGTTATCTTTGTCACAAACAGAGAGACAGATAGAGGGATATTTTCCAAAAGTACGTTTTTCGAACGTAAGGAGGTCTAAAACGTGGAGATTCTTCAAAATCTCGAGTTCGCATTTTTCGAAGATTACAATAATTTCTTTATGCATGCTTCGTATACGAGAAAGTAGTAATAAATTTCACTTCGTTTAGCTGCCTTGACTTCGTTTGACTTGATTGTATCACCCACTGTACTCTGAATCTGATGATTTTCCTTACTCATATTTTTAGAAAGAATGTCATTTTCTTCTATAGTGTAAAGCTTCGATCCAATAAAAGGTAGCGTTATGATCAAATTCTTTATTTACATAAAATTACAGTTCATCATCTAGGTTAAATGAGTGATTAGTATTCTTATTCGACACAACAAGGATAGTTCCTCGAATACTGTCGGAGAAATCTCCCAAGGAAACAGCTAGCCGACTCTTAGCGTTCTCGCAAACAGACGTAGCTCCAGGGATCCACCGAATCTTCTCAGGTGGAATTCTCGTCGGACACTCCGCTCTCTGTCTCCTGCACGATTCTCCTCTCTCTTCCAATCTCCTCGCACTTTTATTCTGTCCCCACCCTCATTCACATCGGACCATTTTCTCGGTTATCCAATAGTCGTTGAGCAACAACTTCACTGGTCTACCGTCGACCGTGGAATCCGTTGAAGAGCCACCCTTCACAATGTAAGGAATGCAGGTTTACATCTGTTTCAAATACAATGTAGGTGGGATCCCTTATCTGGACTCACACTAATTGCCCAGATGTCCTTACTTTAAAGGGGTTGACCACCTGGCACTTCTGGAAACACTTACACTGCGGTAGGGCGTCGCCATTGCTGATACTGCTGTCTGGATGCTAATTATGGAGCGTGGGAAAAAGAAACGTCACCATGGCCAAGCAGGGAAGAAGCTGAATCATTACAATAGCAACACTTTCCAAAATTGTTTCATTCGTTTTCCCACTTAACAGAGTTCTTAGTTTTACAATAATGGGTTAGATACAAATTAATATAATGTTAAAATCAATATATATATATATATATATAATTTTAACTTTGTAACAGCATGAAGTCGCATATTTCGCATATCTATACTTACAACCGACTTTTAATGTGATCAACATGCATTTCCTTTCTAAATGTATGGAAAATTCGAATTTTCTATTGCAACTGAATTTCATTATAGTGATTACTTTAGAATAAATTTAAAATTCACATACCATTTCATAAACCCTTAATGGACAAAAAGTCTAAAAAACGTTTACATTTGCTTAAATGTAAAGAAAAAAAAACAAACAAAAAGTGGCGGATATATTGAATAAAACATAAGCCTTCACACAAAGAACAGCCTGTTGAGGTAGTTTTTAACACGAATCTGAAAAGGATTACTTGTGATTTCATATAAATTCGAAAAAGATTTTTCCAAATTTACCAAATCTTTTCTCATTCATCATAGATCTTCCTGTCTGTCTTTCTAGGGCAGCTGGCCCAGATCCAGGAGGGGCTTTTTTCCTTAATAATTCTTTTTTCTGCCTGCTTACATCAAGCGATATTTCTTCTTTCTCATTCTCTTCTTTTTGAACTTGACTTCTTTGTTGTTCGTTTTCCGTTTGAGATGGTTATTCTGGGAGAATTTTTTTATCCCCGATATAGATGAAAGAAAAGTCTCTCAATTATAGCAAGCAAATGCAGCAAAACTGACGCAGATAAATATCGGCAAATCCATAAATTTATTTTTTCACCTTCTACTGCCCTTTTGTTCATTTTTTATTTAATATGAGTTAATATGCATGAGATTACTTGGAATAAGATCCTTTCATGCATAATATTTTTAACTTTGAAATAACTTTTATAAATTTACTACAATATACAAAATCCTTTTCGATATCTATGTACTGAAATAAAAGATAAATTAAAGAAAAAAAAACTAGCTATGACTATTTAAAAGTCTTAATGTTGCTGAAGTCTTAAGTTTATCGTTTCATTCGTTGATACATTTAAAAGTAGTAGCTAATTGGCCATTTAAAGAATGCAATAAATAATTTATCTTCGAAGTAAAGATACATTTCAATTCCTTCATTTTGATAATTCACATATAGAAACAGCAAAGACGTCAAATTCTGTTATAATTCATGGGAGTTTGCTAAATTCATTTTAAAATTTCAAAGTAGGTTTGATTTATATTATTTATTTGTTTATTTATTTTTGTCATTTAGCACATATTTCTTTTAAGAAGTTGGTGCAAACGTTCTTCAATTTTTTACACCCGCAAATCAACGGCTCGTAATATTTTGTCGTGTTGCGCCTTCTTTATACATTTTGTTACAATCCTGTAATATTACTTCCTTGAGCAGTTAGTCTAACAAAGAAGAGAAATTTACAGATATTTTTAAAGGGTGATGAATGAATGTCAAATCAACGATCCCCGAGTTTTGTAGAAAACTTAGTATTGGTCAAACTTGGAGGCATAAATCATAATTTTAAAAAAATACAAGAATTATGACAATACATCAATTAGGAGCCGAAATTCAGGAATCCTTCTACAAAATTCTATATCTTGTATGAAGACTCTAAAAATGCTAAGTGCGCAGATAAGTCAAGTGAGTTTGCTCTTGAGAATATTAATCGCGATTTCAAATTTTAAATGGATGTACCTTATTTATTGAAATATGCATTTAAAGTGACTTAAAAATTTTTTCATTAAGACAGTTAGCAAAATTTTCAAAAAAAAATTAATTAAAAAGCTAAACAAACTTCTGGAGTTTTCCTGATCAAAATTTAAAAAAATATCATAAAACAAATTTGATTTTTTTATATATCTTAGAATTTCAAACTTTATCTTCTTAATTTAATATACAGGGTGTTTATTTAGTCCCGGACCCATTTTGATGCTTAATAACTCATAAAATAATAAAGATAGATTAAAAGTAATAACATAAATGGTTAAATAGACTCAAAAAGTTTCATGACCCTTGTCAATGAACTTTCACGTGTGCCCCCTTCGTCGCACGGAGAATATGAAGTCGATAGTCAATTTCACGCCAGGTAGCGGCAAGCATGTCGGCATCCACAGAGCCTATTGCGGTTGTAATTCTGGCTTGTAGGTCATCAATGTTCGACACTCTCCTCCTGAAAACGTTGGAGGATCTTTTTGGTAAATTCTGAAATTTCTCTGTGCTTGCACTATCGATTTCGTTTCTATGAACCACCATAAAATCTGTGATTTCTCTTGTGGTGTATGCATTCTCATTAATATCCGCTCGAATAAAACATCACATACAAAAGTACTACATAGAACAAACACATCAAAAGTAAACATAACATAGCAATAGTTGCCAAAAACAAAAGAAAGAAAAATACAATTAATAAGCAGACGATATTTAGAAAAGTACAGATATTTAGACTGGAAAATGAAATTATCTGAAATTAACCACACGCGCAGACGATATTTACAAAAGTAAAAATATTCAAACCTGAAAAGGAAAATATATGAGTTATTCCATCGATAAATGCCATAAGTTTGTTTATATCTTCATTATTTTATGAGTTATTAAACATCAAAATGGGTCCGAGACTTTATAAACACTATGTATATATATATATATATATATATATATATATATATATATTATTGTGTTATATGTTTTTAAATGGCTGGATATTTTTACTTATGTTTACTTACAGTTTTTTACTTATGTGTCGATTTTATATAAGGAGCTAGAAAGTTAAATTATAATATTACAAAAGATAAATTGAAATTTGAAATAGTCAGATGTTCAGGCTTTTAATAGTTCTATGATATCATGAAACTTGATATCATTAGAGTAAATCCTTCTTTGTCAAGAGAATCATAAGCATAAGTTATCATTATGATACTTATTCACGTTTATATACACTACCGGCCATAAAAAACGTTAGTAAAATTGAAAGTCTTAAAATATTTTTTCTTGTAGAACAAAAATTATCTTTCAGATAGATAAAGTATCAGTCGCAATAATATCAATCCAATAGGGTTTTTTTTTGTTAAAAATAAAATACTTATGAATTATTACACAACTCAACAGTTACTGATGAGACATTAATCAATAACAGTAAATGAATGACAGAATGAACATATTTTATTGATTAATTCATACATTGTTAAATTTATTTTAAATTGATTTAAGATCCAGGAAAACAAAATCTATACACAGACTCCAGCCTGACACATTTTGCCCGAAATATAATTTATAAATTTATATTTTTTATCAAGTATTAAATCACGATCAATAAGGAATCCGTAATTTTTTCCCGTAATTTATCATTAGTCAAAAGAGTTTTAATAAAAATCGGAATTAAAGAAAGAGAATTTGCAATCAAAAATTCCAGCGAGTACGCCATTAAAATTTATCATAAACAAACATTCTTTAATGGAAAAATGAATCAAAATATTAGTGCCACTAGATTTTTACTGTTGAGACATTAATAAATAACAGTTACTGATTATCATAGTGAACTTATTGTATTAATAAATCCAAATATGGTTAAATTTATTTCTAATTCATTGAGATCCAAGAAGACAAAATCACGATTAATAAGGATTCTGTAATTTTTTCCAACAATATATCACCAGTCAAAAAGCTTTTTAAAAAAATGCGAATTCAAAGAAAGAAAATTTGCTATCATCAATTCCAGCAAGTATGTCAATAAAATTTGTCACAAACAGACATTTGGAAATAATGTAACTAGACTATTATTATTGAGACATTAATCAATAATTGTCACATATAGTCACAATGATCTTATTTCATTAATGCATTTATTCATATTTAAATATATTTTCAATTCCTTGAGATTCAATAAGACAAATTCTATACACAGACTCCATCCTGGAGCATCCTTTTCAATACTTATTTTATAATTTATGTTTTTTTATCAAGTACGAAATCTGTAATTCTTTCCAGTAATTCATTGGCAGTCAAAGTGCTTTTAAGAAAAATGCGAATTCAAAGAAAAAGATTTTGCTATCATCAATTCCAGCAAGTACGTCATTAATAATAAACAGACATTTGGAAATGAAGAACTGAATCGAATTATTAGTACAACTAGACTGTTACGGTTGAGACATGAATCAATAAAAGTTACTGGTTATCATAGTGAACTTATTTTATTAATAAATACATACATGGTTAAATTTATTTCCGATTCATTGAGATCCAAGAAGACAAAATCACTATTAATAAGGATTCTGTAATTTTTTCCAACAGTTTATCACCAGTCCGAATGCTTTTAAGGAAAATGCGAATTCAAAGAAGGAGATTCCAGCAAGTATGTCATTAAAATTTATCATAAACATATTTGAAAATGAAAAAAACTGTATCGAAATAGTTTTGGAACAAGAATCGTCATTTTTATCTAATGTTTAATGAATACTATTTATAATTCTACTTAGCTAATTAGCTTCTCCATGCATATTATCCAGTTTCCATGAAATAGTATTGAAAAATTAAATCATTCCTAGAACCTTTTCGAAGTTGATTGAAGTAAAAAATCTTTTAATGACTATTTCTCAGAAAAGAGTAAACGCGTGCCTCTATAGTTCTAATGATTACTGTAAATTTTAAATTTTTAAAAATTATAATAATTTATAAAATAAAAACCTTATTATTATTTTTTTTAATTCTCGTTCTGTACAAAGAGAATATAATGGGATCAAGAAATTCGATCTTAGATTTTGATGAATATGCCTGTTTCTGTACTCCATTATATTTCCATGCAATATTTCTTTCATTCATAAAATTCAAGCCCATGTTTCTGTTATTTATTTTTATGTGTCATTTAGTTTCTGTAAACTGTGTGATGTAAGCACAGAATGTGGCAACTATTTCAACAAATCTAGCAAAACCAATGTATCAAATACACAAAATAGGCAATTGTCTAGAATTTCTGAAGTCTCAAGTCTTTCTTTTTAGATTTATGTGGGAAATTTAGTGTTTTTATTTGATTTGCAAATATTATATATTATAATTTATTCAAATTAAAATCGAGTAATATTTAAATTTTAATGTATAATTCTTAGAATTTTTTTCAACTTTTAATTAGTTGTCATTTTTTATTGTCATTTTTTTTAATTAGTTGACTGACTTATAGGTAAAAAGCGTTGATAATTTTATATTAGATTAATTAAATATATTTAAAACTAGCAGCTTTGGAATTCCAAAAATTTACTCTCATACTTTCTAATAAAAGTATATTTGTGTTTTAGACACATTTTTTCCCAACCGAAGAAAACCAAATTTTGACACAAAATCTTATACCAAATTTGATATATTTAAGTCATTTCTCTTTTGATTTCTCACGTTTGCAAGCTTCTGAAAGTACAGACCGAGCTCCTTGTTGTATTTGATTCAAAACTTTAAAAATTCACTATAGCTGTTAAATCTGTGAACCAAATATTATCAATCAAGTTCTCTTTGTTTTTAGTTATTATGTTGACTTATATACTAACATCTCGACATCAAATTCGACAGAATTCTACAAATATGGTATAAATCCCATATATTCAAACTTAATACGTCTAGTTCCAAATGGCCTTTTTTTGTATTATGTTTGTCATAGATAAAAAGATAGACATTTCCCAAAAATATCTAACTCAGTGAGGCTTAAAGTTTGTCAAAATCTCGAGAACAAATTTTTCACGACTATAATACTTATTTTATACTTCCTATAAATGAAAGTAAAAAAACTATATAAATATTTACCGCTTTCAAAATTACTTTTAAATATAAATTTCAATTTTTATATGTATTATACATTAACTGGGTCAATTCTCTTTAAGTTGAGGTAATTATTTCACAGTTGAATATTTTGCTATTTGAGCATGGGATTAAATGTATATGAAGGTCAAAACAATGAAAAAAATCTGATTTTGGAATTTGATGACAAAAGAAGTCCCAGAACTAATATTTCTTAAGAATCCTATATGGCTTAGTTCAGTCTTGTAGTTCAGACAAAAAAAATATTATCGTACTTTTATATTTTGAACTGGATTTGTCTTTTCGATTAAAAAAATGATTTCCACAAATATAATAATTATAGCTTTCTTACAAAATGCATCACAATTTTCTCCATTAATTTACAATGAACGCATTCAATCAAAAACCCATTCAAAAATTTAAATACTTTTTTGTTCCGTTAGACTTTAGAATTAACCACATTTTATATTCTCTGTGACCTAATTACAATGCTCAAATTTCCACCTTCATTCATAAAGTGAAACTCAAGAAATCCGCTCTTTTCACTAATTAATTGCAAACGATTTATCCAAAGGTTAAATGGCGCTTGAAATGTGACTTAGAATGTGAAATTAAGTCAAAGACTTTCATCAAGGTTGAAATTCGGTTTAAAAAAATTAAATTGCTTGGAAGCTTTGTTGATAAGGTTTATGGCTGGAATTCATCTTATTTTTAAACTTCTGGTTATAAAATGCTTCATTTGGCGAGACATAATTGACATGCTTCGCTGGGAAAAAAAAGAGTGAAAAAGAAGCATAATTTCATTATATTTTTATAATGCTAAGTTTTCTATCAACTCATTTTATTTCTTTTTATTAATCGTTTGGTACTTGGTATTGAAATAAATTGTTTTTTCCATTAAAAAAATCACATTTTGGATGTAGATAGAAATATTCTTATTGAGCTTTTAACTCTAGGTATTTGATGACACATAATCTCAAATACTTTTTAAACCGTAACTGGAGACATGGATTTCCTCCAGAGGAAAGGAGTCAAAATGACTCCACTGTTATTTTCCTTTTTTCATTTTTGTAAACGCCATTGGAATTTATTTTGGAAAAACAATACATTCTGGAAATCCTGTAGTTACCAAAAACCTTAAAATGTTTTAATATTAATTGTTGGAAAGATTTTATAAGAAAAACCTAAACAATCTTTTAATAAGTGTTTACTTTGTTTAGATATAACGGAATGACTTAATGTTAGAATTTAACAAACAAAAGTGAAGAATGCAATATTTTAAATTATTATTTTAAGAATATTTCCTTATTATTTATACCTTATTCAAATTAAAAGCAGTTTCGACAGCTTGGAGCCAATGACTCCATAAATAACAACAAACACTTTGAAAAAGAATAAGTCCTTTATACGCACTTGTCCGTACTTAAACTTTTGCCAACATATTATAATGCAAATTAGATACCACGTGATAATCGAAGCTGATGAACAAAGCTGAGTAATTTTGACTCCTGTCTCCAGCTGCGGGTAAAAAGAACATTTTGGCAACTAAACATGCTTTTTCCCCCTATTATTTAAATGAGTGATAGTTCAAATTAATCATACTAATTTGCTATTCTGATGCAATTACTAGCATGCGACTGACTTCACCATTTTGAAATGTGCTCATATGATGAGAACTACATCTGAATTCTCACTTCTCCAAATTTACACACCATACCAACAAAATGGTATTTAATTTTCGATATCAAATTTACTGTGTGCCAAGCCATTATAAGGGATTAAAAAAAATTGAGTACAAAAAAAAACTCGAAAAAATACAAGATTTAACAAGCTAATTAATTACTTATTAAATCTTAAAATTAATACAAGATTTGAATTTTCCATCATTCTTGCAGAAATGTGTTGTCAATCCTATTAAAAAATGCCATTTGACAGTTGATAGTTTAAGGTTAATAAAATTGGTGCGTTACACGATAGAACAACGTTTTAACGCCAAATTTGAGTTTTACAGGTTTTTTTTAATTGTTATATTATTATTGAGTCATGAAGTACACAGGATAAGGCAAATGGCCACCACGGCTTTGCTGCCACATACGCATTCTTCTGAATTTCTGATGCAGCGTTGAACTTCCTCCTTCAATTCACGGGTGCTTGTGGACTTGTCAGCACGATTTAAGGGGTTAATTCTCAAATTTCTGAACTGTGACCACCAGATTTTCATTATTTTTGAAATAATACTCAACAATGAAAACATGTTGTTTTATCATGTAACTCTAAACTATCAGCGGTCAAATGGTTTTTTTAAATAGGATTGCAAACATTTTATTACATGAAAGGTAATCAAAGGGAAATGATTTAAATCTTGTGTTAATTTTGTGACAGCTTTTATATGTCTGATTTTTATTTATATGTATTACGAAAATGGAACTCTCCCATCCCAATACAAAGATCTTACCACCAATTTCTTAAATGAAAGACATAAATTGTACTAGATAGTCATAAGCAGATAACGGTAAAATCATTTTATTATCATCAAAAATCTCAAAATCCAAAAAATAAATCCAGGTTTCATTTTGAACATTGTAGATCAATCGATAATTTTCGACCTATAAATTATCAAAACCGTCTAATAATAATATATCAAAAACACTTTAAAAACCAACAGGGGATTTTGATAATACAAAGTCTTGAACATTTTGGCAATTAAACGTGTCTTTAATGAAAATTTTGTAAATGATTGATAAATCAGATTAGATATATTAATTTAATGTTCTGATACAAAACCGAGACAATAAGAGGACTGACTTCATCGTTTCGAAATTTATTCATATAATGAGGACTATACCTGAAATCTGACTTCTGGCTTCTCCAAATTTACACACCATAACAACAGAATGACGTTTAATCTGCAATTTCAGATTTAACGAGAGTTAATCCACGTCTGACCTTTATTGATATGGATTTCGAACTTCTGGAACTCTCCAATACCACCAATATCCTAAATGATAGACCTAAATTCTACTAGATGACCACAGGCAAATAATGATAAAATCTTTGTATCATCAGAAATTTCAAATTTCAACAAAATAAAGGATTATTTTAATCCAGCTTTCAGTTTGAACAATGTTGTTGACCATCAATCTACATTCTTGGGCTTATAAATTATCAAAACCGTCTAATTATAATACATCAAAAACGCTTTAAAAACCAACACGGGATTTTGATAATACAAAGTTTTGAACATTTTGGCAATTAAACGTGTCTTTAATGAAAATTTTGTAAATGATTGATAAATCAGATTAGATATATTAATTTAATGTTCTGATACAAAACCGAGACAATAAGAGGACTGACTTCATCGTTTCGAAATTTATTCATATAATGAGGACTATACCTGAAATCTGACTTCTGGCTTCTCCAAATTTACACACCATAACAACAGAATGACGTTTAATCTGCAATTTCAGATTTAACGAGAGTTAATCCACGTCTGACCTTTATTGATATGGATTTCGAACTTCTGGAACTCTCCAATACCACCAATATCCTAAATGATAGACCTAAATTCTACTAGATGACCACAGGCAAATAATGATAAAATCTTTGTATCATCAGAAATTTCAAATTTCAACAAAATAAAGGATTATTTTAATCCAGCTTTCAGTTTGAACAATGTTGTTGACCATCAATCTACATTCTTGGGCTTATAAATTATCAAAACCGTCTAATTATAATACATCAAAAACGCTTTAAAAACCAACACGGGATTTTGATAATACAAAGTCTTGAACATTTTGGCAATTAAACGTGTCTTTAATGAAAATTTTGTAAATGATTGATAAATCAGATTAGATATATTAATTTAATGTTCTGATACAAAACCGAGACAATAAGAGGACTGACTTCATCGTTTCGAAATTTATTCATATAATGAGGACTATACCTGAAATCTGACTTCTGGCTTCTCCAAAGTTACACACCATAACAACAGAATGACGTTTAATCTGCAATTTCAGATTTAACGAGAGTTAATCCACGTCTGACCTTTATTGATATGGATTTCGAACTTCTGGAACTCTCCAATACCACCAATATCCTAAATGATAGACCTAAATTCTACTAGATGACCACAGGCAAATAATGATAAAATCTTTGTATCATCAGAAATTTCAAATTTCAACAAAATAAAGGATTATTTTAATCCAGCTTTCAGTTTGAACAATGTTGTTGACCATCAATCTACATTCTTGGGCTTATAAATTATCAAAACCGTCTAATTATAATTTATCAAAAAACACTTTAAAAACCGAGACGGGGCTTTTATAAAAACCCCAGTGACCTTGCGTGTAAGTGGTCGAAAACAAAATGTCAACCGTTTGAAGGCAGAGGGCGTGGCGTCACGTATTTTTCACCAGGGAGTGGCAGGCAGCTGGCCTCTAAAAACGCAGAGCAATAAACAAGATGAGTACTGTCCCTTTTATACGAATGGTAGAGAGGCCTTTATGCTTCACGGCATGAAAAAGATATTAATTATGACAATGGGCGGCAGGAGAGATCGTATGTTCCAATTTTCTGTCCACTGAATGGAATTCCATGAATTACTGTATCGCTCGGATGAGCGGGAAATTGATATGTCTCATGTTCAGCGGAAACTAATTTGTATGACTAGTCTACGTTGTTCGGACTGTCACAGATAAAAAAAAAAATGGGAATCTTGATGTATTTAAGCATGAAATTTTGAAATGTATTGTTAGACTTTTGTGCAATATATGCTTTATTAGGGTAACGAGGCATATGGCGTTTGAACGTATATACTTCCTCTGTTTAATTTAGTTTCCAATAATCTAAAGACGGAGCAGTCAAAATGATCTCAAACGAATTTCAAAATTAATTATTTTCCTTGTTTAGTTTTCTATTTCATGTTTATTCTTTTACTACTCCTAATCATTCATCTCTAATACTAATAAGGATGTATGTGTGGGTGTATGTCTGTACTGCTGTGAGTATGCGGGGGTAATACATAGTATGTGAGGCCAATATATGACCTTTTGCTCTCAAACTTGGGGCATGTATAATCAAAAGAAATGCATGGCACCTCAGATATGTTTTTGACATTTCAATTATGTTTTCATTTAATTAAAAATTAAGATGAATATTAACTTTTTTTTGTGATAACTTTTAAAAATATTTTAGTACAAAAGTGATTTTTACATCTTATTAAATTCAAAAATGTATTTTTTTCACTGGTACTATTTTTTTGAACAAAATTTTTCTATTTTTAAATAAACTGTGAAAAATATTTTAAGAGTATTTTACAAAAATATACTTGCCTTGTAAAGATAATGAAATGAAATTCAAACTGTTTTCATTCATGCAGCTAATATCCTGGCGCCTTTTCCAACATTAAGTAGGTTTCAATATAATATATGATTTTAATAAAATTTTTGATTTTTTTTGTATTTACAATTAAAATTTAATTTTAAAAACAAGGAATTTTAATGTCAACCTAATTTTAAATACTACTAATCTTTTCTTTGTTATAAAGAATGCATTAGGTATGCAATAAAAAAAAATAGGGAAACGCATAATGCATTGATGCAAGACTTCTAAAATAGTGTGAGTTAAATTTCTATGAAAATTTGAGTTTAAAAATACTCTACGGGGAAAACAACAGTTTCCACAAAATATTTAATGGAAATGTTTTCACTCATTATCTTGGAGAATCAGCTGGTCACCAAGGACGGCTAGTAAAGAATATGCAAAACAAAATGTGTTTGTTTCTGCTCATTTCGATGAGAAGGGGTTTCGATGGAAAAAAGAACCTGTTGGGCACCTATAACTTGTTTTGGTCATTAAAATGAACGGTGAAAATGACCGTTCATTCTCTAGATATATATGGAAAAGGCTGCCTTTCTGCTAATACATATATTTATTTTTACCACAATTAGAAATCCGATTTTCAAAAATTATAGCGATACATTATCTATTTAGTTTAAAATGCGTCAAAACATTGAGTTTCATCTGATTTATAGTGCATAGTTAACATCGCAAAAGTATATGCCAAAGGTATATTGTGTTTACGACATAAAATTCAAGCGATAATTGACCACGCGTTGAAAGTTGTCTGTAAGCCCAAAGGTAGTTATGATTCCCTCATTCCTTCGGTGGATTCCTTCTAAAGGGATGTCTTTTCGTACTTCAAACGATACCAGAATCTTTTTGCTTTCTAGTATTACAAGTACAGACTTTGATTTTCATGAATAAGGCAAAATGACTTTAGACTTATGTCTTTGTTATAAATTGTTCCCGAATCGCAATTTCTTTTTTCTTTTCTTTAATTTAATTCAATGAATTAATTTTTTCATCTCCTTTCTTCTTTATTAATAAAAAAAACCAATCATGAACAGCAAACTGCACTCAAACATCACGCATTTTTGCAATAAATCTCGGAGATTTTATGTAAAAAAATATTTAAAAAGGGGAAAATGCAACGTTTTATCAATAACTCAAAATTAATCAGCAAATTTTTATACATAGAAATTATAAAATACGATTCACCGTGGATCTCGACAGTGGCACCTCGAAATTTAAAATGTCTCTGTCCTAGTTCTCACTTAACAGGTGATATATGTTCTCAATCACTTCAGGGACAAAAAAATGTCTCTATATACCAAGAGAAACAAAAAAGTTAAAAAACAAAACAAAAGAGTTGAGTGAAGAGTTGTCACAGTCAGTACAATAAGTAACTAAAGAAAATATATTATATAAAATTCACATCACAGTTTTAAAGGAATACAATATTTGTTGGACTTTATCATTAAAATAGATTTCTTAAAAGGCAGTAAAAAACCGAACTTTTGGAATTCATAAATGTAAGTTAATTTATATGTTCAAAGGATTTGCCGTTTAAAGCAATGCACGCTTTTAATTATTTTTCATGAAACTAATTGTATTACTGCCCTTTTGCAAATTTGTATTCCATTAAACGTGTGCTATATTATATTTTTAGTGCATCTTTATTTTTTCGCTTATTTCCCTGACAAATATGCTCACCCCCCCCCATCCTGCACAGGTCGTCTTTTGCATTTGTAATTTCCTTTTCTATTGAAAAAAAAATAAGTACTTCTATAAATTTAAGTAAGTTTTCGCCACCCTGATCTGGCCTTAAAATTTGTTTCATAATAATAATAATAATAAGATAAAAAAAAAACCACTTCCACATATTCAAAACAAGGAGCCATAAAACTGAGAGTGGGAGTTGGACTATTCGTAATCTAGATTTTCAGACTTATCTACTCGAAAAATCAGCGGGATCTTATACTTTCTAATAATAGCCATATCTACCCTCCCTCCTAGAATAAAATTGTGAATTTTGAGAAAGGCAGAAAACCATACGAATATTGAGACATTTAATTTCAGAACCCGTTGCTGGCAGACTTCAGAGCCCAACACTGGCAGTTGTGTGCTTAAAACTGAAAGCAACCATTTCAGAGCTTTTTTTTTCAGTTGATTGAAACCAAAATTCAACAAAAATTATATTAGTTTTTATATTATAAAGCTTTTTTTATTATATTATAAAGCTATTTATTATATTATAAAGCTTTTTATTATATTACGAAGCTTTTTTATTATGTTATAAAGGTTTTTTATTATATTATAAAGGTTTTTTTATTATATTATAAAGCTTTTTTATTATATTATAGAGTTTTTTTAATTATATTATAAAGCTTTTTTTATTATATTATAGAGTTTTTTTAATTATATTATAAAGCTTTTTTTATTATATTATAGAGTTTTTTTAATTATATTATAAAGCTTTTTTTATTATTATAGAGTTTTTTTAATTATATTATAAAGCTTTTTTTATTATATTATAGAGTTTTTTTAATTATATTATAGAGTTTTTTAATTATATTATAAAGCTTTTTTTATTATATTATAGAGTTTTTTTTTAATTATATTATAAAGCTTTTTTTATTATATTATAGAGTTTTTTTTTAATTATATTATAAAGCTTTTTTCTCAGCTGATTGAAACCAAAATTCGACAAAAATTATATTAGTAGTCACAATATCGCATAACAAATTAAATTTATTTAATTCGTTTCGCTTTAGAACTATAAGTTTATACATGAAAGGAAGCACAGAACAACATATCATAACGTAACAAGACACCATCCAGTGCCTCCGATGCCTACAGCATTGAGTTACCTAACCAGCTGAATGAGCACAAGATAGAAGGGAAAGAAGAGGGTTAAAGAAAATACGACAGATCATCCATGTGATCTCCACAGTGAATCCTACACATCCTGTACAGCTATATTTAACGTTTGAGCAATGTAATAATTAAATGTAGGGGTGAAAAATACTTTAAAACCAATGGTGGTAATGAGTTGAACTTACAGAAAAATGTTGATATTTATTTCTTTACATTTATGAAACCGTTAGTTGTGGGTAAAGTATATAGAGATTATTAATTGAAGAGAGAAAAAGAAAAAGAAAATTGAGCGATGATAAAAATTAATGAATAATATTGCAAACTCCTATATGACATATATAAACATATAAACAAACATCTGTAGTTACAATATGGTTCTGTGATTTTGATTTCTGTTTTCCTTTGTGAGACAGTGGTTCGTTGGTTCTGTAGGGTATTACAGTTGTATTCTATAGGGTATACACTTGGATAAAGTGACATACTAGGGGATAAAGTGATAGAGCGACATTTTGGTCTAAACTATTCAGTGGTCTTGAAGAAGTCTTGAAATTAGTGAATGTGATTTAGTATAGCATTGATCTAACTCCGAGAAAAGGCATTCAATGCAACTACAGGTAATCAACTCCTTAATTTCAAGCTTCATTAAGAATTTAAGCAATTTTAAGAACTCTTTTCATTCAAACTTTGATAAAGATACGAACTTCGTATACTGAAGTGTGTATATTTGTGTGAAGTGTGCAAATTTCATTTATCTTTGTTGCATTTTTAGTAATAGCACTTAAGTGCGTGCAAAAACACAAACAGACAAGTTGTGAACCGCTCGATGGATTTCATTCAAAAATTAATACTGGTCCGCACCTTTAATGCTAAATCTGTTGGTTCTAATTTTTTCTAAATTTTAAAATTGGTCTAAAATTTTATCATACTGGTTCCTTTGTAATTAGCTTTCCATTTTTTAATTAGCATGCTTCCCATTTTGTAATTAGTATGCTTCCCATTTTGCAATTAGCATCCTTCCCATTTTGCAATTAGCATGCTTCCCATTTTTCAATTAGCATGCTTCCCATTTTCCAATTAGAATGCTTCCCATTTTTCAATTAGCATGCTTCCCATCTTGCAATTAGAATGCTTCCCATTTTGCAATTAGCATGCTTCCCATTTTCCAATTAGAATGCTTCCCATTTTTCAATTAGCATGCTTCCCATTTTGCAATTAGAATGCTTCCCATTTTGTAATTAGCATGATTCCCATCTTGCAATTAGAATGCTTCCCATTTTCCAATTAGAATGCTTCCCATTTTGCAATTAGAATGCTTCCCATTTTGTAATTAGCATGATTCCCATTTTGCAATTAGCATGCTTCCCATTTTCCAATTAGAATGCTTCCCATTTTTCAATTAGCATGCTTCCCATCTTGCAATTAGAATGCTTCCCATTTTCCAATTAGAATGCTTCCCATTTTGCAATTAGAATGCTTCCCATTTTGTAATTAGCATGATTCCCATTTTGCAATTAGTATGCTTCCCATTTTGTAATTAGCATGCTCACTTGTATTTGGACAGCCACACAGACAGATTAATTCTGAACAGATTTCATCCAAAGTCATACACAAATCTAAACATTTTGTATGAACTCCATGAATCACATTTCATCTGCCACCTCAAACTGTTTCTGAGTCTCATGTTCACAGTCTGTCAGACAGACATAGTTCCAAAAGTACGTCTTCTTGACTTAAGAAAGTCTGAATCCATACGATTTGTTAAAATCTAGGGTTGAAAATATTTAAAAATTACAATATTTTCTTACGCAAGAATAATTTTTTTTACTAAAATTACAATACTTTATTACGGAAGAAACTAACGAAGATAGAATTTCTACTTATTAATATTTTAAAACTGTTGCTTCGAGATTTCGGAATATTTCACATTAGAAAAAAATGGAATAAGACGAAAAGTTCTAGTTATTATTTGAAACAGAACATTCTTTCCGCTTTAAATCCATACAGCATTCAAATTTTTTTCGATCTTTTGCAGTCCATCTAGAAAATATATGCGAGATATGAAGACCAAATGCTTTCCAGCTTATGTTTCTATGCTATAGCAACGTATAGAAGAAAAGGAGACCGAATGATGTATCTCCCACTCTACAAAAGTGCATATTTGAAAATAAATCACTGAGCCATATCAAATTCTCCTTTCCGGGAAAATAAATTGTTTCAAAAGTAGATTTCTGCTCTGCGATCTAGAGGTAGATTTCTTTGTATAGTAGCCATCTGTTAACCAACGTCATGTTATTGTAAATGAGTTAGCTCATCAGAATGAAGTTGATTTGATACTCATAAAAGATTACTCTTTATCTGCATGCATGACTTAGTTAGTTATATCAGGATAGATTTAGTTTCGCACATTAAATGCATTGTATGGCACAAAATAATAAACATATGTGTTACGTTGAAAACCCGAAATCAGTCAAAATGCGAATTAATGAGGAAAAACGCGTTTTAACTGAGAGTTCTTGGGAGAATCTGAATTAATTAGGGAAAATGCGTTCTGACAGAGCTATGGACGATCGGTTTTCGCTAATCATTCCCTAGGGAGTGGGTTATTATTTATATTAATTTTAAATTCTATAAGTATTATACAGTGAACTACAGCTAATATGAGCACAAGTGTGATGCAAAAGTTTATCATATTCACTTATTTTCAGATCTGAAATCGATGTATCACTGCAATTTTTCTGAACTCAAGAAAAGAACAAAATCAAGAATTTTCGCTGAAAACAGCATCAAGAAAAGAAGCAGTAGGAAGTACACAAGGATTCGTCCACTGTTCTTAAAAAAATTGTTCTTCAAAGAGTTGTTTTTGTATGAAAAGTGGACCTCTTTTTAATTCCAAGTATCACAGCAGTTTGCCTTGTCGAAATAAGGGATTTGTGATAACGGTCGTGTTAAAGAATTCCAAATAAAGTTTTTTTTTTCCAATCATAGGTTTTTTCCTCGAAGTCTGTTTTACTTGTTTTAGTTTAATATAATAATTTTGGTTAGATACAAATATTATTGTCTAACAAATAAATTAAAACGCGAATAAAATGGGTTCTCCCTAGTGCTGTCAACAAAATTTTTATTAATATGCGTATTTCAATAAGTACCAAATGTCTGTAACATATCAACCCTCTCACTGCAGAAATTGACATTCGTTGAGAGATCACTGAAAATCAATTAAAATGCCTCTATGAAGAAAGAGTTTCTCTACGGGCAACTCTATATATCGAAAGCTAGTTGGTCTTTGTTGTAAAGAATACACTAATATCAAGTTCATTTCACTGAGGAGGACCATATACAGGCAATTAATCCTCACATATATTCCACTCAATCCTATCTTGTCCCTATCCCAAATATAGGCACTCAAAAAAGGGAGGAAAAACTTCCGTAATTATGGTTGGTTCTCATCGCCCTGGTGTGTACAGAAATGGTGTGGGACCAGCTACCCTTTCTGATGAAGGGACATGCCACCTATGGGAGGGCATGTACTGTGGCTGGTGATAGCCCTTAGGACTCAACCTTGGTTCTCGCTAGTGCTATTGCTTCGCAAAGCCATTCAGATTTTTCCGTGTGCCTCAAATATCCCTCTGAATCCTATCTCATCCTTATACCAAATATAGGCACTCAAATATAGGGATGCAACACTTTTGGAATAATGGTTGATTCTCATCATCCTGATGAGTACAGAAATGATGTAGAGTCAGTTTTTCTTACTTATGACAGAATGTGCCGTCTACAGAAGGGCTTGTACTGTCACTGGTGATGGCCTTTAGGACAACCTTAATTGTCACCAATGTTGCTGAGGCATCCGGTGGTTCAGATTTTTTTGTGTACCTCAAGGAATTTCGAAGTAGTTGTTTCTGATCACATCAAGATCATGATCCAATTTATTCCAGTCGCTGATTTTAGCTCTTCGACCATTAAATCCAAATTATATGATAAAATGGATGAAGCCAACTCTGTGATTGAAACTATGTCCACAGATAAACCCAACCAAAACACTGATAGCGAAATAGAATCGGATAATGCAATAATATATGATCCTCATGAAACAATTGATGAAACACCACCTGCTCCGGAACTTACTACCGATTCCAGCACAGTGGACAAAACCGTTTTTAGACAAAGTCTTCAAAAAAGTATGGTTCAATGGGTTGACCCAAAAAATTTTTACAGTCAACCTTCAAATACACCTATTCATAAGAAATACTTGAAGAAACATCGAATAAAAAGGTTAAAATGATTTTTTTCACTTGTTTCCGTAATTTATTGTATCTGTCTTTTTATTATGAGAGTTGCACTTTTACCTTTTTAAATTTCATTGATATTTTAATCTTTTGACATTTTTGGAAAAATTTCCTTTCTGGGATGTAATTTGCATTTCTAAGACCTCTGTTACTATTCATTATTTGTCTTCCATATAATCATATTTTTAATTTTAAATTGTATGACTGAATTGTATTAGACACATTTTTACCATTTGTTTGGCGCAGTATAGCCATATTTGGCTCTTGCGACACTAAATCTCAAAATACCTACCTACCTACCTGATCATATCAAGTAAGCTTGCCAAATCTCACATGAACGAATTGGCTTTTTAAATAACTTCTATGTTTTGTGCTAAAAAGTCTAATTTATAAAGGATTGTGTGAAATTTCATCGGATTTTCCAGGTTTTCATTTAACTGCCTGATCATTCCTGGAATGGAGTGAGCATCGTATTCGTGGGATCTTAATCAGTGGAGTTTCATCCTAAGGCCCCATTTGTATTCGACAAAATCCTATGCCATTGAAACTGGAATAAATGAACAGACATGAATATGTAACCATTCCCTTCGCAATAATGTATGACGTCGCTGCTAATTTCATTCTTCGCTTGCGTCATACCATTGCCTGAGATGATGGACACTGAATTAAAATTTTGCATAATAATTTCGAACCACTGTCAGCCTCTGAAGTCTTAAGGTCAGGTTTAAGTTACATTTGGACTAATTATTTGGAATTTAGGATGACCACAAATTTGTATATCATTAAACATACCAACATGGGTTGTTGAATCCATTACATTAATAAGTCCGCAAGATACAGCTCCTCAAACAGTAATAGTTTGAACATAGAGTCATTATGGTGTCATTTCTGACAATTCTACTATAGTTAAGGTAATTTGAAATCGGAATGCCATCTTTCTGCAACATTTGATTCTAAAATAACATGATTCTTTTTTTAAAAAATCCTAAACTCACTCAAGACAATATAAGATTATTTCATTTTCAAACAGTTAAATTTTGTAAAGTGTCAAGCCTGTTTTTTAGAATCATCCTTATTCCCTTTGTATTATACATTTTATTGCAAATACTCTTAACACACAGATGCAATTAAAGTACTAAATGTACTATTTTTTTTAAAAAAAAGAAGCAGAATTTTACTAGTCTACTAAGAAGTTTTATTTCAGGTAGTTTCTAATTATTAAGGTTTAATTTATAACTTGTTATTATAAATGTTAGTGATTCTTAAAATCATTATTTTTTTAACAAATTCTTTATCATGTAGTCCCCCTTAGAGGGTGTAAGGAATTAATTAAGTTTTGTAATTAGTAAAGTAGCAATTAAACTAATAAATGTACTATTTTTTAAAAAAGAAACATAATTTTTACATTGCGCTGAGAAGTCTAATTTGTTTTATTTCAGGTAGCCTCTAATTTTTAGTGCTTAATTCATGACTATATACTATAAAGGTTGATTAATCTTAAAATCATTTTTTTAACCTTTTCTAGGGCCGTGGGAAGTATGCTTCCCACCAAATTTATCAATCTTTGTATGAAATTATGTAAGTAGGCATAAGTTCTGACAATTTTTTTAGTAAGTCAGAAACTTAGATGCTTCAGTTCTTTATCTCAGACAAAATGATGTGTCTTGATTTGTTACTTAATTATTAATTAACCAAATTAATTAATGAATCAAATTAAATTTATCTAAGCTAAATGAATCCCTTTTCTTATTCTAATTTCAAGCCTAAAAATATTTTAACATATTATGACTAGAAAAAAATGGCCCTTTAAAGGGTTAAATCAGTTTATTATCAGGTAGTGTCACATATTGGGATTACAGATTAAATTAAATAAACTGAAATATTGTATAAATTGTATTGTATAATAATTGTATAAATAATAAATATTAATAATTAAGTTTTGAAAATAAGAAAGTATAGTATGGCCAACGAGAACATATATGAATGTAAATTTTTATAACTACAGCACATCAAGAAACGAATAAAAATTGTTTACAGATTTTCATCTTTAAATATTAAATCAGTAAGGCTAGAAAAAATTCAAGTAAATATTAATGAATAAAACTGATTCATACAAATATATTTAAAGAATCTTACTTTGACTCTAGAAGGAATAAATAGAGAAAGATAATTTAATTGGAATGAAAACACATTATTCCAGGCTAGATTCATAACTGAAACATGCTTTTTAATCTTATTCTAAAGGATGAAAGCTGGTTTCATTTGATAAAGTAAGCCAGTATATATTTTTCGTATTATATATATTTTTTTATTTTGAAAAAAAGTAAATAGCTAAATAAATTAAAAATTAAAAATCCTACAAAGGTCATTTTAATGTAATCATCTCATATATCGTTTACATAAATGAAACCTAACGAAATATCTCCATCTTTTGATTTAAATTCAACTATTCATATAAATTTACATATTCTAGTTGTATAATTTCACCTTTACTGGATTTGTGTTCTGTTAGCTTATTTCAGAGAAATTTATATTTATTAAATAGATTATTTTTGCAGATATATATCTATATGTATTTTTTTTTTATTATTTTACCACAATTTCTGTTATATTTTGCTCACTGACTCAATTCTGCCTTTCCGAAGTAGTTATTTCTCAAATTAAAAAAAAAAATGAATCTTTTCCTTTTTTTTAATTTTTCATTTTTCTTTCATGAATATAAATCAAGATCAGGTATTAAAATTTTATTTTAAATATTTTAATTCCTCTAGATTCATAGTCAAACTTCTAATAATTGCATTCTGAAACAGAATATTTCGATATAATTTCATTTTTCTTATAAATACTAAGCAAAAGAGGAATATTCAGATATTATTTGGAGTAAGACGTCCATCCCTATTTCGAAGACAATTTCATTAAAATTATAAGACTTGAAATTTCTCAGTTTATCCTTTGAGACATATAATTGAAGTTCTAAAATTGTATTTGAACTTTGAATTTGCTTTTTTTTAAATCTTAGTAGATGCTATCAACTCATCCCTTTTAAATAACTTCAAGCAATTTTTATAAAGTTAAAAAATAAAATGAGCGTCCAACCGACGATCCATCAAACCGTTTGAAGACTACTATAAATTTGTAAAGTTTTGCGGTTGATATTTAAAAGTTAAAAGTATATTATTTATGTCTCTAGAATAGGTGAGAAAACTATTAATGCTTGTTCAACATATTCATTACAACACACGCTTATGCAAGCATTATTTTCATGAAAAAAATTTAGAAAATTGAAGAAATGAAATTCATTAAGCCTTTTTACTTTCTTGATATAAAGTATGTAGTGCATTGTAATCGATAAAAAAAATTCTAATTCGAAATTTAAACACGTCACCACGTTTTCCCTAAGTTTGAAACACTCATTTTTTAAAAATTAAATCTGTCTATCGCTAAGAATAAGATAACTCAAAATCTTTTTGAGTTAAATTGATTAAATCTGACTTAAAGATTTTACATCATTTTATTAAATGATGTAATTTTATTAAATGTCATTAAATTCATTCAGAAGAAGTCTGTCTGTCCGGCTGTGCATGTCTGATTGGATGCGAGAACTACAAAACATAACGAGATGGATAGATACAATCTGGTTCACTAGTATGAAAAGTATAAATTCTTGTCAATTTGTAGACGAAGTCAGTCAAAAGGTTGATCTGTGCTTCCCCATGCTTGTTAACGCAGTATCAAGAAATCACGTCAATTTTTATAAGCAAGTCATAGCAATTATCTATCTGAAGACAATAAACCTATTTTCGTGCTCGATTAAATCTTCTGTTGAAAGCTTTTTTTTATCAAGTAGATATCATTTACATCTTCTTTCCTGAGACTGATTGGTGGTTTGAGTGAAATGGTGAGCCCTCTTCCAAACATTTCTAACTATATTTTAGTTCCATTAAGTTCCATTAGATAAGTAAAGCCTTCATTAAAGTGCTACTGTAGGAAAACTTAATTGAAATCTGAAACGTTTGTATGCCGATTTATTTACATTTGACTGTTGCCATTCAATCATGAATAATAAGCATGATTTCTGTGCTTATATATATAATGTGTCATAATCATTTCATATTCAACAGTCATAATCATTTTCAAAGATCTTGCAGATATATTAGTGCATCAAACGCTTTTGTTTATTTACTTCAATCCATCACCTATTGGATCGACACCTGATTTAGCCATTAGAATACATAGACACCAATAGTAGAGGCACTGAATGCTGAAACGTTGGAACTTACAAGCATTGAAGAATAGATGGACTAGTCAGTGGCGTTAAAGAGACATTTTAGTAGCAGATTAGATTGCCTCGTCTTAGAGTGGGTCTGTGAGAGGATTGCCCGGCAAGCCGCTAAATCTGGAACTCAATACCCCAAGAGAATGATCCCCGTTAAAGCTCTCTAGCTGTCCGAATGCCCGTCACAAACCGCGCAGAATAGCAGCCGGAACGTATTAGCGGTCACTGAAGCGACGCTTGACGACTGTCTGGTTAAGCCAAGACGACCCAAATCGCTGACAGCTAGCAATTATGAAAGAGCAGGAATAGATCTTCGACTACTAGCTATATATATTAAGGAATATCAAAAATAGCAATGCATATTCAGATTTAATAAATGTATTGTTTCAGAATGAGTCTTTTGTACCATTCATTCAAAATAGTACAAGCATATTTTGAATAACCACCACATAAATGTTTTAAAACATGTGTCAGAATTTTATAAAGCAAATTAATTGGATACAAATGGACCTTTTTGATTCTGAATAACATATTTAGGGAATTATGTCTGTCTATATGTCTAGGAACGCGATAGCTCAAACCGCTTTGAGACAGATGAATGCAATATGCAATTTAAGATATAGGCATTATACCAAATTTGTAGATTGCAATTCAATTCTGATTGAAATCCATTCGGACTAAGTCTATCTGTCCAGATGTCTGAGTATGAGGGAAAAATATAACAATAAAACTTAAAGGATTAGATAGATACAATTTGATATACAGATTTAGCATTCAAAATATAATCCATTCCAAATTTTAATCGAAAACTGTTAAAGGATTAATCTTAACCGGTCCATATTTTTACATGCATGTAAACTCAATAATTTAAAAATATTAAAACTTAGGTAAATGTAACTGGATATATGATCTAGTATTTAAAATTATTGTTTTATGTCAAATTTTAGTTTCTGTCGGTCGTTCAAAAATCATCCAAAATATCGATTTCATTTTCGAGCATTTTAGTATAAACCGAATGCCTGGAAATAATCGCTATAGTAGTAAATGAGCTATAATTACTCCAAAGATTTATACTTTGTAACTATTATTCTCCACCTCTATTCTAGGCAATCCCAGTTTTACTCAAAATCATAATTTAAGCGGGGAAGAAGGAGATACACCGGGATGGAAAATGCGAGAGAATTTTGGAAAGATCAGTTCTGCTGCTTCCTTATATAAAACTTTCTCTTCCGAAGAATTATTTAGAAATCGTTTTTTTAATTCCCTTAATACAAGCAATGTCGTCAAGGTTTTAATTTGGCGGTGTTCCATTTTGCTGATAATAGTATTTTTCGTTTTTATAAACATTTTCTAAACATATGGTACAAAGCATTTCAATCGTCAGTTTAGTTAGTTTTAATTCCATCAGGCATTAAAAAAGGTCTATGAATTTGCCTGTAAAGAAGATTTAAAGGTCAGTTAAAGTTAAGTTTTTTGGAATGTCCAACTAAGAAGAACTATAATTATGATGATGGGCTGAGTTATTATGTTAGAAGAAGTATCAATTTAATGCAATAAACAAATTCAAAAGTATCGATTCTGTAAACAAACAATTATTAATTCATAATTTAATTAGAATCTTTCTAAACTTTCAGTATCTTCAAGATTCTATATTTGTTCGACCGACCCATCATGATTTCAAGCGCGCACGCACGCACACACACACACAAAAAAAGAATCGAACATCCTGCCAGAAACGTAATATTATGATAACATTTTAGTCTTGATTGATCTGTCTTGTTTTCGTATTCGAATTTCGTTCTTTGCATCCATTATATCTCATCCTCAATCAGCATCTTAGTATTTGCATTGTTTATATATGTTTTTTCCAAAAGATAATAATTAGCAAAATTGTCAGTCGATTCATTTGGATGTCGATATCATACCGATTCTTTATAATGTTAGTTTCTTTCCTTTGTTCTTTTTTGTTTTCAGTGAACTATTTTCTCACAACTTACTATACATATCCTAAGCCAGCCAGGAATCACAACATTGTTAAAAAATTGTGATTCAATGGAGCAGTTTAAACAAGAGATCCAATTCATTCTCACGTGATTCAAGCCAATAGATCATATTAAACAAAATTGCCATTTTATGCTGATATGGTACAAATCAAATTACGAACTTAAACTATCTTCACGTTATACAAGTCAATGGAAGCTTAAACAAGATTATCATGCTCATGTGATAGAATTATCATTTTAAACAAGACAACCGGTTTACGCTCACATGATACAATTCAATGTATAAGCTTAAATAAAGTTGTTTTATGCTCATGTGATACAAGTATCAGCTAAAACACGGTAGTCAATTTATGTTCACGTGATAAAAGTCAATGGATCAGTTTAAACAAGGTAGTCAATTTATTCTCGCATGATAAAATCAATGGATTGGCGTAAACAAAGTTATCAGATTATGCTCATGTGATACAAGTATCAGTTTAAACAATTTAGTAAATTTATAATCACGTGATACAAGCCAATGGATCAGTTCAAACAAAGCAATCAATTTATGTTCACATGAAAAAGACCAAACGGGCTGCATTCATTTTATCTTCATTACATATTAGGCGATGAAAAAAGATGTGATATCTTAGCATAGCTTAACAATGGCAACGGATAGGGAAATAACTTTTGCCATTAATATACTCTACTATTTTCATTCTGTTGTTACATCACAAATATTGACTTCATGACACTGTTATTAACTCTTCTAACATTATAAAAAAAGAAAACGTCTGTGAGTTAACAGATTGTTTGAGCGATATCTGTTAAATCTGGCACACAAATATTTTGAAGAGAGAATATTAGCACTTTGAACTGACTTTAATTAATGTTAACTAATTAAATATTAAGCAAGAATTTAATGTTTTTCCTGTTCATAACTTCCAAAAATATTACTGCGCTGAAAAAGTTTTTACTCTGCTATAACATTTAAAAAAATATATTTTAAATAGTGCCATTTTAATTTTTTAGTAATCTTTTCCACTGAGTTTTAATAATTTTTATTAAATATTTCTCAATAGATTTCTCTATTGTTTTGATTAACAAATCGATTTCATAGTTTCATGAAGAATTTAATCACGTGATTATCTTCTTTTATTCATAGCTAAGGAAAGGTTTGTCTTTTATTATCTGCTCAGTTTGCAAGTGTTTAAGAAAACAAATTTCTAACATTACAAAAAAACATGCAATTAGAAAATAAATATTCACACAGTTATGCTTTAAATACGCCACAACGTGATGGGAATCAGTTACATTAAAAATTTCCGTATGCGGTCGAGATAAAGTTATTAAAATAACATGACTTCACGTCTATCACAGTTTAATGTTATAAAACCTTTTGTAAAGATCTATGGACAAGCAATGCATAAGAAATTTAACTGAAATTAAATATAATGATATTCGTCAAGGAAATTTTATGGTACGAATTTACCATAAGTTAAGCTGGTTCATTCAATTTTTTAATAAGTGGACTCTATTCTTTTAAAAATCAAACGACAATTCGAAAGCCAACTTTTTATTTCATCGAGGTTCGACGACCTCGCAACGACGACTCAGTACGAAACTGTTTTTCAAACTGATCCCATGTCAGCAGGGTTACAATAATTTTATCGCTGAAGTCAAGTCAGCGTAGGTTTGCTACATTCCTTACAAAAGGCGCCAACAAGGCGGTAACACTTATAATTACCATTTGCAACTGAAATTTTTCGAATACTTCTAATGGTCACGAAAGATGACTATTTTTCTTATAAAATGAGAATAACATAAAATTAAAAATGTATCACAAATAGATTTAAAATTTTATCCAATGTAATAAATTAAGCAATATGCAATATAATAAATTAAGCAATATGCAATGTAATCAATTAATATGTAATGTAATAAATCAAAATATTAGAATAGTTAATCTCCTCCTATACAAAAAGAATTTCACTCCTAAAATTCTCCAAAAATGCTTAAATCAGATTTATCCTGCATATTAAACCAAATAACTCTAGCCATTCATTTTAATCTCTTAACTTAACATTCTCCAGTGAAATAGACTTACACCACTCGAGAACTTAAACGTCTGTCAAATTAAATAATCTTTAGGAATTCTAAAATGAAATAATCACAGGTTATTACCCCAATTAAGATCCTATAACTACATTTATAAAGTAAGAATAAATGGCGCCATTTATACATAAACAGCACTAAATACATAATAAATATTTCCAAGAGTAGCAATTTAAATTCATTCTTATCCTCTATTATTGAAAAATTAGCCTTGTCAGAATCTAATTCGGATAAAGTATTTAAAAGAGTCTAATAATTGCATTTCGTTTAAGAAGAAACATAAAGCCCACCTTCCTTTTAGCAGCGAGAATCTTTCCTTTTCGTCTCCTAATTACATCTTATTTCTTTCTATTTCGTAATCTACTGAATTTCTTAGCAGCTTATTGCGTAATTTTAAATGGTATCGCAGTTAAATCTATTCGAAGAGGGAATTCATGGTATTTTATTCGCCTCAATACTCTTTTTTTTTTAAATCTAATTTAAGGCCCAAATCGAAACGTTGTTGCTTTATGTAAGACTTGTGTGAACCATCGACTGTTTTGTTCTGTAGGCAAAATGAAATGAAATTAAGAATACAGTGCATTGTGAATTCTAGAGCAAACCTAAAAGCATGTAATTCGTAAATAAAGATAAAAATATTCTATTTAAATAGAAAAAATATATATGAACAGAATATTCTGGAACATTTCTTATAAGAAGAATTCGCATTGCATTGGTTCTTATGAATCCGCTAAATGTTTGTCCACGCTAGCTTGTGGACACAATACTCAACTATTTGGATGGAATTTCAAAGAAAGAGAAATGTATTGAAGGATGTATTAAAGAGCGATGAAAAATTCGGCAGACCTCATAATGAGCTGTCCAGCTCAGAGAATAGATAAATGGTAAGAGAAAGGGGGGGGGAGGGGTGTAAATCTTCATTTATTCGGAACTCCTTTAAACCCTCTTATTCTTGAGATCATTCGATTTCAAGCATCTCAGAATGTTGGAATATCCGAGTTTATCTTGCAAAAATATTGTTACGAAATTGTCCGGAGTTCGTTTGGATAGTGGGGGTTATATGGTGTGAAGAACGCTCAATCAGCAGGCGGCAGTAGAAAATAAAACAACGACGAAGACACACAGGACAGCGCAAAGACGACAACTATATAAAGCACAGAAGACGATTATCTTCAGTCGAGACGTGCAGCATACAACAGCATAAACAGCATGCAAAACAGCATAAACAGCAGCGTAAAACAGACTCTACTACAGCACACAGCTTAGATCAGCACTAGCTTCACTCCGTCGCTGTTCCGCTTATCTCTGGAAGGTCGGTTCTGATTACTCTTCGACTCCACTGGTCCACGACTCAATTCGTCGTCGATCCCGTCAACTCTTCTCTGTTGCTTCCGACTACTGTCCGATCTGGTTCACGACCCGACTCACCACTGCCCGGCAGCTGCTGGTGCTTCCTTTTATAGGTCTCAGAAGGCGGGGCTAGAAGCCTCTCAACCAATCAGGAACGTTCGAGGCGTATCTCCTTTCCTACTGGACGGTTCGGGAAAATTCTCGATGTTTCGGGTATAATCTATTTTGGCGCCAAAGTTGCCAAATTCGTCGCCAAGTTTGTCGCCAAATGGTCGCCAAGCTCTGGGACCTCCTATGGAACCGACTATGCTGGGAAGCCGCCTCACAGATTCGCAACAATAAGAAAAATTATCTACCCCCCCCAAAAAAAAACTGTAATGACAGCCATTTTCTTAAAAGATTGTATACAAGGCCCTCCTGTCCCTGATGGCTATTAAATAAATATGTACTAGAACATCATTTAGTAATTTTTTCTGGACCTAAAAAGCACTGAAACATTTCCAGCATTCCATAGAACTTTTCATTGTTTACAGAAAGCAGGTTCAAATTACTATTTTTCTTACAACTATGATTATGTAAAGTTTTCCATTAAGCTGTGCCGACCGTGAGAGGGTCTGCTATTCAACAGAAAAATATACAACGAGGGGATGGTCCTTAATTAAATATAAGTACTCCAGACGTCGGCATTCTTCAGTTTCAGCCTCAGGTTTTTTTGTTTTGTTGTTGTTGTTGTTGTTGTTTAATACAGTTTCTTCTGGGAATGCGCACGAAGTTTCTTTGCTAATCCTAATTGGTCCAGATCTGCTTTTAATTTTAAGACAGATTCATCACCTATGAAGTGATCATGATTCAAAGTTTTTCTAGTGTTGTGTTCTTTCTTCTGCGTGCGGAAATGATTGTTCTTTTCAACTGTTGACTTACTCTCATTCTATTTTTTTTGTTACTCGTCCAGCATAATGATTCAAGTACAATATTTTTAAAGAAAACTGAGAGGACTCACTTCGGATATGATACAATCCACCAACAAAACAATTGGAAACTGATAGTGCGATGATAATAGAAGAAATGGATATCCGATGGTACAGATTGAAAGAAATGGATAACCGAAATGGTGCAGATGTGGAGAAACGGATAATAGAACATACAGATTAGGATAAGTAGATAACCAAAGGTGCAAATTATAAAAAGTGAATAACCAAAATGGACAACAAAATATGCAAATGAAGAGATAAGAAGAAATGGATAACAGATGGGGCAGATTAGGAGAATTCAATAGTTGGTTGGGCAGATTAGGATCACAAACTGAAGATTTGGAATTACAAGATTAGGATTAGGATTACAGGATGAAAACAACTTTTGTCGATCTGTTTAAGAGAGTGAGATATCAGAGATATGATTATGGTTTGTAAGAACAAATTGCAATCCGAATATAAACAAATATATTGTCTAATTTTTAATTATCAATTCCTATTATGCAATTAATTTTCGTTCATAGCTGTCTGGTAGATATTAATAACATATTTTCTTATTAAATGGCATTAGGTTTAGTCAGACAGTGACAGTCAACTTATCTGCTAAAATTCTTAGGAAAATCCTCATTAGTTACATACGCTTGAGCTACACATTTCTAAACGTCTCCTATATATTAATTCCTAAATTTTATTCTCCTGGTATATTCCTTATCAATTAAGAATAAAATAATCAGTAAAAAGTCATCCTCGCAATGCCTTGGAATTAGGAAAAATTGAATAAAATTTAACAAAACGATAGTACAGGAACTGATGAAAAAATCATAAAGTCCATCGTCAAGAACGGCCTAACATCAGTAACGGGAGGCACGTCGCATGATCAGAAAGAACTCGGCACCAAACTTATGCTATATTCTCAGTAAAAGCAAGAACACGATTATTCATTTTGACATTTCTTATCCTTGCTTTTATGAATTCCCTATCTTCGAATAGAAATAACATGGTAAATGTAAATAAACATTTGTAGTATGTGTCATTTTCAAAGGTTTAAATATTTCAATACATTAAAATAAAAGTGAAAAATCCAGACGTTTGCTTAACTATCAACCGAAATAGAATAATTCTAACAAATCAATCTAATACAATAACAGTAAATTCCATTCCATAGAAAGAAACAATTTATGGGACATTGCCATTTTGTAGTTGCCTGATTGATAAGGCAGCCAAAACACAAAATTACTTTCAACAACTAGTCAAGAGAGTCTCGCTATCCATCTATATCAAATTGAAGCTACAAAAGCAATCTTTTTTCTGTATTGTAAAATCAATAGTCCTGTAGACACAGACAATTCAGTTGATTTATCTAGACAAAAGTCGGGAGTTGGATACTTTGAGAGATTTTATATTTGTTATTGCAAGAGAAGTTTCATTTGATGTTTTCTGCCTGTTACATTTGACATGAAGTTTATTTATTTAAGTCTTTTATTGATACTTTTATATTCAGTGAATTTAATGATATTTGAATGTTGATGAATATATCCCGCATTGCATATTAGAGCAGCAGCTAAATGAAAAAGAAAGTATCATGTTATACTATTTAGAAATTTTAATGAAGCCATCATGACAAAAATGTTAGATTTCTTCTGTTGATCAATTTAAGACTTTTCTTAAATTTACACTTGTTTTTTAATCAGGAGCTACATTAATGTAATTTTATTCCACAAAATTCTTATACAGATTCTGTACCAGAAAAATTTTTTTCCTAAAAATTTGTTCGTACTTTCGTATTAGCATAATTTTTCTCTATATAAGTTTTGGTACTGATGCTATACCAGTAAAATGTTTTCTCTGTGTATTGATTGGTACGAATGTTGTATCAATTTCATTACAAACAAGGAAGAGATGCGAAGTTTCTTAAATAACTCTGTCTGGTACATGGTACAATTGCTGTATCAATTTCACTTTTAAAAGAGGAAGTAGCTGCAGAGTTTTATCAATAGAATTTTTCCTGTATTGGTGCTGATACTGCTTACAAAACTGCACACTGAGTTTGGTGCAGATGTTTCATCAACAAAGATCACCCACATAGTGAAAATGGTATATCAGTACAATTTTTCCTGTAGATAATGTTGTGTAATTCTCTAGCAGTAGTATTTTATTCTCTCCTTAGATTAACACAAAACCTACCACGAACAATTATCTTAAGACCGTTTTTAACCGACAGTTCAAATGTATCAGTGAAGTGCCGGTAAATTTAGTGTTTTACAGAGGGTGCTTGGTATTTCATGCAGATGCTCTATCAGTCAAACATTTTTCTATTGTTAATGCAGTCCCCATACCAGTAAAAGATTGTTCACTGTACTAAAGTTGAAACAGATTTTATACCAGTACAATTCAGTCAGTTCAAATCCTCTATATTGAAGTTCAGGCAGAAACTATGCTAGTATAAAATTTCACTTTCAGTACACGTTAGTGCCCATGCCAGCACCAGTACAATTTACTTTTATTTTTCTTAATATTTTGTACAGATACTGTACAAATATGATTTCTTCTCACTCTGAAGACTGATACAGATAAAGAACTCATAAGTCATTCAGAATTCATTTGTGCTATAGAACTAATCTATCAGTCATATAAAAAAATTAAACTCCTTTATCCAGTTGTCTCATTTGTACCTTGCATAAAAAAAGATAACAGAAAAAAACCACTCTCTGTCCAATTAAAAGAGACATTCAGATCTTAACCGAAATGCAAAGAAGTGATTGATAACAGATACAATAGATCTTGTCTTCCAGTGATTTGAAAAATGAGCAACCTGTTTCTCCATGAGAATCAATATTTTCCACTTCCACATATGAAATAATATAGCGTCTTACTTTTATGAAACACTAAGAGACATTCATTCTTATTTCAGACCAGAACACAAAGGAAACCTGATACATTTTTGTGTGTCTAAGATATCTTTCCTTTCAAATTAATTGCCGCTTTGGTTTAGTTTCTATTGTAAATATGAAAAAAAAATTCTGAAATTCCATAAGAATGTCAGATACATCAATGAAGGCAACAGTGTTAAAAAATGCAGTGATAAACTAATAGTAGAATTTTGTCACTGAAATTTAGGGAGGGTAAATTTAAGTCTGGATAATATCAAAATAATCTATTGGTAAGAATTTATGATATTTATTGATTTGTTATCGGTTTAATTTCATATTGTGTTTTGAGACTTGAGGTTTCAACTCAGATGTAATCTCAGGATCGAAATTCAACCTGATGTAAAATAATATAAAGACAATATCCTTATAATAGGACAACTTTGTGCCATTTTATATTAATAAAAAATATTTTATACAACTTATTCTAAGTGCTAAAAACGTCTGCCAGGATATTGTATTTAGTCAAAAATTTACATTGAAAGTTGGAAGGATATCGAATGAAACAGACGTATCGACAAATTTTTGTATGCTAATTCATTTCAACTATTTTTAAAACATAAAAGTGCGTTTTAGTTTTTTTAAAAAGAAACTTATCTTATTACAAGCTCACTTTTAAAAAAAAGTATATACTGAATTATTCTAAGCATAAATGATTTTTTATATTATCAACAATACAGTCAACAAATATTTATGTAACCTTAATTTTTTTTTTCATTTACTTCTAAAAACAATTTACTAAAAATAGCTATTAACCCTAAAACAAAAGACAAAAAAGCCCTTTGATTTTGTCAGTTTTTAAACCTTTATTCATATAATTTAGTTCTATAAGATTAAAAAAAAAATCTTATAAACATTTTTTTTTTCTAAAACATATTTTTTAAGAAAAATTTGAAGTAATTAAGTAAAATAATTTCATCTAAAGAAAATATAAGATATCTGTTACCGTTGAGATTTTTTAACTTGAATAATCTATCTATCTATACTTATAATAAAGCTCAATGTGTGTGTGTGTGTGTGTGTTGGCGCTCTACAGGCCAGGTCATTTGACATACAGCTATCAAATTTGGTACATGTATACCTTAGAGGTCGAGAATGTGCACCTGGGGTCACTTTTTTTGAAATTTTAATTAGAATTTTAATTATTAATTAAAAACTAACTTTCCCGCCAAAAAAATCTTCCATTTTCCCCACCGCCAAATGAGTAAGGTTTCAATTTTTTTTCTCCCAACAGTAATGAGGCTAGGGTTAACATTTTTCGGCGGATTATTTCAAACGATTCTGTTTATTTTCCTAATGTTTTATGCATTTAAAATTAAACATTGTTAATTAATCCATGTTTCAGATTCATTCTGAAGTACTTTTGAATTAAAATAACACAGAATAAAGGAAATTAAAAATGTCTAATCTGCGTAGCGTTACCCCAACTGGCGTAGAAAAATTCACGCATTTGCGTTACCGTAAGTGGTGGAGAAAATTCACGCATGCGCATTCTGATTGTTGCCATGACAACCGTTATCAAGGGATGATTTAAATTATTTTTAGGTTAGTTGCATGCTTTTGTAATTAAATTGTATTTATGTTAGTTATATATTTTTTTGTATATGCTTATAGTTTTAAGTACATCGTTTTTTAAGTAGTTTTTTTAAACCTGTTTTCGACCGATTATTTTAAACGATTCATTTTATTTTCTTAGTGTTTAATGCATTTAAAATCAAACATTGTTCATTAATCGATCTGTTCATGATGAATCTGAGAAATTTTGTTGACAAATTGTTGAGATATTACATAAATTAAGAAAGATATTCTTTAGTGCCCATAAAGTTTAAACGCTCAGTGACTCTATTATCAGTAATCATATTATTAAAAAAAATGCTTTGTTTCAGTAAAAAATATTACTATATTAACTGCAGATTAATCATTTACACTTTAATTTAAAGCATAAATTCTACGAGGGGTAGCAGAAAATTAGTGAGATACATATCACGTTATGACTGAAGGCCTTTATAATATTATGAGTGAATTATATGACTTTCAAAATTTGATGTTTTAAAATATTTTGCTGAAGAATATATTCAAGTTGGAATTGCGTAAAATATTTAATGGTACGACCAGAGTTTAAACCCCTGCTTGGCGAAATTTTTAAAAATCGCCAACAACGGCCTTGCGAAATGCTCAAAAGCAAAGTAGCAGATGTTCAATTATAGTGCATAATAAAGATTGCCAGCTTTGGCGCGTTATCGCAACTTGGCGAAGAAGGGGGTTAAACTCCGTTTCAAGTTATTTAATTATTAAAATTTAAACGAACATTAAGATTGTCGAACCGGCTGGTCGCCAAAGGCGGCTAGTATTAAAGAAACAACATTAATCAGATAAAACAAATGTAGCAAAAATAGAGTTTTTCATCCATAATTTTTTTAAAAATTTAATTTCAGGAAACGATTATGAACATTTTTATTCATATTGTAACTTATATTGGAATAAAAATATATATACAAAAATTGTTTAGGGCTTTATAGATACTTTTTATGCATGAAATTTCTTCAAATATTTTTATATTGTTATAATGCATTTTCAAAGAAAATCCTAGATTTTTTTTTCCTTTATCACAGTTAATTAAACCAAGTTTAAAGATGAAAACTTAATTTCAATAATTCATTATCATGCTGTAATCTGATATTTAAATTATTTTTGTGAATGAATGACTGAATAAAAATAATAAAAGTTATATGATAGCCGCTCACTTTCAACGCTATGGCAAAGCAAATTTTTCTCATTTTATTAGGAATAATTATTACAATACTATTCATTTGGCTCATGTATATCTAAATTGCGCTATTACATTTTGTGTTAATGTGCCACTGTGGGCTTTGCACCCAAACGGATTGGCTGTGTCGGTGACGGTGTTAAATAATAAAATATAAATTATCCAGAAAATGCTTGAAGTGGTATGCGTAATGCAATAATTTAAAAGACATTCGAATTTCAAGCACAAAATAATGTAACATGAAAGTTGTTTAGGATTGTTTTATCTTTTTCTATTATTTCTAAAAATGTACCTTTGTGGTGGAATGTAGATTATTATGATCCGTGTAGATAGAAGCAAGAGGACGTATGTTTTCAGGAACATTTCTTTTGACAATCACACACTAAACAAACACAAACACAAAGACAAGACAAGATATTCACGCGCGCAGTTTAACAGAACAGCATCATCTCATTATCATTATAATCGCAATGCACTATGGGATGAGTACCTAATCAGGCATCGCCATCTAGTATCCAAAAGAGAAGATAAGAGTAAGGCAACTGGTACATCTTTAGTTAAAACAAGATATGAAATATCATTACTAGAGATTGTGTAGGAAGGCAGTAATCAAAACAATGAAAACTATCATTGTGAATATAATTTAAAAATAAAAATATTTTTTAAATTTTTTTTAAAAATGAAGAAATGATATGAAGTACAAAACTGTTATAAATAGAAATGAAAAAACTGTCTTTTTACCACTGTAAAAAATTTTTACGTGATATCATTAAAGAAAATCCGTAACATTTTGAATATTTTTAATAAGAAATTTAGAAATTAAAAATAAATATAATAATAAATAAAAGAATTAAGAAATTAAAAAAAAATTACTAAGCTGAACTTTTCTTACCCAAAAAGAAATTAGATGCAAAACTTACGAAACGAGTTGATTGATTTTGAATAATTTTTACTTCATATATGTCACAATTTATCGATAGAAAACAGCGTCTAAATATTATTACAATCAAGCACATTTAATACCGTTTCAGTATACATATCATCGCAATTACAGAACCGCTGATTACAGATCTGCTAAAATCCTCCAAGTTATTCATTTCTTAGATACTAGGGGCTCACTAAAAGAGGCTCTTTTAAATTTTATTTCGATTTCTAACTGAAGATAAATAAAAATTTTACTTTATCCTCTAAAATCTACAGAGCATAATATTATATAAAAACTATTTTTACACCATTGTAAATTAAAAACAAATAGTTTAACAGTAATACTAAATTTATTACTATACAAAGCTGTTTTTTTTAAATTTTAATAATTTTTTTAAGTTTCACTTTTGAGCATATTACGCGGCAATACTTTTCATTGTCTTTGCTATTGCGTTCGTGTTGTCAGAGCATGAAAAAGCATTTTTTTTTTTATAATACATACTTATCATAATTGAGTATACCTTTAAAAAAAAGGATAAAATACAGAAAATAAAGGTTAAAACATCATCATGCCTCGATGTTTAAGACTACAATTTCACATTTTCTTCAGTTTTCTTTCACCCTCTGAGAAAAGCAGAGGTTAAATAACTTCAATCCCCATAATCTATAATCTATTGTGTTTGTAAACAATGAATTGGACCAATGAAACTCTGTGCAGTAAACAAGAAAATGGTTAATTGATGAAACTAAAACAATTTCCACAGTATTAATGAAGAAAAATCGCACGAATTTGTCGAAAACACAAACAACAGAAACGCATTTCAAAAACGAGGTCACTACAAACCAGAGAATGTCATTTATATCAGTAATGGGACTAAAGGACTTGCTGATAATGTTACTGATTTTCGGAAACTTACAACCATCGCTCTTATGTCAATTAAGATAAATTAACGCTTTGGGAAACTTCTGATCTTAACAGACAAGCGTCACTCCATGATTTAAAAATAACTGAAATGTGTATTAACGATTTGAATCTTGATCTGGTAATCAATTATAGTTACAACTGGAGGCATTCTATTTTCGTTGACACATCAACACGTATTTTTCGTTTATTTTGCCATATGGCACGCTTTCAGTTTAATACAGCTGATTCAAAAATCATGGCACAAACTTGGAGGAGAGGTTGACAACAATGACATGAATAATATTTACATATTAAACATAGGTCGAAATCGATTTCTTTAGTCCCAAAGCCGGAACGCAGTGGCCTCGTGGTAAGGTCTCGGATTCGGAACTGGGACGTTTTCAGATGTGAGTCCTGATTGCACCGAAAAACCGTCGTGTAAGCGCGTCTGGTGCACGTTAAATCCGTCGGTGCCAAATATCCTCCCCCTGGTATGGAGTGAAAATTTGGAGAGGGGGAGCTGGGTATGGTTTCATGTGTCGTCCTCGTCATCGGACTGCTGTTCAAAATTACGAGGCACGTCCCAAAATAGCCCTAGTGATACTTTAACCATTTAACTGTTTTATTTCTTTACTCTCTAATAAGATGACACCTTCTATTTTGGGAATATTTTTTTTTATTTTGATTCAAATGGAAATCCATTGAATACTTGATTTGTCTATGTATTTGAAGTAATTTTAATCTTGAATTATAATCATTATTAATGGTTTATTTTTTGCTGAAAACTATCAAAATTTGATAAATCGATGCACGCATGGCATTCGGGCAAAACAGTGAAGCGGTTAAAAGGCCAACTAATATATCTAAACGAACTAAAATTAGTCATAAATACAAGATGTCACAACTGAGACAAAATGTTTTGTTTCTAACTTCTGTACTAGTAAAGATATTTTAATGAAATTCCCAACAACGGCAGTTTTATTTAAAACAATCATTTATTATAATAGTAATGGTATTAGTAGAACTGCTTTAAGAATTCCAATCTCCAATTCTAACCGAATATGGGGTGCCAACACTCTTCAGCATTCATATTCATAATTACCTGAATGCCACTTTTGGTTTCGCGATGGTTTGGGCATGGTGGACCAGTCCCTTGGCAACTCTGATCTCCCGATTTATCGAGCATTGATTACTTTTTTGGAGACATCTGAAGTATCTTGTCTAGTCGTTATGATACTTCAGTTGAGACAGCTGAGGATCTCTTTGCTTCAATATCAGTAACTGCTGCACATGTGCTTGAAATACTTGGCATCTTTAGCAATGTAGGCCAATCGCTCCACTAACGCTGTAACATCACTGTTGGTGGACGCAGTTTTGAACAATACTTGTAAAAATTGCATTTGTCAACAATGCATACATTTCAACACTTTATTTTTATTTTCATCTCTTACTTGGGTATGAATTAACCTGAGGATTCAAGAAGTTTTCTTAACCATGAACATTTTCTTTTCTTCCATCTACACACTTCTACTTTTATTTTCTTTGCCACGTTGATTTCCTCGTGAAACGCTTAGCTTTCAATAAAGATTTTCATAAGTATTGTACACTCCCGAATATCCGGCAAGCGATTATCTGGCTTCCGTACTATCCGATCTAGTTTATTTTGTCGTAATTAAATGAGGAAAGCAAGACATTGCCAAAGCATTGTAAGTGGGCGTTTGCTACGATCCTCCTACGTGTCGTGTGCTCAATACAAACTGTGGCAGGAAAAGAGCAGCGTTTTACTCGTTGTTCATTGTTTCGTCAGTGTGTAACCGAACTCAATTTTTGCCGCTTTTCCTGATTATAACTGCACAGTACATACTGTACAACCGGCGTCCTGACATAGGGGTAGCACGTCTTCCCGTGATCTGGGCATCCTGGATTCGAGTCCCGGTTTGATCATGGTTGTTCTATCCGTGAGATGTGTGAATGTGCCCTCCTGTAAAAAGGGGTTGTGCAAGCGAATGACGGCTTAAAATCACGGCTTAAAATCCCCAACGGCTTAAAATCGTTGTCCTCGTAACAGCGGGCTTGACCATAGCAAGTGATGTACGAAACAACAATAACAAAATACTGTATTCTTTAACACAATGAAGATTTCAAAATGGGCTATAAATGAAAAAAAGTTGTAGTGACTACAGAGGAGAAATTATGCATTATACAGCAACTAGACTCTAGTGTAACAGCTAAAACCAGTAATTGCTTCTACGATTCACCGGGACACTTCACATTCTACGTGGCTTGAGAAAAATGGAGAGCTTCGGACTCAATAAGACATGAGAAAATACGTATTATAAGAGCGAATTTAGTTTGAAAACTTTGTCTCCTGGTATTGGTGGATAAAGAAATGAGTTCAAAGAACTCTGGCTTATCCGGCTTTTTTGTAATCCGGCCAACCTTTCAACTGCATTAGAGTGTACTGTAAAAAATAGCAAGTGGAACTGAATTTTTTTAGCCTTCCCTTTTTGATTAAATATTTTCTAATTTCAAATATACAATTTCAATTAAATATTTTATGTATTTTTATGTTATATTATTTGATATTTTATGTTATGTAATATATTTTTAAACTTCAAATTTCATATAAATATAATTCATTCTACTTAGAAGCCTTACACCGTCTTATTCATTGTTCTGTGCGTATTATTTTACATCCGATAATATTGCAGGAAAGAGCAGCAAACTTTAAAACATCATCCGATATTTCTTGACTCTGAAGTAAATCTTACTTGTTTAGTTTAGGTATATTAATGTACCGTTTTAAAGCAACAACTTGGGCTATTTTTGGGTGGACCTCGTCAGTTTGAGCTGCGGTCAGATGACGAGGACGGCGTTTGGACTTGAGGCCCCAAATTTCCTCTCCATATAATTTGGCGTGCGCTAGGCCGCCATGCATGGGGGGCCTGGCCATGCCATGCATGTTTATGCCTGGCCATGTTCTGCTTTGGAATTGGGTCACGAGCTTGAAATCTCCATTTCCGAAACCGAGATCTTACCAGTAGGCCACCGCGGCCCCTAACTTTCATTCGTAAGTGAAAAAATACAAAAAAATAATTATTAAAAGTATAATATATATTGAAATTTATTCAAAATGGAAAAAAGTAATCAGTAACTTCATACTTTCTTCTTCAACAACTGAAGTAAAAACAAAGTGAAATATTACTAACGAAAATGAAAATAATGTCAGATTCACTTAAAATATTTTTAGAAACTGATTAAAAGTAAGAGAAATATTATGCAACAAAAATGTTCGGTCATTAAGAAAATAATATTTTGAATTTTAAGATAATGTAAAAATTATTTGTGTGCTATAATATCCTCGGAAGTTATTGCAGGAAAACGTTGGAATTTTGTATTTTTAATCAATAAAAATATTAAAAATTTTGAAAAACTCTCTCTGAAGATGCACATTTCCATCCTCCGAAATTATATATGTGTTACCGCAGGATAAGTAAATATGTGTTAAGTGTAGATATCAGTTAATCTGCAGATTAGCTACAGAATCTGCACATTAACTAGGGTAATACATTAAAATGTGGAAAATTGTTTCATTTCTCAAATTATCTTGGTAATCTGCGAATTACTTACACAAACTGCACATTATCTACTAAACACTCGTTAATTTGCACATTAACTAGGGTAATACATTAAAATGTGGAAAATTGTTTCATTTCTCAAATTATCTAGGTAATCTGCGAATTACCTACACAAACTGCACATTATCTACTAAACACTCGTTAATTTGCACATTAACTAGGGTAATACATTAAAGTGTGGAAAATTGTTTCATTTCTCAAATTATCTTGGTAATCTGCGAATTACCTACACAAACTGCACATTATCTACTAAACACTCGTTAATTTGCACATTAACTAGGGTAATACATTAAAATGTGGAAAATTGTTTCATTTCTCAAATTATCTTGGTAATCTGCGAATTACCTACACAAACTGCACATTATCTACTAAACACTCGTTAATTTGCACATTAACTAGGGTAATACATTAAAATGTGAAAAATTGTTTCATTTCTCAAATTATCTAGGTAATCTGCGAATTACCTACACAAACTGCACATTATCTACTAAACACTCGTTAATCTGTATATTACCTCCTACTAGTCACTCATTAAAACGAAAATAAGGTCTTTGCTGGAACAACAGCAACTTTTCTGTGCTTTAAAATTAAATATTATTTATTTTTTGATATCTAAAAAATTAAATTCATATAACCTAACAATCAACACATTAGTTAATAAAATGAACTTATATGCTGCTTTTTTAAATTCTGATTTTAATTAAATTGGTAAAAGATTAAAATAATTAATTAATCTACTTAAAATTAAAAATTTTCTGTTCTAAAAAAATCACAACGGACACTCATTCGAAAAGCAGAACGAATTCCTTAGACAGAAACGAATTTTAAAACACAATCAGTTGCTCTACGCAACTGATTGTGCAATGCAGAAAACCCTTGATTCCACACTTCAGTCAATATGCATATTAAAATCTAGCTTTTATGGTAACATATATATTATTTTGGAAGTTTTGAAAGAAATAATCTAGCCTGTAGAGTCAAAACATACACCTTCTTGTTTATTATAAAAGATATTTTAATATTAAAATATTCCATATTAGCATATGTGATTCTCGAAAAGTCATATATAAAAGTATAAGGTCACATTAAATGTCATATTCACCGAATGTCGCATTTATAAATGATTTCGGTAAGCAAAGAAAATTTTCTAGCATTTCCAGCTGAAATTTAAAAAGATTCAAAATTGTGGGATATGTAAGATCAATGCCTGCATTGTTATCAAATGTTTTTCTAATGATAAATCACTGCGGCAATGCTTGTGGACTGAAACTTTGAAGACACGCATTTTCAATGGTGTCTTGGCTTTTTATATTTACAGTTGTCTCGCCAGATTGGCGCCGGAAAATGCTCCGATAACACATTAAAAATCTCTTTTCTAGTAATTGGCAAGTATTCAACAGGGTGGGGTTTAAGAAAGCCAGCACTTGTTTGAGTATTTTGTGCCGGATTTGCATGTTTGCTATTAAAATAAAAATTTAAAACTTTTTGTTGTGAAGTCTACAGTTCAGTTTTGCCGAAACATTTGCTGTTATTAATGTTCTCGCTGAATTTAAATTTTCCAAGATGTCTTTTGTGTAGATTTATAGTGCAGTATAACAAATACTCATTGCAAATTAATTCATTTTTGTACAAAAGGCACATATTAAGAGGAGTTAAAATTATTTTAAAAATAATAAATGCAACAATTAATAATATGAATTAATCCCTTGATTTCAGACATTTTCTTAATCACGCCCAATTTCTTTTCTTCTATCTAGACACTTCTAATCTTATTTTCCTTCCCACGTTGTTTTTCGCGTGAAACTTTTATTTTTATGACAGCAGCTCTCATCGCAGATTTTCCTAAATGAAAAGTAGCAAGCGAAATTAAGTTTTTCTGGGATTTCCCGTCTTATAAAATATGTCTCGTAACCCTTGATTTGTTCTTTTCTGAGGAATACAAAAAAAACCTGCCTTCAAAAATACAGGTATTAATTAAAAGACACAGACTTCGCTTAAATTTTTCCTATGTTCTCATAATATATAATCAAAAAGAATTTGTGTATTTTGCAAACAAAGGTTGTATGGGTTTTTTTTTTCGATTCTCGATATATAGACTTTTTATGTGCCAGTAGGCATATCCCAAGACTTACAAACGTAAGTCAGCACACAACTGATAATGGAAGAAATTTCAAATATAAAGGAAGCAGGCACAAATGAAAAAGAGAAATGGGGGAAACAAGAAAATGTACAAATGCAAACAAAAAATAAAACAAAATTGTTCACATACTAACGGAAACATACAATAAAATATATAATACAATTAGAGAAGCACGATCAAATAAAAATAAAATATTCGAAATACAAATACAAAAAGCATATAAGTATATATGCAAATATGTGTCATCAAACACACAGAAATAAAGTCTAAATAATACAGTGAAAAATATTATTAATATATTTACAAAAGGAAATGAAAGATTGTTTGCTCTGTACAAAAGGAGATAAAAGAGGAGGGAAAAGTCGTAGTATTCTTTAGAAGAAAATTCCTAAGTTTACGTCTTTCGGGAATAAGTTTGATGCATTCAAATATCAAATGCTTGGCATCCTAGACTGCATCACTGCAGCACGAACATCTGTCAGTCGGCAACTAAGTGAAGCGTTTTAAATAAAGTTTCCATGCCCAGTCAGAAACTGGGTAAGCTTAAAGTTAGACTAAAAAAATATTAAAATGTATTTCTTTTATCAATGGATTTGTTTTCTGGTTTTAAATAATGATAATATAATGACTACCAAAAGAATTAGGGAATCTCATGTTTTCAGACGATATTTTTGGAAACCGTTATGTGAAGGAAAACAAACTTACTAAATGTGGAAATTTAAAAAAAAAGCAGTTACAATCGGTAAACGCTCTCATAAATTGGAAGAACAAATCAAAGCAATATCATTTAGAATAATATAAATGGAAGGGATAGTGGATTCTATTAGGCATTTTTGCGAATTATTCATTAGAGTAATAAAAAATTATATGCATGTGTGTTAAAATATAAATATGTCTAATATCTTTAAAACACACTTTAAAAAATATATCATTTTTTAAAAATTAAAAATATGTATAATTTACAATGTATAATTTCAAATATTCATTGCCATTTAATTTTTAATTTTTTTCTATTAAATTTTTACTATCCTATAAAAATTTAAATATAACGAAACTATTATTTTATAATTTCAATTAACAGTTACTTTTTTTAGAAATATTTTTAAGCACATTGCAGTTTTATATGAATCATTTATTTTACTGAATTAAAATTGATCTTTAACTAAACTGAAAGAACTCGAAACATAAAAGGCACACACAATTTCCTTTTAATGTTTAAACTGGTATCTTTCTCTTAAACCTTCATGTAACTTTCTCAAAAAATTAGGATACCTTGAACATTTAAAAAATATTTTAATCTGATCAGAACGTTGTTTCGATAAAAATTCATTAAAAATATGTGTATCCATCTAAACACTTCAACTATTCTTTTTATTGATAAATACATTTTATAACAAATCTAAGTGTATATTTTTTGTGATCAAAACAACAAATAGAGCATTTTATATTTTTGTCACTTTTTGGCATATTTCAAAGTCCTCTATCACCTTACACTTTTTTGGCATAATAATGGAGTTATCACCCGTCCTGCTAACATTAAAATTATGGAACTAGCATAAGACTATCAAATTTTATTTTAGGGGACCTACAGATGAACCTTTTATGTTTGACAACATAAAAAAATAACTGCCTATTCATTTTGTATTCCTCTCTTTTTTCAACCACCTAAAATTGAAATTTGAAGCAGAACTATGATTTTAGTAATAAGGTCACATACCAAATTTCATCCATCTTGACCATTCATTCATTTCATTTAAATAGAATCATTAGCCTATATATGCTTCCGAATGACGTGCAACTATTTTGTTCAAAATCTGATACGAATAATTTATTTTAGAAGCCAAAACTATGTACGAAATTTTATTCATCTATTTCCTTGAGTTTTATAGTAATCATGTTCACTCACACGTGGACGCAGTTGCAGACAAAAGTTTTTTGTGAGTGTATCTCTCTGAAAAATGGATACTCCACAAATTTGATATAAAGACGAAATACTAAATTTTACCCACGCAGTTTGAAACATTTTCTTATTTATCGTTTCTCAGACAAAGAGACATAATTCTAAAAATATGCTTCACAGACTCTGGAATGTCTAAAACGAAATTATTCTCCAGATAAAATTTTTGGAATAGAAGAATCCTTCTTTTTTTATGTATTTTCAGAAATAAGAATTTAAATAAAGTTATACCTGGAACCTACATTATTTCAAAACAAGCGCGAATTCTAACGACATTTCTTCCTAATTAAGTTACAAAACTAAGATCCGTCTCTTTCTATTAAAATCTTGTGTTCTATTGTATTAAACAAATATCGTCTGCGTCTAACTTTTCGATTCCCTTTATTGGTTGTATTTGTAATGTAATCCAAACGATTTGTGAAACAAATAATTGAATTTCTTTTATATTTATTCCATTCATTTGAGTTATAACATTGTTTCAGTTTTAAATCCTTAATGTTTAGATAAATAATGTTATATTAAGAACAGTGAAAAGGGGAAATGAGTAACACATTTTCATAAAGTTCCGACGATCAAGTGATTGCTGCAAGTATCAAATCTTAAAGTACCACTCTTGATAAATAAGGAGAAGAATAGTTAGTTGAATTTCTTCCTTTGTGGTTCTTGAAGCAGTCAGGCAGGAATTATGATCAAAGTGACGATTTGGAAGGTGTACGTCTGAATAATATCTGAGACTTTAAACAACGCTCTCTTATTGTAGAAAAACCAAAGATAGAGACATTTGGCAACACTGTCTAGACTTTTATGCAATCAAAAATGGGAACTTCCCTTCATTCATAAAGTTACAGTTAACCGCTGATTTTGCAATTCTTTGAAGGCTTGTGGTGCTATGAATGTGATCATATTGAAGTTACTATAACTGGATTTTAAAGGAATGTGAGAAACAATCCGGCGCTCATCAGAAGTTAAAGAGGTTTTTTAATATTTGAATTTAAGTGTTGAGAAAAAGAATCAAATTTAAACTGCAATAAATATTTATTCCATCACATATACATAATGTAAAATATTAAATTTTTAATTTAGTGATAAGTCATATCACTGACTTTTCGATAAGTCCGAAAGCACATGGATAAAATAACTTAATGACCGGATCGCCGCTTCTTCAGCACTTGTGGGAACTATGGAGCATAACCGGCCACTTTACAACCCTTCCCTAAGGAAATGCGTCCCGTCATCGAAGGGAGGAGCCACACACGCCACATTTTTGTGTACCCTGTAGGGTGACGAGAACCAATCACCATGCCGGAAGCTTCACATTCTCATTTCGAAAACATAAATGTAAATAAAATTAATTTTTATGATTCATTAAAGAAATTGTCAGGATGCCAGTCGCTAGGCAAAGAAATATGAACTTACAATTCATGGTTATATCAAACAGAACGCAAAATAAATCGATAAGAAAGGGCTGTGGTGGCCCGTTGCAAGGTTTCATTCACTTTGTCATGTTCGAAATTTGAACCCATGGAAAAATCCGCCATATAAAATTTCTAAGAAATACAATTTAAAGAAGGAATGTAACAGGATAGAAAATTCTGCAATCGTTCAAATTAAAAATATTATCTCTCAAGCTATGTTAGCTAAAATTATACATAAAGTGCTATTTCCTGAATTTTCGTCGTATGTGTTTATAGAAACACACAGTGAAGAATTCTGTCACATGTTATACACTATGTGTTTCCTTCTTTATTCCTTGTTGTCTTACATATAATACAAAACCAGATAGTTGTAGTTTTAATTCTTTGCATTAACAATTTGATGTCCTGTTTTTACTTCGTTTGTTACATCTCTAGAATAAGAGTGATTATCTGTAGTTAAAATAGCTTTCTGGATAGCTTCTCTACTGATACATAACAGCTTCATTGAACTAAACAAGCCAAGATAAGCAACTTCCAGCAACTAGATATGCAATTTCCAGGCAGAAACAAAAACTTTACCTAATCTTATCTTTAACGGATTTAATTAAATTTATTATAGTAAATTATAGCCAAGGATTTTCCACTCTAGTATATGTAACATATTTTACTACTTATTTTAATATGTTCGTTGCCACTATTTACTTCTGATTCCGATAATCTATCTTATTATATTACCCCTTCTTTGCTACCTCTTAACTTTAGAAGAGAAGCGTATATCTAAGAATATAGCAATTATAAATAATAGGCAAATCCGCGTCAGTTAACTTATCCACGTATCTCTCCCATGATTTACGCTAATGTTTCTGACCACTTTCTAATAGGATGCTTACATCTTCGCTACCTCTTAATTGTATTTAAAAGGATAATATCTAATTAGATAGTAGGTGTGAATCACATGTGATTCACACAGTGAGCAAAATCGAAGAGAAGTGTCTTCTATCCCCATCAAATTTTACACAGAACGAGAATTTTTGCTGTCACTCGAAAGTGACTGGCATGGCAGTCACCGTATTAAAACAGTGCAGTGACTATTCCTTATTTAGATATTTAATTCGTATTTAAATATAAACTCTTGCTTTCTAACTGTAACCCAGAAGCAGTTTCTCTACAAAATAATTGCATAAATCCCATTCACAATATTGAAAAAGAAAAAGCCTATTTAAGGCTACAAATCTATAGAATATTAGTATTTATATTCAGAATTTAGCAATATTGGTCTTATCTAGAGAACGGTGCGAACTCAGCTATTTTCTCGAACAAAGCTTTTCAGATATTTAAGATTATTAAAGAAATCAAAAAATGAGAAAAAAAAAACATTAGCAACTCGCAAAATTCTCGATGTCATTTATATAGTTAGGATACTTTGAGTAATTCGCATATGAGAAAGTAAAATTCTTGCCACAACCATTTTCGCAAAATGTTTCTTATCTTAGCAGAATGTTACTTAAGTAATTGTTCCACTCTTTGTCGTCTTTCATTAGTAACAATGCTTTTCTACCCGCCTTTTTATAGAAGATTTTATTTCCTCAAATAATGCTTTTCAGATATTTAAAATCATTAAAGAAATCAATAATTGAAAGAAAAAAAAACATTAGCAACTCGCAAAATTCTCGATGTCATTTATACAGTTAGGATACTTTGAGTAATTCGCATATGAGAAAGTAAAATTCTTGCCACAACCATTTTCGCAAAATGTTTCTTATCTTAGCATAATGTTACTTAAGTAATTGTTCCACTCTTTGTCGTCTTTCATTAGTAACAATGCTTTTCTACCCGCCTTTTTATAGAAGATTTTATTTCCTCAAATAATGCTTTTCAGATATTTAAAATCATTAAAGAAATCAATAATTGAAAGAAAAAAAAACATTAGCAACTCGCAAAATTCTCGATGTCATTTATACAGTTAGGATACTTTGAGTAATTCGCATATGAGAAAGTAAAATTCTTGCCACAACCATTTTCGCAAAATGTTTCTTATCTTAGCAGAATGTTACTTAAGTAATTGTTCCACTCATTGTCGTCTTTCATTAGTAACAATGCTTTTCTACCCGCCTTTTTATAGAAGATTTTATTTCCTCAAATAATGCTTTTCAGATATTTAAAATCATTAAAGAAATCAATAATTGAAAGAAAAAAAAACATTAGCAACTCGCAAAATTCTCGATGTCATTTATACAGTTAGGATACTTTGAGTAATTCGCATATGAGAAAGTAAAATTCTTGCCACAACCATTTTCGCAAAATGTTTCTTATCTTAGCATAATGTTACTTAAGTAATTGTTCCACTCTTTGTCGTCTTTCATTAGTAACAATGCTTTTCTACCCGCCTTTTTATAGAAGATTTTATTTCCTCAAATAATGCTTTTCAGATATTTAAAATCATTAAAGAAATCAATAATTGAAAGAAAAAAAAAACATTAGCAACTCGCCAAATTCTCGATATCATTTATACAGTTAGGATACTTTGAGTAATTCGCATATGAGAAAGTAAAATTCTTGCCACAACCATTTTCGCAAAATGTTTCTTATCTTAGCAGAATGTTACTTAAGTAATTGTTCCACTCATTGTCGTCTTTCATTAGTAACAATGCTTTTCTACCCGCCTTTTTATAGAAGATTTTATTTCCTCAAATAATGCTTTTCAGATATTTAAAATCATTAAAGAAATCAATAATTGAAAGAAAAAAAAACATTAGCAACTCGCCAAATTCTCGATGTCATTTATACAGTTAGGATACTTTGAGTAATTCGCATATGAGAAAGTAAAATTCTTGCCACAACCATTTTCGCAAAATGTTTCTTATCTTAGCATAATGTTACTTAAGTAATTGTTCCACTCATTGTCGTCTTTCATTAGTAACAATGCTTTTCTACCCGCCTTTTTATAGAAGATTTTATTTCCTCAAATAATGCTTTTCAGATATTTAAAATCATTAAAGAAATCAATAATTGAAAGAAAAAAAAACATTAGCAACTCGCAAAATTCTCGATGTCATTTATACAGTTAGGATACTTTGAGTAATTCGCATATGAGAAAGTAAAATTCTTGCCACAACCATTTTCGCAAAATGTTTCTTATCTTAGCAGAATGTTACTTAAGTAATTGTTCCACTCATTGTCGTCTTTCATTAGTAACAATGCTTTTCTACCCGCCTTTTTATAGAAGATTTTATTTCCTCAAATAATGCTTTTCAGATATTTAAAATCATTAAAGAAATCAATAATTGAAAGAAAAAAAAACATTAGCAACTCGCAAAATTCTCGATGTCATTTATACAGTTAGGATACTTTGAGTAATTCGCATATGAGAAAGTAAAATTCTTGCCACAACCATTTTCGCAAAATGTTTCTTATCTTAGCAGAATGTTACTTAAGTAATTGTTCCACTCATTGTCGTCTTTCATTAGTAACAATGCTTTTCTACCCGCCTTTTTATAGAAGATTTTATTTCCTCAAATAATGCTTTTCAGATATTTAAAATCATTAAAGAAATCAATAATTGAAAGAAAAAAAAACATTAGCAACTCGCAAAATTCTCGATGTCATTTATACAGTTAGGATACTTTGAGTAATTCGCATATGAGAAAGTAAAATTCTTGCCACAACCATTTTCGCAAAATGTTTCTTATCTTAGCAGAATGTTACTTAAGTAATTGTTCCACTCATTGTCGTCTTTCATTAGTAACAATGCTTTTCTACCCGCCTTTTTATAGAAGATTTTATTTCCTCAAATAATGCTTTTCAGATATTTAAAATCATTAAAGAAATCAATAATTGAAAGAAAAAAAAAACATTAGCAACTCGCCAAATTCTCGATGTCATTTATACAGTTAGGATACTTTGAGTAATTCGCATATGAGAAAGTAAAATTCTTGCCACAACCATTTTCGCAAAATGTTTCTTATCTTAGCATAATGTTACTTAAGTAATTGTTCCACTCATTGTCGTCTTTCATTAGTAACAATGCTTTTTTACCCGCCTTTTTATAGAAGATTTTATTTCCTCAAATAATGCTTTTCAAATATTTAAAATCATTAAAGAAATCAATAATGAAAGGAAAAAAAAACATTAGTGACTCACAAAATTCTCGAAGTTTTTTATACAGTTAGAATACTTTATGTACTTCATATACGAGAAAATAAAATCATACTACTACTATCTTATCTTAGCATAGTTCTTTATCTTAGCATAGTATTACTTCAATAATTATCCGACTCAATATCGCATTTCGTTAGTAACTAAATGCTTTTCCGCTTCTCTGCTGTGTATTTATAAAAGGTTTTGTTTTTCTACTATTAATTCTGGTTTGTATGTATCAAGAGTCTGCTCATGAAGTTCAGCGCCACACAAGTATTCTATTACAAACCAAGCTGATGGAAAGATATCCTTTTCGATGAAAAAAATATATATTAACAACAAGCTTTTAAAAAACTCCAAAAAGTGTTTGCAAAAATTCAGACAGTAATATTTTGCATTGATATATTGAATGCTTACAATAACAACACCATATTAAAATCTTTGATGTTTAATATCAGATATAAAAAGGCATTAAAAATGTATGCCATGAGTTTGAATCTTAAGTCCTTATAAAGCATTTTTTGTCTTTTATTAAATACAACAATAAAAAAGCATGAAAATATATGCGCCAGAAAATTACTTCTTCCTTCCTCAGTATTGCAGCATTTTCTTTAATTGTATATAATAAGTAAGTATCACTAATTATTCAAGATATGACAACTAGAACCAAAAATATTACCTACAGAGTTAAAATTAAATAAACTGAAACGGACTGCACCGGTCAAAAATGAAAACAAATTTTTCCAAAATATATGTTATTTTACTTTACTTACAATAAAGAGGATGCGAAAATGGTGAAATCAGAAAACCGCAGTTGTCTTCAGAGCCTGACAAAGGCAGGGTCATACGGGGCAGTTGCCCTGGGCCCTCACATCAGAGGTGGGCCCCAAATCGAATAGAAAGTTTATTTTACATTTCGGGGGGGGACTTTAGATTCTAGTCAATTTTCTTATTATATATCTATAATGAGGTGAAAAATTTTAATACCTCCATAAAGTTCGGTTCTTCATTACTAAAGTAGTGAAGCAGAGGGGGCCCCAAAAGACGTTTTTTCCAGGGGCCCCAATTTGGCTAATTCGGGCCCTGATTGTCTCTCGCTTCTTTGAGACAAAATTCAAAAGCAACACAATGTTTTCAAAAATCAGTAAGAAAGTGTAGACGAATCAACCAAGGAAAAAGAATATATATATATATATAAATCAATTATGCTATTCAGAACCAATAAAAACTTCATGAATTTCGAATTCCTGTGATTTTGTGCTAACAGATCACAAGCCGCAGTCAGTAAACCACGTGATAATAATTCGGACTGTTAATTACTCTCTAATCGCTTTTGTTTAGTTTTCCTTTCTTGTCCATAAATATAAATCAAATATGATACCTGACTGTATTGCCACAAGGTCGAAAAAAATCATATATCTTGTCTTTAAATAAATTGGAAATTTCGAAGACATTTCTCAGCTTCTCCATAATCATTTTAAAAGACGTTTCAAAGATTCATCCAAATGTGAAAAATAATTTGTGGTAAAAACGTAAAAGTCTCACTAAGTCTCATCCTTTCGGTAATATTTGAAAAAAATCTTTTATCTCTTTTTTAAGAAGAATATTGAATGAAAATAGAAAATTCTTATCTTATTACTTTCTTAAAATATATGCACAAATAGAATTAATATTTTATTAAATGGTGAAAAATATGTAAAAATTGGTAAATTAATAGGTAATTAATAAAAAAATCTTTTTTAATTATCCTAAGATTGCAGGGACTCATTTCAGTCGAATGCTGGAAGCATATCATGCTTAATTGAGATTGCTGGACTGCCTGGTGCATTGAAAATTTCCAAGGCTTTTTGTAATAAGATTGAATTTTAAATTGTCTTGCGACAGGTGATTTTTTATTCTTTTGCATATGACAACATGTCCGTATCATAAAATACATGTATTCTGAAAAGTATCCTGTAATGACTGTGCAAACGCGGCAAAGTGCAATTCCTACCTTTGAAAGGATGAAAAATGCTCAAAGAACTAAATCTCTGATAACCCTCTACGTTTTGAGAAAATCGTTTACTAAAAAAGATGATTTAACAAAGTGATCACGTAAAAAGTGTAACTAAACGTATTAACTAAAAAATAAAGATATTACTTTTTCCATTGCTCTCATACGGTATAATCAAAAGGGTATATGTATTTTGCCGCCAAATGGTCAGGATTTTTAACAATACAAATCTTATAAAATGTAATTAAAATCTTTTCTTTCACCAACCGAACTTTTTTTCTGTTGTCAAATAATTACATTATGATGACTAATTGCCAAAATAAGGACGACAAATAACAATGTCATAATAGTTTTCTGTTTATAATGATGTATTTGGATGTATTTATGTATATTAAGTGAAATAAAACAAGCATGCAAATTGGTAATTTTTAATTTTTTGGCATATAACAATAGGTCCGTATTATAGAATGCATGCATTCTAAAGGGTATTATATAATGACGCGCAATCTTGTCATCATACAATCCTTATTTCGCCAAGTACCCAAAGGATCGTATTTCATATAATCCTCCAGTTTTCTTAGAAAATCGATTGCAAAAAATAATGACGTCATACGCTAATCACTTAAAAATATTTTTATTTAAAATTCCACGATTACAAACGTTATAACCATAATTAAAATTTTCATAAAATATGTAGCAAAAATTTATAAAGGAATAAAGAAGAAGCATTTAAAATATTTAATATTAGATTATTTAATCTAATATTAATTATTAATTCAATATATTATTAGATTATTTACTCTAATATTAACAATGAAATATTAGATTATTTATGTGTATAGTATTAATGACTCTAAAAGACACATCCTTTTTACTTTGAATAAATAAATTCAAAATTTGGATTGATCAACAAATTAATTGACTTTGAATGGAATATTTATTTCATTGTTCTTGAATCATTTTTCAATTTGTAGATGATCCCCTAAAAGACGTCTAGAGCTCTCAAAGGACAAAAGGAGCAATTATGCCCCTGTCAGATCCTTCCACCTACGCAGTCCGAAAAATGCTAAAATCAGCAAAGCGATGAATCATTAGATGATAATGTAAGAAATAACAGAAGCGTTCATATTATTTCATTTGGGAAAAAACCCTATTTGACTAACGAAAAAAAATTTCAAATAGAGAAGTACAAAGAATAATTTATTAATTTATTAGTATGAAGATATCATTTTATATTAACAGATTTTGTTTTTAGCTAAGCCATATAAATGAAAGGACTGGAATTTCCATCAACTATAAATATCAAACGATAAAAATAAAGCAGACGATTGTTATCAAACAGAAGGTAATATGTCTTATCTGAATTTTTATCTTTTACTTAATCTACTAATGATTTTATCATTGTTTTTTTTCGGGTGGGGGAGGTTAATGATAGTAAATTATTAAAAATCTGCAATACCGCTTTTCTGTACAGTTACTCTTATAGCAAAGGAAGAAAATTTCATGGATACTCAAAGATCTTCATTGCTGTCCTATTAGTTTATTACTATTTGCTGATTTTGTTATTCATTCAGAGATTTCGTGGACAAAAATGAAAATCTAAAACTATACCGTTATCACTATTAGGAATCGAAATCCTATATCCTCAAAGAAAATTCGATACCCTATTTCGTAGAAAATATAAGCGAAGGTTTTTCCATGAATCAGAGAAATTCTCTCTTTGGAGCTTTGATCGCAGAGCGAGCTCTTTAGCTGTTTGCGCTGACCATTTTTCGATCATGATTTTGTTACCTGTGCCTCTTGTTTACCGTGGAATAAAGCTTCATGAAACCGTAATTGATTTTGTTGGACTCTTCACACTGAATTGATTTCCCTAACAGTATGAAGACTAAAAATGTGCGAAGGATAAAAATTTCTTGTTGCGTTTATTCATATGTAATAGCAAAAATATATTTCACATAATAATATATATGATATGTTGATTACATTTTTTTAAAATTCACTCTTTTAGGTACCATGATATTATCTGATACTTTCCAAGACAAATTTCTGAAAAGCTTTTGCTAATATGTTTCATTCCAAATAATCTTTCTTTAGTTTCCGACGATATTGCAAAATAAGGAGTATCGAAATGAATTCATATGTCTGGAAAATGTCGTTTTATATGTAAAGAATTGAATTATTATTAAAAATATTAGACGAGAAAAGGGAATCTCCTGCAACAACTTATTTCTGAGCAAATTTTAACGTATCGAAGTAATTGGGGAGGTAAATCCTTGTGTGCTACGAGAAATTCCTCAAACAAAAATGCCTCCCTCTCACTATGTGTGTGTTGAATCCCAATATACCGCATTTTGCGTTTTGAATAAGAAATACAATCGGGTATGAGTTTGGGGTGCCTTCCTCTGCATCGATTAGTCAAAATTTCAATATAGATCTACAATTTTGATTTTAAACAATGACATAAGAAATTTTATTTATTAGCCGTCCTATTTTCTAGCTATCGCATTCAAATACATAGGAATATACAGACAGAGAAATGCCTCATCCCTTTGAGAAATTTAGCTATTCTTACTAGAGTCTTGTTCCTTAATTCTTCTGTGTTAATCCACCCTGGGGGCACCTCAGATATGGGTATGAGATGCTTCAGGAGGAGGAGTTGATTCTGGTAACCCTGATCTGTCCAGAAAAGGCATGGGTGGTTAACCTTTACCAATAACGAGATGTACCTCCTATGGAAATGGTTGCACCATAGCCGGTGATAGCCTTGGTTCCCTCCAATGCTGTAATAATCCACCCTGGGGGCACTTCAGATATGGGTATGAGATGCTTCAGGAGGAGTAGTTGATTCTGGTAACCCTGATCTGTCCAGAAAAGGCATGGGTGGTTATGCTGTAATAATGCTCCCTCCAATGCTGTAATAATCCCCCCTGGGGGCACCTCAGATATGGGTATGAAATGCTTCAGGAGGAGTAGTTGATTCTGGTAACCCTGATCTGTCCAGAAAAGGCATGGGTGGTTAACCTTTACCAATAACGAGATGTACCTCCTATGGAAATGGTTGCACCGTTGCACCATAGCCGGTGATAGCCTTGGTTCCCTCCAATGCTGTCATGGCGTTTAGTCATTCAGATTTTTATATGTTCCTTCGGATGAATCAGAATAGTGAGCTGTGATTCGCTCTGAGTTAATCCAATGAGACAGGCTAGTTGCCTCAGACGTGCTGTCCTGAGGTGAACGTCCATACTATTGGCTAAAGCATTCTATAATGTCTCAGGTGAGAGAAAAAAGGGAATTATAGGGAATCCCGATTTCCATATAAAATTTAATATAAATCCATTTTGTTGATGATGATGTAACGAGTTCCATTTATCAAGTTATTTTTGCTTAGTGCATTGTCAGGTACAAGCGAAGACAGGCAGACTTCCCTTAGATACATAGTATCTAAATTTTGATAGGAATTTTCAAATTGCGTGCGTTGTCAGAATCACACATGCAATTTCTTCACTTCATTTGAATGCTCTTTTGTGGTATCGAGATCACAGATAGACATGATTCTTAAAATACGTTGTTTGGACTCAAAGAGGTGGAGTTTGATCAAAATCTTTGATGCGACTTTTTTTAAAGATTATATTACTTTCACTTAGTATCTTTGTGTGTACGATATTAAAAAATAAATAATTTAAAAAGATAGAAAATTCTGAAATTTACAGAACATTTTAATGCATTTTCTGTAAAAGGCAATAGATATTTATAATTCTACTGAGGAATGAAAAAATATATTTTTAAACCCATTATATGCTTTTGGGGCGAAGTAAAAAAGAAACCTGAATTTTCCAAGTACCTTTTAATATTATTATTATATAGAAGCAGCATTCATAGACATGTCACACGGATGAAAATATTAGAATACGAATCGAGAAAAGACCCAAGCGAAACTACTACGGGAAAATATTACAGACATCTCGCTTCCCACATTCATAACTTTCAATATCAGTAGTTTCATTTTTACTCATCAGATGGCGCACTTGTCGCGCAACAGCATAATACAAAAGTTGTTGACAACATTCAACACTTCAACTGTTTAAGAACATTTTTCACGCCGTAGCATCTATTATAGCATGTTATTATTGTAACGTCATTCTAATTTCAGTATTATTTACTCGTGATCTCATGTGATTTATCTGCTCAGTTACGTACGCAGAAGTATTTCATTCATTCATTTTAATCGCAGACCCTATATTGTTAGCAAAATGTAACCTAATTCATTTTCACCAAATAGAATCTCCATAAAATTCTGCATATATAGTATCGAATACATTGTTAGATTAATAATGTACTTTGATTGAAGGGATTATGAAGTCTGCAATCTTCTTAAAAGTCTGTTGAATATAATACCTCTCAAATGATTTATAACGAATCTTAACCTGCTACAATGAAGTGTCAGGTGGTCTACATATTCAGCTTCATATAGTATTATTCTACAAATGGTTTAAGTTACTATTAAAGTGCAGACACGTAAATATTTTGCTTTGAGTTAATTTCAAACAATCCATTCATTATACTTAAGGTGTACGTACACACTAGAAGATTTTTGTTTTTAAATGTTAACTTTAAAAATCCAGTCTTTTCACAATAGGTCATAAATATATGTTTAAACTCATTTCGGTGAGAAAAAACCATATTACACTCATTATTAATTAATTAAATAATATTTAATGAGCTAATTAGTATATTTTTTGAAACATGATATCTTAAATTCTAATTTGTGCAAACACACAATTCTAGTTGGAAATGATGCCTAATATTAGTCTTCATGTTGTCTGTCTCAATCAAGTTATAAAAATATAAATTTTTTTTAACAATTTTTTCATCAACGATGAATAGAAAAAGCGAGATTTTTTCTGTCATTTTAACTTTTAAATAGCTATTAAAAATTTATTTCTATAAATATAACCTTGATTGAGGCAAAAAACATCCGCTATTTCATACAGATTATTTTGATACATAAATAATTGTATTTGGTTCATTTCTTGTTGAGTTATGATTGTTTGAATGAAGCAACACAGTAGAAAAATATCATTCTTCATAAAATGAGTGTTAAAAAAAACGTAACTAGAGCTTTTAAAGAAAGCACCTCAAGAAAAATAAGTATAACTCGAGAAATATTTCTAATATTGACAACATCTTGGTATCATCTTGGTATAAAGCTAAAGGATCAGAGAACATTATTAAGCAATAAAAAAAATATTTGATATTTTGAATGATTTTCGAAGTTTCAAGTGTGTACATACACCTTAAAATAGTTTGAAGAAAAATAATAACGGTCTGTAATACTTAAAGAATCAGGCATTTCGCTACACAAACTGTTGGCCCTTGTTTATTTCCATTGACAATTACGTACCTAATTCCATAACATCGGCATACATTTTTTAAATATAAAATATTTCGTTTTTCAAATATATATTTTTAAATTTTATAAAGATAAATTTCAGTATAATCGTTAGTTAAATACTGATTATTATAATTACAAATTTCAAAATGTTACAAAGATTAAATTCATCCATAACAATTCAACTAAATTTGGGATTCAGTTTGGATTAGTCCGTAATATGGATTAGAATCTCGCCAAATATAAAGAGAAAAAAATCGAAGAAAATGGTGGAGATCGTGATCTTATTCAATTTTTCCACATTTGCATATTATTAAATACCCAATAGCCACTTCTTCAATCGTCCCCACCAGTCAGAAAAAGGAGAAATGATAGCGAAAGATTTCATGCACTAAAGACGCTTACTTTAAAATTATTTAGTTGAAATGTATTGCTTAAAACAGTTCGGAAAAAAATCTCTTGAATTTTTGAATTCTGATCCCACATTCTGTGTGTTCTAAAATGGTATTCGGATCATAGTTGATCCTTGTTAAAAAGCTGATCTTTGTTGATTTAGTTAGTCTCACTTCAAGGAAGATCTTTTTACAGATGACAACAGCCGATACTGATTGATGCCGGATCAATGATTTCCGGTATTGGTGACAAAGTTTGGCGATCATTTGACAAAAAAAGAAGCAACTCGACTATTCTAATCGATATTTATATTAGGTTTCGAATTCCGGCAGTTGTTTTAGAGCATTCGATGCCCAATTAAAGGAGCTATAAAAGCGAAGGTGTACACATCAACAAAATGAGTCGATTTCAGAGAAAGGAGTAGTCAAGCGAAGTCTCTCTTTGGAGTGTTGATTTAGAGACAATTCTATCTGAATACTTTGTGCTATTGCGCCTGTTTAAGAAATGATTTACTGCTTGTGTGTTGTTGATTTCTGCAAATATATGTTTTGTGTACGCTTCATCTGTTTTGTTATCTACGTTCCGTGCGTTCTTGTTGAAAAAAAAATCATTATTATCCATTATTGAGATTATTCGATTTTTCATCCGTTATTCCTGTAATAATATTATGGCTTCTTAATAAATAGATTATCAATATTCCCATTAAGAAAATAATTTTTAAACTAAAGAGAGAGAATGTTTGCTCTGTACAGTATTTTATTTAATTTAATTTCTTTCACGTTCATGAAGATGAAATTTTGCAGTGAAATTCTAACTTATTTCTTGATGTACTAGAAATTTGAACTTTTACACGGTTCTGAGTTGGTCGATGATAATACTCTATCTTGATATTCCTAGAATAATTGCTAGTCAATCGATTGTTTTCAAAGAAATTTTGTTATGTCATGTGATTTTCTAGTACATATAAATATATACAGCATAGTCTGGTATCGATTTTCACAAATAAATGATGAAAAGACATTAAAATATTTATAATAACGATTTATGAAACGTATTAGAGACTAAAGAATGAAAAAAGAAGTGGAAAAATTAATTTTATTAATATACCAAAAAGGAGAAATTAATTTTGCTAGGACATTGGAGCCCAAAATGAGGTATATAGTAAGAAATCAAATTCTAAAAAACGAATTAATAATTAAAATTTTATTTTAAATGTAAATAAAGTTTCCAATTTACATATACTATTTCTCTAAATGTCTCCCACTTCTACAATTTTAATTTTATCGCTAAATTTCTGATAAAACTTTATTTTCCGCGTTAAAGCATTTTTATAAAGTCCGTTTTACAAATTAATCTATTTTATTTAGTTTTTTTCTTCAGAAAATATATTTTTTCGATAAGGAGACAATCCCTAAATACAGTTTTGAAAAGCTATTTGGATACGCATAATTTGTTATAGAAGAGCGTTGCCATCATTATTTTCCTAACTACATCGCAAGAGCTCTTTTTACACTATTTTTTACCTCATTCTTTTCCATACCTTTTTCTTCAATTCACTTTAGTTACTTGGAAAAAGAGTCGTCTGAGTGTAAAGAGAAACTCCCTGGTGATTTGCAGAAAAGCGGGATTTTCAGACGCATGGTAATGAAAACGAAGCTACCGAAGGAAATAAAAGATATTCTCAAAAGCGCTTTAAAACTTCGCCTCTTTTGTTTCTCTGAGATATAAAAGGATATTAGGAAAGATAAAACTGAGCTTTAATTCTAAGAATCGAAGGAGCAAAAAGATATTTTATGGAGTTTCTGAAATTTGTAGTGGCATCAGGATTGGCTCGAGATTTTTTTTTTTTTCTAAATGCAACAGATGAAAACGATTTAATGGTTCTTAATTTCTTTATTGTCTCTTAAAATTCCTATTTGAAAATAATGCCCATAGATATGTAAACGTTTCCTCATTAAACTAGTGAATGATAATAGAAAGCAATGAATCCAAAAAATATAAATTAATCGAATAAACTATATATTTCTCTTGTAACAAAATTATATTCGAAACTGAACCAATACCCAGTCTGTTTAAATGAACTGACTACACAAGTTAAACGTGTTTTAAAGCACATGTTTGCTAAGTAAGGAATTTACAGCATAATTGGAAAACAGTGTAAATTATTTTGAAGGGGTTGTAATAAATTTACATATATTAATATCAGGATGTGTGGTCTCTTCAAAACTTTCTCGCATGCTTTCTAATAACTTTATTGCCCCTACCAACATTAGAAAAAGAATTATGCACAAGGTAAGCACTGCATTGTTGTGACTTATGGCACTTTACAAGCCCGCTGACAACCACCTGTCAGTGATTTAAGACGAATGAGCGTCTCTTGTTTTTTCAATAGCGACAATTAGGGTCAAGAGTAAGACGTAGATACTCACACGTCGCAACCTTTTTACGGGGCGGACTTCATTCATGCATTTCATTCACTCATCCACAGATCGTCCTTTAGACCCGTATCAGAGAACGATCACCTCTGAACCAGTAACCCCAGTCATATTACTCTCGACATGGGGGATTTTGTGGCCACGACAGATTTACACGTGCGCCAACCACTACATACACGGAGAGTCTTCGGCCGGCGTGGTTCCATCTCGCAACCCAAGGGATGCTAATCCAACGCCCTACCAACAGGCTATCCCGGCCTTAGACAAACACTGCAAACACCGAAAGTGCTGAAATTTTTATTTTCAGAATTATGCATATGATAGTTATGCTTCATGTATAGTAAAGAAAATCTATACTTGTGCATGAGTCTATTGGCATTGGAGAACAATAGTTACAAAATAACAATGTTTGGCATGAATCTATCATACGTTTTTTTTTTTTGTTCTATCCTGTTAATACTCAAGTGCCAGAATATCGAATACTTACTTTTACGATACGAATATTAAGATTTAATTATTGATTTGTAATAATGTGATTACTGAACCTATTTCATTTCAAATAATTTCGTTATGTCGGTTTGTATCACCATAATAATTAGCGTCATTCAGGTTCCACTTATAATCTTGTTGTTTATTTATTTTTAATTCATAATTTATAAAAGTATGATGTGTTGCCAGAAATTAAATTTTATTATTTTATCTAAAATATACTTAAATTCTTCTTTTTTAATTCAAAATTGCAGACATTTTCTTATAAATTCCACTTACTCTTGAAGTAAATAAGCAAATCTTCACGAAAATTTTATTTCAACTGTTCAAATAGAAAAGAAATTATAAACCATCGCATAAGGCCAATACAATAGTGTAGGATTGTAAAAGTATCTATAGGATTATTAAAGAAAAGGCAGATTAGCCCTATGTGAAAAGGAAATCTTACTAATTCTGATAAAAGTTCTGATCCAGCCTATTCAAAAATGAAGAAAAGTTTACGTCATACAGCTATTATGACATCCAGATATTTTCAAGAAGTACTGACATCTCAACTCTTTGTTACCCATTTTATTACTCATTTTTATAAATAGGAAGTATAAATAAATAATCTATTAATAATCTATTTTATCCAATCTGTGTGTGTGTGCGTATGTGGCATTAGTCGGTTATTATTATGAGGGCCGCGATATTATCAATCATAACGGATTTAAAAGTTTAGTTATTATTAATAATTTTCGGTTATTATCAAAACAATTATAATAACCGAATATACAATTATTATCAATACAATATTATTAGTAATCTATTAATCACACTGAAAAAAATTGCATAAACCTTTTAAAAAACAACAATTTTTTAGAACAATTTTAATCCTTACAGTGTGATTTTAACAATAAAATAAATAATCAGTTTATTTTTATCAATATTTTGAAGTATTTATTTGTAACTTCTTATTAATTCTATTTCGATAGAATTAAATTCTACTTCAATAGAATTAAAATCTAATTGTTTTATTCTTTTATATTAAAACCCATCAAAGCATTCTCATTTTTTAATTATTGATCAATTGAGCTTATCTTATCAGTTGAGCTTATCTTAAAAACAAATTACTTAATTTTTTTTTTGATAAATTTCTTTACAGAAACGATTCAAACCCTAAGAATCTTTTAATATAACATTATTTAAAAAAAAAAACCCACATCATTTAAAGAGTGAAATGCAGATTACAGCCTGAGTAAAAACTTTAAGGCCAGTAAAAATTTTTGAGAAAATGCAAAAGGAAATAAAAGGGATTCAAATAATATTAATTATTAAAGTTCATTGATAAGAAATAAATGCCATAAACATAATTTGTAAATACATAATTATGAGAAACATGTGGTTATTTAAAAAGCTAGTATTTCTGCCTGAGTAAAAACTTTAAGGCCACCAGTCATTTTTTTAAAGATAAATATAATACAATAGTGTAATTACCATTGCAACTACTAGCTTGTGACAACGCTGCAATTTTCATATTTGACATACGTTTCTTCGAAATATTGGTGATCTTTGTGAAGATGGCGAAAAGTAAGAAGTTAACTGATCGTAAAAGAGGACAGATCGAAGCTTTGTCTTCAACAGGAATGAGTAGTCGTGCTATCGCGATAAAGATAGGAAGATCAAAGATTGTAGTCAACATTTTTTTTTAATTGAAAGACAATTATGGTAAAAAAAAATACTGGGAGAAGACCTAAAGCTTTGTCCTCGCGTGATGAAAGAAGAGTTTGCCAACTTGCATCTACTATAAATTACTCAACCAGGAAACTGATTCCGACGACAGGTTTAAAAGTTTGTCAAAAAACGATTTATAACACAATTAGAAGGTCAGGTAGGTTCACTTATACAGCAAAATTGACTAAGCCTCAGTTACTGCAGAGAAAAAAATAGAGCGTTTGAACTTTGACGAGAAAGTCATGACCTGGGACAACCAATGGATAGAAATTATTTTTTCTGACGAAAAAAAAATGGAATTTGGATGGACTAGATGGCTGGAATTTCTACTGGCATGATATAAGAAATGAAAAAGAAGTATTCTCCAAGTGCCAATTAGGTGGAGGGTCTGTCATGACTTGGGGCTGTTTTGCTTACAATGGTGTGGGCTCAATTGCATTCGTTTCAGGTAGAATGAATTCACAAGGATACCAAAATGTCCTAACAAATCGTCTTTTGCCAAATGCTGAATGTCTTGCTGGGGAAAATTGGAAATATCAGCAAGACAATGCATCGATCCATTCGAGTAACAGCACAAAAAATTGGTTCCAAGTCAACAATGTTGAAACTGTGAAATGGCCAACTAGATAACCTGACTTCAACCCAATCGAGAACCTTTGGGGTGACTTAGCAAGAAGAGTTTATGCAAATGGGAGACAATTTACAGCAACAACAGAGCTGAAATCTACTATCGAAGATGAATAGTATAAAACCGACCCCACCCTTTGTCAAAACCTCGTTCCATCCATGTAAACAAGAATATTTGAAGTAATTCGAAGAAATGGCTCCTACACAACCTTCTAAGAATTTGTAATTTTTTTCTTATATGTTATTTTCTATGTTGGCCTTAAAGTTTTTACTCAGGCTCAAATATTCATCTGTGTGTTCTGTAATATTTTCTAATAATAAAATATTTGCAAATTAATTTTTCTACTTTTTTTACTTTTATTTAAGCTCAACAATTATCAATAAAAGGTATTTTAATTCCTCAGTTTATATGTTTCCATTTTCTCAAAAAATGTTACTGGCCTTAAAGTTTTTACTCAGGCTGTAGATATTTCTTTACCGTAGTAAAGAAAAAATATTGCTATATATATATGTATTTTCTTTCATACATTTTAATGCCATAAAATATGCCATGGCAACATAGTAAATAATTCCACGTAACTTGGTATTCTTTCTTCTTACGGCCCTAGCGGAACTTTTCTGGAGATAAGCCTCGTATTTTCGCTCCTTCCGTAATATTTGATTTTTCACTGAAAATATCGGATGTAATTTTCAATACCTAACGTTTGTCGAAACTGACTTTCGGAGTTAGTTGCATCTCCCTTTTCGACCATCGATATTATAGATTACAATCTTGCGAAATTCTTTGATGCTCCGTTTTTTAGTATCATTTCATATCTCATTCGATTTCAGAAAAATTATTATTATGCATTTTCTCATTAGATCTTAAAGATGATATTTCAGCCCTTTTTGTCACAAAGTCTATGAGGGATGTATAAAAAATATCCATTTTTGCATTTTCCTGCGAACATATAGTAATGTTAGGGTGGTATCATGGCGCAGATTAGGAGGACATGTTAATGCGTATGAATTTTGTATCTCCGTGTTCGAGAGATTCAGTCGTTGCATACTGACTATCGTGTGCCTTGACACAAGTGATGACACTTTTCTTGGCAACACGAGTTTATTATATTATAAGGGTTAAATTATATTAGTTATCGATAACTATTTATATCTATACAATTAAATTTCGTCTTAAATCTAAACTCATTTCTCGGAATCCCCACCGGAGCTCCTATTAACACACACGCTTACCAGTATAATCCACCAACTCCCCCTGGCAACTCTTCCTTTCTCTCTTCACTTCATCTCATTTCAGCCGTGGGGCCGGAACAGCTACGTAGAGGTTAAAGGCATGACAGTGGCCATTGAATGAGATGCTACCATATGTGTTAGTAAGGTTTTTTTTTATTTTCTGTCCCGGTGATTGTGTGTAATAAGGAAAGATGCTGAATCAAATTCTATTAAAAGCTTAGTGACTCTCAAATGAAACAATTCGTAAGACTGAGCAGGTGTTTGCAGATGATATTTGGGGGGGGGGGATAACACAAATTAAGGATTGATACAACTCATTTAAAAATGGCGGCACTGCAGTGGAAAGTCATAAACATCTCTGAAGGCACTTACTGTTATAAAAGTGAAAAATCTAATTAAAAAATCATAATCTGACAGTGATGAAGAGTAATATCATCACATTTTCAAACTACTCAGTGACGCAGTTCACCAAAAAGAGCCAGATCTCTGGATACCGGAAAACTCGAGATAGTAATGACAATGCTCCAGCCTATTCAATTTATAGAATATTTTTCGAATTCTCTAAATTTTGAATTCTATCTTTCTAGAATTTCTTAGCGAAACCTCGATTTCCAGTCAATCACCAATTTTTCTATTCTCCAGATATGGCTCTTTGCAATTGATAGCTGTTTCCAAAATTGAAGACGACATTAAAATTATCCCCTTCTGAAAGTAGCGAAGAGATAATGTCGAACTCAACAGAAGAGATGATCACCATTTCTATAAAAAGTCTTACAAAAGTACTTTTGACAATGGTAAAATCAGTTAGCAAACTATGCGGAAGTGCCAGGAACTAACTTTGAAGGGAATTGGGATCCCAATCCTGTCACATAAAAAAAAATTTTTTTGCCAAAATTCATATATTAAGCCTCATAAAAAAACATTTAAGATAGTTTAAAAGTATTAATTAATCAAAAAATCCAATAAAGTATAGACTATAAACGTTGAATTTTATATAGAGATCAGGATTCCACAATTTATGGATCAAGGCAGTAGCAGTCCGGATTGATATGTAATAGCTCCATAAAACTCTTTATAGTGACTAGACGGACAAAACAATTTCCAGTTGAGACTGCACAGATATAAACTCATATTCCACTCCAATTTCATTTTGTGAAAGCGCCAGTAGATTCCCGATAAGAGTCTTAAAAAACAGTTTTCTGCTTTTCTTATTTCGAGTGACCTTTATGTTGTTTTGGGGATCAAACGATATTTTATTCGTTCTTCGTATTACCAAGGTTTAACAGATTTGGTGATTCAAAAGTGGCATTGATTTATTTGGCGTGGAATAAGCGTCAAAGTTTGACCTTCTGTAAAAAATATGATCTTAAATATCTTTATTTTCCTTTTGTTTCATCGGATTTACGATACAATATGTTTCATAAATGGGTCAAAATGTTATTATGTTACACTGAAAAGGAAGACAGAAAGCAGAAGAAAAAAAAGAGAGGGAAGAACAAAAAGTAAGGCATTCCATTTTTTAAAGTTTATTTTTATTAACATCCCGTTATAAAATAATACTAGAGTTGTTAGGGGATGGAATCTCGGTCAAATGAATTGGTCGACACCTGCCTTCCCAAATTCGCTCCAAATTTCCGTACCACACAAGTGGGAAGGCATAGAAAGGCACTCCCAGCTTATATATAGGGCGGTTCAAATTAAATTGACGGTATGCAAATACTCGAAGATCCTTTTCTGTTGAACGAATGCGAATGTAATTTCATATATTTGTTACTTAAACCACGAGTCGCAGCTTTCATAGGAGAACATAGTTTGAAATTATGCCAATAGGTGACGCGGCAACGATATAAAAAAAAGATAAAAAAATCATAAAAAATAAAAACAAAAAATTTTATTTATTTGCACATTTGTATGCTCTATGTAAATACCTTGCTGGTCGACAATATTGGGATGGCATATTACCATGTTATCAACGGGCGCACGCAACATTTTAAGAGGAATACGGGAGATATTCCAAACAGTGCTGGTTTTCAAATCCACTTTGTTAGTTACACATCTTTGATAAAAACGATCTTTGAAAAAAAAGCATACAGCCAGAAGTCTCAAGGGTTCAAGTCTAGTGACCCTGGTGGCCAGGTAAACGGTAGACATATATGTGTGCGTATGTGTATATATATCCGTCTATATTTACCTTATTGAGTTTAAATTTTTTTAAAGATATCATTATAATTTTACAATTAATAAACACTTAGAGAAAAGTGAAAAAGATAATATTTAATGTTTAGGACAAACAAAAAAAAAATTTGAAAATTATTATAAATAAAAAGATTTCTAGAATTTGGAACATTTAAATAAGATTAAACAATGCTGTAATAACAGATTTTCGAAAGTTTTATATACAAAATAACCTGTGAATTATTAAATCTCCATTTTCTTTCATACTATTTTGATTACTATTTTAGTTTAAATCTTAAGAAATTTAATAAGAAAAAAAAATTAAAAAAATGTGATTTATGATTCCTTTATTCTATTTGTTATTGTTTTGACTAATATTTTAGGCTGAAATTATTGTTTTAGAAATATTAGTAAATATACTATAACATTCGAGCATCTGGTAAAGTCGGAAATTCAATAAAACATCCTTCCGTTTTTATTTTTGAATATATTTAGCAATATATTTTTGTTTATTTTTCGGTTGGCAAAAACTTTTATTTATTTGAAAGTTTAATTTAGAAACATCAGCTTAAAACATCTGGCAGCACTTTTCTTTTCGTGCTATCACCAGTTGATTCAACATTTTTTTTTACGCGCTATGACATTTTTAGCCCATTGACTATATAGTTCGTTTTTCTGTAACCGCTGAGCTCCTCGTGCTTGACGTCACTTTCGCGGCGTATGACGTAAGGATTATCGCAGCCATGGCAACGAGTTTAAATGAACGCCACCATTTCGTACATTTGGAACGCAAAGAGAATAGATCCTACAAAACGGGGGCTGCGTAGGGGAGAAGGGCGGGTGAAAAAAACATGTAAGAAAAGTATTTCAAACAATATGCTTCTAAAAATGGAAATTCTTAAAAAGATATGAAATAATTTTAAAAAGAAAAACATGACCTTCTAGAAATATCTCTTTAATTTCGTTTTGGCGTATTGCAAACGCCATCATTTTTGTTTTTCACCTTTGAGAAAGTTAAGGTGAAATATTTGCTCATTTACTTTCTGCTAACATCATTAAATAAATTTTCTGGCAAAAATAGAATAACTTTAGGAAAATAAAACATAAAAAATAAAGGAAATTAGTCTAAAACCTCATATAGTGCTTGAATTTTAAGCTTAATTTATTTATCTTTATTTTACCATGATTCTTTTTATGTCATTTATATGGCAAACAGTTTGAAAATTTTGTTATGTGATATTTAAGATGGAAAAAAATCATTCAAGATTTTCTATAGAACAGTCTAGTCATGTAGATTTATTGTTTTTGATCTGTGGTTACTTTTTTGGTAGTAGGTATTCATACAAAAAAAATATCAGAATTTTAATTAGATTTTTAATTTTAAAATTTATGCGCATTTCTTTTATATTTCAGGAGAGTATTACGGAAAATCATCCTTTTTCTATTTCCTAAAAATTCAAAATATTTTTTTTTTAATTAATTTAGTTTTCGCAAATTTGTTTCCCTTTTTTAATACATTTTGACAATATTTTATTAATATAATTTTTTTTTAAAATTCTATTTACTGTCTTTATTTACAAACAAGTTCTTAAAAAAGATTTTTTTTTTAAATAAAGGATCTAAAAATTTGAGATAAATCCTTAAAATTATAAACAAATTTTTACTAAAAATTAATTAAAATTTTGAAAAAGAATTTTTTAAATCAACATTATTATTAAAGTACATAATGTGGCAAATTTGGTAGCCGTAGGAAAAAGACCTAATCAGAAGAGGATTTTGGATAATAGGATATATATATATATATATATATATATATATATATATATATATATATATATATATATATATATATATATATATATATATATATATATCATATTACATAATGAAAGTTCTCAACATCAATGAAATGAAATTCCTTTTATATATATATATATATATATATATATATATATATATATATATATATATATATATAAAAGGAATTAATACTCATGTTTCAAATCCAAAAATATATCTTAAACTTTATGAATTATTTCGTATCTGTATGTATATCATATTACATAATGAAAGTTCTCAACATCAATGAAAATAACAACCGATCTACTTGCCCTTTTAGAAATCGAAATTAATACAGAGAACAATTTTCAAACTCGCATAAGAAAGATCTTTTCTTCTTTGTCGAAATATCCATAATACGTTACCCCACTTCTCTAAGAAATCCGTCGCTGGCACAATCACCCTTTATCTAAAATTCCAATCTATTTAAGAAACATCCAAAATAAATTGAAAATAGAGACGTAATAAAAGATCACAGGCAATTATTTTTCCCCATTGTGTTGTTCGTTTCCTTCGATATCGTTTAAAGAACTCGAGAACTTTTTTTGTAATCGTTTTCAGTACTATTTCTCTTGAATCAATGACTGCTGTTTTTTTTTTCAACTTTTATTTAAATATTTCTTTTAAAAGTGCCTATTTCGGGTAAAAACTTTTTATAAAGCAGGTAATAGCTGATTTATTTAGTAATGATTCTTCTGCGACTGATGTTCGCTCTAAAATAAACAAATAAAAAAAAAGAAATCCCAAGAAAACTGTTCTTCAGTCAATTGTTTTTAGCACAGAATACGATTAGCAACTTGGTTTAGTTTAATTGTATAAACGAGAAGAATAATTTAAAAAAAAAAAAGATTTTTAAGTACGTGCTTTTGTCAGTATTTTTTTTCCCATATCAACAATACGGAAGAGAAAAGAATATTGGACAGTGTTAAAATATTAAGAAAAAAAGGTAAAGAAATCTGGAATCTTAATCATGTTTATAATATAATGTGTATTTTTAATTCTGTTTGGAGTATTTTCTTTTATCATATTCGCTTTGACTTAGTTACTTTTAGGTAAACTTTGGGACGCGGTGGCGAGGTGGTAATGCCTTATCTACGGAATCGGAGAGTTTCAAGTTCGAGACCCGATTCCACCGAGTCGTGTAAGCTGGTCTGGTGTACGCTAAACGTCCGAGTCAAACGTCCTCCCGCTGGTAGGGAGTGGTGTGGAGAGGAGGTTACCAGTTCAGGTATCGTGCTCGACATCTAACCGCGGTTCAAAATGACGAGGTCCGTCCCAACATAACCTAGCGTTGCTTTAAAATAGAACGTTAATATATCTAAACTATACTTTATGGAATGTTTTTTTTAATTCCTACTGTTTTACGACTTTTGATTATACTGAGATTTATTATAAAAATTATAATGCACTAATGCAGATCAGTTATTTTTTAAAAATGTATATAATAAATAATCTATAAGTAGCAATTCATTTTTATGATTAGAAATAATTCAATTACTCTTTATGTTCACTGACAAAAACAATCATCTCTCACGCAGAATCAAAATTATTTGAATAGCAAGTAATTGAGCTGAAAAGTGCTGAAATGTTTTATTTTTATCTAAAACATTCATATGAAAGAATCTCAAAGTTCGAGTGAAGGGGTGGCGAACGTTTATGGATCAAAATGCCATTTTTCCTAAAGAAATGTTTAATGAGATATAGATGTCAAATAATTTTGACTCATGATCATTGGGATAATAATAAAACTAAATACTAATAACTCAAAACTCTTTATTTACTAAAAAAAATACATTTTGCACTGTATAGGTTTTAGTTATACGGGTAATTCAAAGTAACGTTAGTGTGACTTCTGTTGTTGCAGATTAGATGACAAATAACTTATATTAGGATTGTAAGACGTTACTTTTAGCAGAATGCATGTTGAATTGGAGTCATCTGCTACATGGTTTCTAAGACAGTCATTAATGTTACGCAGGCATAGTAAATGAAAATAGGATTAAAATAGCATGAGCCAGATTCTCAAAACAGTTAAATGTGTCTAGGATCGTATTCGATGTCCCCAAAATTTCGTTACTGGCATTTTTACTTACATTGCTTGCTGATCTTTTTGTTTCAATTAATTCTAACTTTTTCCTTGTTTCAATAAATTTTTTAATCTATATTGAACTAGACTGGAAATCAATCAGTTGCATTTCAAATTCTTCAATTTCCAACTAATCGAATTGGGACAAGTTCAGTTTATCAAATGAAGTCACATCAGGGTAAATAATAAACTTGAGTGTTTCCAATAATTCTTTGAACTAAGAACATCCCGCTGAAAATTCTTTGATTGAAGAATCAATTACGGAAATAAATTCTTCAATAACGTTTTCTTTGTCTGGTTTCTCATGTACATCTAAATCTTTGATATATATATACACACTCAAATTTGGGAAGTACTTGTAGTTCTTGTAATAATATCGTTCCTGAAAACATGCAATCCAGCGTCAAAAGCAGTAATGAGATCTATCATGACGATAATTGCTTTATTTGTGCCTTGAAGCTTTACTTTCAATTCATTGAAATATTGCACGTGTCTGTAATAAAACATTAATTTTGAGAGCCACATAACATCCAACAAATGTGGGTATTGTTCAATTTAACCCTCATTTTGCAGAAACAGTCTGATTTCTTCCAAGCAATCAACAAATTTTTGAAGTACGCTCCCGCGGCTTAACCAGTGAACATAATCATACATTAGTAAGCCATTACATACCGTGTTGACTTCATCCACAAAGCACAATTAAAGTCTTTTCGCTTACTTTAAACCACTATTATTATTACTTTCGGTTATTTAAAGCCATTATATTATCAAGAGATGTTAAACCAGTTTTGGAGCGCAAGGCTTGTTGGTGAATAATGCCGTTGGAATTCAAGAATCGAATGCCCTACGTCTGTCTGAAATAAACCAATGAAAACTTTTTTTCTTTCTTTTTGCCCACCATTAGTTACAGAAACAATTCTTTTCAAATCAATTTCTTTCTCAGCAAGCGATTTTCAACGGCCGTACAAATATATGTATTTTTTTTTAATGGAATGGGAACACTCGTGTTTGTTCGTAATACTTCATAGTGAACTTTGTTATTTTGAACTAAAATGCAAACTATTTTGATCAACGGCGTGCGCAAAATATTGTGTCGCGTACCATTGGTTCGCCATCCCTGTTCTAGTGCCTAAGGAAAGGAGTGACGAATCAATGACAGATTTACAAATACTCCAAATTACAAAGCTAATTTTTAAATCAACTGCAACAAAAGCATATAAAAAACAAAAACACTTCTGTCCTTACATAATCACGATATTTAAAAACACATACTGCGTCTCCAAACATCATTTACCTTCGCTTACCACGAAACAGCACGTATTTCAATTTTAGAAATTTTACAAGAAGCAGAAAATAAAACAATTAATAAAAAGAAAATAAAAAATGAAATCTACGATTGCAAATTTCAAGTTATCATGTGAGAACATTATTATTTTTAAGTCATTATTTGTCTTAATTTAAGTCATTAACCAGTTTAAATCGATTTGAAACAATTACGAGACTTCTCTGTCGATCTCTCTCACTTGATATATATATATATATATATATATATATATATATATATATATATATATATATATATATATATATATATATATATATATATATATATATATATATATATATATATATATATATATATATATACAAAGAGAGAGAGAGAAATTTTGAGATGGAAAAAAAAAACCCATCGTTTTTCTAAATATGAACGCATGCGTAATCCGATAGTCTCGTGATTGTTTCAAACCGGTTTAAACTGGTTAATGACTTAAATGAATTAACACAATTCGTAAGAATTTAGAGAATCCGTAATTTGGAAATCAAGTTGTAGCTTTAGTTGGCGATAAACCGCCAAATGTGACAACCTTCAGCATTATTTTCTAATAATCCTAAAAGTGAAAAATGGATACCCCACAAGCAACAAATCGCCAATTTGTTGCCTACGGATTTTGAGGCTTCAAAAATTTGTTGCCTACGCATTTTGAGGTTTCAAAAATTTGTTGCCTACGCATTTTGAGGTTTCAACTGTTGCTATTGGTGATAGGCGAGGATCGAACTCGCAACCTTTGGGTTCGTAGCCGAGTAACAAGACCACTAGACAAAAGAAATTTCTCATGTCTCGTAGCTGTTATCTGGCTTATAAAGAGTCACCACATTACTCCCCCTTCAGTTCGTCGGAGGTGAGACGAACGATTTTTTTTTTGTCCTGTTTTTGCTGTTATTAGTGGTGATATATTGGCTGTTGCACCTTATCCATTTTTTTTTATTGGCTGATTATTTATCAGCTTCCTTTATTTATTGGATGATTATTTATCAGCTGCATTTTTTTTTTCTTATTGGCCGATTATTTATCAGCTTCATTTTATTTATTGGCCGATTGTTTATCAGCTTCATTTTTTTTTCATTTTTTATTGGCTGATTATTTATCAGCTTTGATTTTATTTATTTCTGGTAGAGGGCGCTACAACAGTTGTATGCAGGTGTTTTTTTTTTTTTTTGCGTATCACGTCATCGGGTCACCAATGTTGCTATTGGTGATAGGCGAGGATCGAACTCGCAACCTTTGGGTTCGTAGCCGAGTAACAAGACCACTAGACAAAAGAAATTTCTCATGTCTCGTAGCTGTTATCTGGCTTATAAAGAGTCACCACACAACAATTTGTTGTCTACGCATTTTGAGGTTTCAACAATTTGTTGTCTACGCATTTTGAGGCTTCAAAAATTTGTTGTCTACGCATTTTGAGGTTTCAACAATTTGTTGTCTACGCATTTTGAGGCTTCAAAAACCTCAAACCAAAACAACATCATGTTCTCACATGATAATAATATTTCTTGTTTCTTTTGCATCTAATATGACAATTCGGTGCCATGATCATTCGAGAAATAAAAATCATCAAAGATATCATTACTTTCTACAACAGGTGAGACTAGACTTGTACTAAGTATACTTAGAGAAAACGTTGTAATCGTCAAAAAAAAAAAAAAAAAAAAACTCGTATTCGAGATTTTGATGATTTTTGGCATTATGTTCGTCTATCTATTAACACAATAACTCAAAAATATTTTACATCAACTGGATTAAATTTGATATACGGGTTCTACATTAAACTTGTAAATGTCAATCAAATTTTGAAGAAAATACATTAAAAAGAAGTCTGACTGCTCGGCTATCCGAATATAAGTTAGTAAGATAACTACAAAACGAAGAGAGCTAGATGTATAAAGTTTGGTTAGGAAAACTTAAAAAAGCGTGAACAGCATGCTTAAATATTTAAATAATAGAATTTTGCAGTTGCTTTATGAATAAACGTGTGACAACATTCTGAATACTTTCAAATCTCTGCTAATGTTTATGTAAAGCAGCTATAGCTTTATTAAGGTTTTCGCAATCAAAGAACTTCCAAAACTGATGAATATTTTAGGAATTAAGAATTTTATCCAGAAATACTTATCTTGCCACAACTTTTGAGGCTACTTATTTTTAGACGAATAAAATGTTCAACTAAAAAAAAATCCATTTTTTTTCTTTTTTTGTTGCTATTGTTTGTTGTAAAATAGTTCCTCTAAATTCGGATAAATTTTTAGGTTTAGTGTCTCTTTAAAGTCGCAAGCAATAATTTTAGAAATGTTGTTTGTTTATTTACCGCTTTCAAGTCTAGAACAATGTTTATATTAATGATTAAATTTGCAGGAGTAGAGTAATATTAAAACTGTCTATCCATAGATTTTTGTACAAATGAGGCCGTTATAGCCTGGTTGGTATTGGCGTTGGATTCGAGTCCCTTAGGTTGCGAGTCCGAACCATGTCGACCGAAGACTCTCCGTGTGTGCGTGTGGTGGCTGGCTCACGCATAAATCTGTCGTGGTCCCAAAGTCCTCCATGGTGAGAGTAATACCACTGAGGGTACTGGATCAGGACTGATCGTTCTCTTATTCAGATCTAAATTACGATCTGTGGATGAGTGAGTGCAATGCAGGAAGGAAGTCCACTCCGTTAAAAGAGTTGTGACGTGTGTGTAGCTAAGTCGTACTCTTTGCCCTAGATGGCACTACTGAAGAACAAGAGACACATTCTTGGCTTAAAATCACTGACTTCTAAAGTCAGTGGGCTTGTCTATGACAAGTGCCATTAGAAGCGACAACAACATTTGTATATGGGCTCGACAACACACAAAACTGCAATGAGTTGAATGGATTCAACACGGCATGTAATAGCAGGCCCTCTTGGCCTAAGGGTTAAAGTGTTCCAAATTCAAAAGCGTATTCCACCAATGAGCTATCGCACGCGTGGATCTAGTGTCCGTTAAGTCCATCAAGGCCAAACTTGTCACAAAAAAGTCTACTTCACAAACTACTAGTTCCGAGAAAAAGCAAAGCATAAAGTGGAAGTGGTTTTCCAAAGACATACTATGTTCAAATAAAAATGTTATTCCATTATTAGAACGTTTTGCATGGTATCGGCTTACAATAGTTACGAATATTTGGCGTGAATTTAGCATTATTACTGACCCAATTTTGTGACCCTTGGCGAGAGTTTTGGCGATCATTTCCTGGAATGCGATTAATAACATGATAAAATCGAAATTGTGCTTTAATCGCTTTCTTCCAAACCAATTGGAACATAAATTTAGCGGAAAACTATACCCTGTAACCCCATACTTCATTTGAATGTCTTTTTGGGTTATCATACTTACAGGTTCCTGAAAGTACAGACTGACAGACGGTTAACCCCTTTTTGGGACTGATTCAAAATTTATCTACACTCTTGATTTTAAATATGTGTACCGAATTTTATCTATCTAGAATTCTTCATTTTGTATTTATCGTATTAACTTATATTCGAATAGGAGGACAGACAGACTTCCTCTGAATGAATTTTTCCCAAAATTTGGTTGAAATCTGCAAATTAGATGTAAAGACGGTATACCAAATTTCATCCTCCTAGCTCAAAGCGTCTTTCAGTTATCGTTGTCACAGACAGTCAGAAAATTTTCAAAAATTCGTTTTTCGAACTCAAGGATAGTCAACCATCTAATTCTCCGACCCGCCCTAAGGCACACGGATTTAAACCATAAAACTGAATGACCGGACCGCCGCAACAGCAATTGGCGGGAACTGTGGTTGAGTCCTGAAAGCCGTCACCGGCCACGGTACAACCCTTCCCGAAGGAAATACGTTCCGTCATCGATGGGAGGAGCCAGATCCCCCACCTATTAGTGTACCCTCCAGGGTGGCGAGATCCAACCACCATGCCGGAAGCATCTCATCCTCATTTCGAGGTGCCCCCCCCGAGGGACTGAACGATGATCTAAAACGTGGAGATTTATCGAATTCGAATTTTTTGATTGAATACATCGAGGAAGTAAAAAAATCCACCGTATTGCTTTAATCTACAAAAAAACAAATTCCGATCACTGCTATAAGTTTCCAAAATATGTTTTTAAGAAATCAAGAAAATTAACATCCTTTTTTAGAAAGGTAACGAAAGTGCAAATTTTCTCCTTCAAAATTCTGAAATCTATTCTCTAGATCACAAGAAAATGGTCAATAGAAAATAGATGAAGCGTTAAGATTTCGCAAAGACATTAAGAAATCTTCTAAACCTAATTTAAAAATTTAAAATTGGAAAAATATTTTCTTTCCATTTAGACTGTTATGTGAAACAAAATGACATAAAGGATTAAAGCATGAAAATAATTTCGTTTATAACCAAAAGTTTAAAAAGAAAACATCTTATCACATAAACCATAACAGGAAGCGTTTTCAATTAGATTATTTTCTTTTTAAATCAAATTTCAACCTTGAAAAGAAACTTTAACTAAATTCTCTGAATTAATTTCACATTTTGAGTCACATTTTAAGGGCCATTTAACTGTTGAATAAATTTATTTTGTGAAAGAAGGAGCTTTTGTTTGGGTTTTATATAATGCATAAAAATTGGATTTGAAACAATGTAATTTGGGTCACAATGAATATAAATAGCTGCTAATTCCTAAGAGCAATTACATTATTCAACAAAAAAGTATCGTTTTTTTACATGAGTGGATTTCAGTGCCTAATTTTACGTTAAAATCGATGAGAAAAATGTGTTGGTTATCGAACTTACATAATCAGTTATTAAATATTTTTAAAACTGTTAATAACTCAGCAGTAGAAAAGGGTTAAAAATTTATATCAATTTTTTTTTATAAAAAATAAAAGGAAATTCGAATTCCTAGTTTGAAACATCTTGATACAGTTCGGTCTTGCATGCGATTCGTCTATTTCAACTATCTATTTTGACTACATCAATCATTGAATTCTTTTACATAAGGAATTTTAAAACTTAAAATAAATTCCTTAAAAAATATTTTTTTTAAATCTTAACTTTAAAATACAAATAAAAAAATTGAAACCTAAAAAATCGGTTTAAATTTATTGAAACTGCCCAAACATATATTCAGAAGTGAACTTATTGTCATTGAAAAGTTTATATTCTGAATTTTAAAAGGACTTCAAAATAGTTTTAGCTCCGAAGTTATTGAGGAAAGTGTTAAAATTCTAATTAATTTTATTTAAAAATGTAATTAAAAGTTTGAACTATTCTATATGGGTTATGCTAATGCTGACTATATTCTAAAACTTACAAAGAAAATGACAGTCTAAAACCATTATATTGCTTAAAAAAAGGACAAATAATATTGTGTAAATGGGATTTGTATAAAAGAAGTATCATTAGAACTTTAAAAGCATATAATAATAATAATAAATAGTTCAAAAGATGCCAATAGAGGGCGTCTATACGAATACATCTTCCAGAATTGATTATTATGCAGATATTAACAACTTAATAGTTCTTTTATTCTATTGAATCATGAGTTTGGTTTACACACTGAGAAATATTCTGCAAACATAAATAATTTATTAGATCCCTTTCGTGGGTTGTTTTATCAAATAAGAACTATTTAAAAACATTTATTACTTAACAGATAGATTATTCTATGGAATCATCAACTTCATTTACATAAATGAAGATTTTTAAAGGAATATTTAGAAATTTAATTTAAGGAATAATAAGGAATTTAAGGAATAATTAATTTAATAATTTAAGGGAATGCTTAGTGAATTTTAATTTTATTGAGTCATCAATTTGATTTACAAAAAGGGGAATTACTAAGTAAGCCTTGAATACTTATTAAATTATTTATTATGTTAAACCTAAAATTCTCAAATAAGGTTATTAAGTAAATATTGCCTGCTCTAGAGGATCATTTATTCTATGGAATTATCAATTTGATTTACACAAATGGGAATTATTAAATAACCTTTTATTATTTAGTGAATGAATTCTATGGAATCGTCAGTTTGGTTTACACAAATGGGAATTATTAAATAACCTTTTATTATTTAGTGAATGAATTCTATGGAATCGTCAGTTTGGTTTACACAAATGGGAATTATAAAATAACCTTTTATTATTTAGTGAATGAATTCTATGGAATCGTCAGTTTGGTTTACACAAATGGGAATTATTAAATAACCTTTTATTATTTAGTGAATGAATTCTATGGAATCGTCAGTTTGGTTTACACAAATGGGAATTATTAAATAACCTCTTATTATTTAGTGAATGAATTCTATGGAATCGTCAGTTTGGTTTACACAAATGGGAATTATTAAATAACCTTTTATTATTTAGTGAATGAATTCTATGGAATCGTCAGTTTGGTTTACACAAATGGGAATTATTAAATAACCTTTTATTATTTAGTGAATGAATTCTATGGAATCGTCAGTTTGGTTTACATCAATGAGGATTTTTAAATGAACATTAATTACTTCATGGTTTTAATTTTATCGAATCATCAATTTGATTTACAGAAATGGGAATTACTAACTACGCAATAGCTTTATATTATTAATCCAATAAGCTAACTGCTTATTGGATTATTTATTCTATTAAATCTACAATTCTCAAATAAGATTATTAAGTAAATATTGCCTATTCTATTGGATTGTTTATTCTATGGAATCATCACTTGATTCAAACAAATGAGAATTATTAAATAAACATTGAGTACTTAGTGACTCATTTATTTTATTGAATCATCAATTTGATTAACACAAATGATAATTTTTTTAATGAGTTTACACAAATGAGAATCATTAAAAAGTATTTATTACTTAGTGGATAGTTTAATGTATGCGAACATGAATTTAATTTATACAAATAAGATTTATTAAGTAAATATTGATTGCTTAAGTGGGTCCCTTATTTTATCGAATCATGAATTTAGTTTACACAGAGAAGATTTAGTGAATAAGGATTGGCTACTTAGTGTATTATTTATTCTTAAAAAAAACTTCAGTTTTCAAATGAGTTTATTTAGTAAACAAGTAACTCTAAGGTGTTCTTTTTCCGTTGAACCATCAAAAAGGAATTCAGAAAAAGAGAGCTACTGTAAATAAAATTTGCGTAGAAATACAATTGTAGTAACAACAAATTAACGTGAAATAGTATAAATACATCATTATTGCTAAATATTCCACTTAATGACTGATATACCTTGTTCTAAAGCATAGCTAAATGCGCCTGTTCGTGTAAACTGAAACTACTTTGAGAAAAAATCAATAAATTAAGTCAATGATGTGGTACAAATATCGTGATCCATATTCCCGCATGTGACGCACGCTAATGAATGCATTAATTCAGTGATTCAGCTCTTAATTTTGGGCACGCGTTCGATATTCGGCAGGCGCAGCTGTTAGTTGATTTTCCGAATGATAAAATATCTTTTTAAAAATATGAATGATATAATATAAAGCAAAATACATTCCATAAAAACTAATTAAAAACGTTTCTTAAAGTTCAGGATAAATATAAAGTAATGGTTCTCCCAAAATTAACTCGAGACTTGAATTTAAAACTATTCGTGCAGTGAAATGTTGGCAACCGGATTAAAAAAAAACCATTCAACAGCTCAGAGTTTAAGCATAGTAAAAATAGAGCGTTACGCAATAGAACAACGCCTTAACGCAAGATTTAATTTAAATAAAAAACACAGTTTTTTAAAACTGTGTTTTTTATTATTAAATCGTAAAGTAGATAGATAGTATTATGTATGGAATGACACATAGGTCAAATGGCCTCCGCGGATTTGCTGCCAAATAGGCAATCTTTTGTCGAAATTATCGATGACCATTTTGCATAAATGTGGCTGAATTTCGTTTACGTAACGTTGAATTTCCTCCAATGCACGCGTACTTGTGGGCTTGTTGGCATGGACATTTGACTTCAAATAACCCCATAAAAAGAAATCCAATGGTGTTAAATCATACGATCTAGGAAAGCCAATTCTGAAATTTTCGATCTCTGTTCGCCAGTCTTTATTTATTTTTGAAATATTGTTCAACAATGAAAATACGTTGTTCTCTCACGTAAAACTCCATTTTTTCTAACCCTAAACCATCAGCTGTTAAATATATATTTTTTAATTGTTTTGCCAAACACTTTCATCTTACTCCATTCCTGGGAGTATTACAAATGAATTGAAACACGGAAACTTTCCAATTTTTTCAGATAGTCAAGCCATTAGGAGAAATTTGCCCCAAAGTTTCTCAGGGTATTTGGGCTTAGGATATTGTCAGGAATAACTTTGAGAGGATAATAGGCATTAAAAGAGATAATATCTCTATTAGTGGACGTTATCCTCCCATTCGCATAAAATTGTGGACATTGGATAAGGACTTGCATGATATTTGCAAACAGTAATTTTAAAATACAGTACACTCCCGATTATCAGCGGAATTGGGTGGCGCGGCCGCCGCGGATAACAAAAATCGCGGATAATCCGAAAAAAGCTAAAAACGGGTATAGCAAAAGAGAAAACAGTCATTCCAACTTTGAAAAATCGTTTTATGTACAATAAAACGTAAAATAAACAGCAGGAAATGCTTAACTAACGCTTAATATTTTAGTATATCACTCAAAACTAACCTAAAATGCATTTTGTGAATGAAAACAGAAAAGTGCTTTGTACTTACGAGAGGCGTCAAGGATACACAGAAAAATGAATACATATGTACTGTTTTAATACTGTAATGTATTATATAATTACAAAAGCATAACTGTAAAACTGCACCTTTTTAAAAAAAATCAGTCCAAAAAAAAAACTTTGTGCGGCAGGCGCGGATAATCGGGAGTCTACTGTATAGATCCGTGGGGTGAATCTGATATTTCTTACTGAATCTATAGCGCGATTATCGGAAATGAATTCATGAAAAATTCCAGTTATAAGCAAGTATCCTATAATGGAATATGTACTTTGGATGTTTTTCATCGGGCCGAGTGAAATCAAAATTTGACAAGGAGCTACAGCTGCAGTCACAAGATCGCACATCAAATTTCCTTTAATTGTTGTGTTTTTAAGTTATTGCGTTTATATGCATGCAAAAATACAGATCGATCGATCAGTCTTTTGACAGTTTGTTTCCAGAGTTGACACGAATCTATATCTTAGATGTTAGTGTTTTATCTGTCTCTCCATTTTGATGTTATAGAGTTCATTTGCACTTCAGACAGGCAGATTTCCTCAGAAAGAATTTCATTCGAATTTTAATAGAACTATGAAAATTTGTTTTAAAGTTCGTGTACCAAATTTTATTCGTCTAGCTCAAACAAACAAATAGAGCAACGGGCAGACAGATATTTTTTCAAAAATTTGTTTTAGAGACTCGAGCAATTCTGAAATTTAGAAATTCATAAATATCAAGATTTCGATTTCTTGAACGATTACAATTCTTGACCTGGTATACTATATTACAAGAAAGTAATATAGTCTATATGTTACTTTTCTTGAATTAATGTTTATCTGTGTAGTAGTCCCAATTTTACAAAAAAGCGTTGAAGCATTTTATGCTCGTAAAAGCGTACGATAATACGATGCCGGAGAGGATTCATCATATTTAGCAATGGTGGCACGTACATGATCTCTTTTATTGAAACGCAAAAGGAATAAATACAAACCTTAAGATCTCGCTATTTTGGGAAAATCTAAAAAGTCATACCACTTCAGTCAACCAGCATTTTTCTATCAAATGTGATATGCTCTTACACTGCATTTGATCGCAAAAGAAAAAGAAAATAATAACAGGGAAATACAAATTTAACATCTTCTTGCAATCCAAATAGAAGAATGTGATTAGTAGTTGAAAAGTTATATGATTTTAAATCGTCATGATTATTAACAAAACTGTTTATAGAAGAAAACGTATTGCAAAATGTGCTATAATATTGTTTTTGATCCTTTACTATGTCTTGTTCTTGTTACATACTAGTTAGAATGCGAAGTAATAATTACGTGTATAGTCAATGAGGCATCGAGCATACCATTTTAAATTAGTTTTATACTGCCATCTTCCATACTGTTCCATTCAACAATTTATTGAACTGTTTTACTATTTTTTTGAAGTCTGTTTTCGATGTCTTATTTACCAACTGACTTGATAGATGTCAGTTTACAATATAAGGAAAATCTATCTTTATTTTTTAAGATACGAGACTTTGAAAGCTTAGATATCCCTTTTCCTCCCATTAAAAACTTTGGTGGATAGACAAAAAAAATTATTTTTCTCACCTTTTTTTTTCAAGTTTTTGAAAATAAGATCTATAATCTTTGTCCGCCTCTCTGTCCTGTCTTCAACTCTTATACATCTTCGCTATATATACTCGTAAACACAATACATGGAAAAAAAATTAAATTAGTGAGAAAAGGATTGTGGTTCTATAGAACAAATAATTTTGTAACTTTTTAGGCATAAATACAATTTATCGTGGTCTTAATTTTATTTTATACTAGTAATCGGATATTTTAATCGTATTTTTCGAATCAAGTTGTGCATAATATCATTTAACACTCTTGTATGATTCTCGTGTATTTATTTTAATGGAATGAAAAAATGGAATTCTCATCATATTTTATTTTTTGATTTTGATAAAGAAGAGATAATCGTTAAACGATCAAATTTTACATTGCTTTTTATTAGTATCAGTTACTTAACTCGCTGGTAAGAAATGGTTTATTAAATTCTTTTTGTTGACCCACATTTTTAATGACCAACTTAAATTAATCCTCCATTAAAAATGGTTGAATGACTAAATTATGATGATCATTATGATTGCTGCTCAAATGATCTGAATATTTGTTTCAAATTATCACTTTTCACTATGTGAGACTAGAGAAGGACTCCAATTTCATATTTCAACCATCATGGTTCATTGTTATACAAACCATTCATGGTTCATTTAGCGAATACAAAGCATCAGCGCTTCAGTTTACACTCAAAAAGTAATGAAGCCTATTCATTTTTAAAACAAACTGTAACTGCTGATTAAAAATGGAATGTTTGCCATGCCGTAGATTGAAAATATCCTAGAAAAATCGTGATGAATTGATACAAACCACATCCAAAGTAAAATTTCTAAAAAAGAATGTCATTTTTATTTAAGAATAATTATAAAGCAATTGTGTACTTTTATTTAGTTTATAGTAATAACGAAGTTGTGCATTTTCAGTTACTTTCAATGAGTTGTAAATTAGTGAAATGGTATAAATAAATTTATTTACATTTGCATCTTGTTTTAAAGATAAACAAAGATAATTGTTGATATGATTTAAATGCCTTAACATCTCATTTTTAAGCAAAATTATTGATATCATTCCATGGACCACATAATTTTGAACAGCATTCCGAAGACGAGGACAATACCTGAGTTGCACTCTCTTCCTTTTTCCTCTCCAAGATACGCAAGGGCACATTTGGCCTCGGATTGAATGTGCACCAACTGATTACAATGTATATTTTCGGTGGATTCGGGTTTCGAAATTGAAGCCATCCGATCCCGGAATTGAGATCATGTCATCAGCCCTTCTCGTTTGTATGTTAAGTTAAGCAGTCAAAAAAAAAGTGATATCCTGAATTAACAAGCCGTTTGAGTATAATGTTTTACCATGGCAAAGGAAAGCAATGTACATCGAAAATGACTAGGAAAAACTATCCTTCAATTAAGGAAAGATGATATTACCATCATGAAGTTCAGATTTTGCTCCAAGAGATTATCAGTTATATATGCTTGTGTTTCCAAATAAAAATCATGATAATTCAATAATCGTGATCAGCAGTTCGTTCCATTTTTTCGGTGATAAGTTTTATGAATGTGAGATAATGAAATGACATAAAAAAAGGATAGCAAACTAATATCGAACAAAATAAAAAGTAAATCATTAATGTAGTGTTCAATCATTGTACCAAGATTAATGTTTTGATTTGAAGAGGGAAATGTGCACTCATTTATTACAATAGGTAAAAAAGTAAAAATATTGTTATTATAGTAAGAATATTTGCTTTAAAATTGTGAAATTCTAGTAGCCATACGATACACTGAAAGATTCCTCCGGAATAAATTACTATGCATACACTAATGACTCAGATAGACTTCATTCGAATCTATTTCGCACGAAAGTTGACAGAGATCTGAAAATTTGGGGTTAAGTTCGTATACCAAATTGCGTCCATCTAGCTCGAAGCGGTTTTGTGTTATCATATTCACAAGCAAATAGACATCTATAGTTCCAAAAATGTGGTTTTCAGGAGCAAGAAAGTTTGAAAACCACATTTTTGTAAATTAGAATTTTATCAAAAAAAATTTGAAATTTGTGACGATTACAATTCTTTCTCTCTTTGTACTTTGCATGCAAGAAAGAAAAATAAATTATTCTATAAGCTTATTGACATTTACTTTAGATGTTATGACCAATTTCATCGATCTAGCTGTATTAATATGGCAGTTATGCTAATAGATTCAGTCTGACTGAATTGCTGACTGCTGTCTCTCCATTTTAAAAGCTATCATAGCAATTGCATCAGAGCGGAGAATATATTCACCCCAGACATGATATAGCAAATGACCATATGTGCATAATTGGACATTTCCTGTGATCTGTTATAGGAAGTATGATAAAAGAGGAAAATGAAGGTATCAAAAGGCGGATGTTACATTCGTCTCACACCATATGATATGCATATCCTTCTGATCGTATAAGTTGATTAGATGTCACTAGAATTGTATTTGAAATTTTGTGGCATGTGCCACATCGAACACTATAAAAATTAAGTTCATTTAGATTCCCATGTCAAAGTATAAAAATTAAAGCTCCAATAAACTACAAATAAGATATCTCGAATTCAAATCTGATTAGTTTATCTTTTTAATATGCGATAAACCGAACTCAACTGGGATAAAAATATTTCAAATCTAAGTAACATATCACATTTAAGACTAAATAAATTAATCTTTTAATGCATCATCATTTCTTGCGGGGGGGGGGGGTCTGTCTCTTTCCATGTCGTCTGATACTTTGGCCAGCAGCTAAAGATTCGCTTCCTTTTTCTTATCTATGGACAACTTAGAGCCTAACTATTCTGGAGATTCTGATCCTTTACTACATTGACAATATACATATGAGAGATTTTATATGATAGATAAGATTATCGTGATAGATTCAATTATCGTGAAGCAATATTTGAATCTTTTTGATGTTTTCGTGCCTGGCCGAAAAAATGCCAAATGTGTTTTTAATATTTCACCCTAGGCTCTCTTCCTGTGGTAATAAACGAACTTGGAGAAAATGAATGACCTTTCACGCTTATTTGAATGATTAAAACAATTCTGAAAAATAAAAACAAAATATCGTCCAGTAATATAGCTTGGATCATTGAATAACTGAATAAATATATTTAAAAAAATGAAAAATAATCCAAGAAATTTCTGAATTTAATGTCGAATTACCAATACTAGACAATCAATAATTAATATTTAACCATTAAAAGATATAACTCGAAATAAACCAGTTGGAGTACTCTCCTCTCGACTTTTCGTATACTGAGACAGTCTAACTCATTCTTTTTATCTTCCTCTGCATTTCCTAAATGTATAGTGGCAATGAAGTAGCTTTAGAAAGGGAAAAGCAAATCCTCAAAGATCTCGAAAGTCCGCAAGAATGGATGCTTGTGTAATTTGTATTTGATAATATAATGAAGAAAGTTAAGTATGCACTTTTGGCGCCTTTCCTTGTAGCCACTGGGTTCAAAAATTGATCCGGACCTATAAATTTGGCTATAAGCCATAATAACCAATTTTTATTTTTCTCAATCTTTCTCTTTTTTCTGTAATCGCTTTCAAGTACACAAAAAATGTTCCAATGGATCCTTCATTGTCAGATTTGGTAAAAAAAAAAATTTAAAAAAATCAAAGAAAAGTCTATAATTTTGAACTCTTATAATATTCATACTGAATTTCGCCCATATCGCAGATGTTATTTTAAATCATGGTCAGATGAGGAGGGCGATATGAGAGCTGGAAACACTACCATCAAATTACCTTTTCTATCCCAGCCTCTGAGTGTTTGATACCAGAAGGCAAATTTCCCTTCCCCCAATCCTACATAAATATCCAATCTTGAGAAAGTAGACTCCAACTTTGGTATCATAACCCCAAAATTACTAAGGTTCGATTTCAAACAATTAATTTAATTGTGTGAAAACAATTGTTTGTTTTCAAACAATTAATTAATTTTGTTGCTCTTAAAATATTTTTATTTAATTTATTTTGTTTCATAAAGAGGGTATTTTATGACAATTTTACATCACTAGTTATGCTGGAATTTTAAAATTTTTTATAGATGTGTATTTCCGATGTCAATAAACAAATTTAAGGCTTTTAAAATTTAATCACTAGTCTCTTATTAATTAAATTATATTTTTATTCTGTACCTGTGATGCCATCTATCAATGAGTTTGAGAAATAATAGATGCCGAGATTAAATAGTAGCAGAAAAAGACAAGATTTTAAAAAATTGTACAGTTTAATAGAAAAATAAAAGTATTTTTTAAAAGTTTTTAAATTAAATTCATTCGGGCCATTATTCTGCTAGTAATTCAAGAACTAAAAGAGAAAAAGAATCTCTGCTATTCTTTTCCAATTAAAAATCATTATAGAAACTGTCTTAAAATCCTGAAGTCAAAATGAAAGTTACTTGATTGGGCTTGAAATCTTCCAGAACTCGTTAAAAAAAATCTTTACATAAAGTTCACTTTATTGAAAATTAATGCGTGCATCATTTTTTTCAGTCTGCTATAGTTTAATTTACTTTTAATTAAATATTGATTCTCAGTTTTTATGAAAATATAATCTCTTTCAAAAGAAAGTCTAAAAATGTGCTGATTAAAATATAATTTTAAAATGAATGCATATAAATAACTTAAATACAATAACAGTTTTTGTATAACGGAATGTTACTCAGGATTTTTTTTATCACACCATCATAATACATTTTTAATTTCAAAATCACAATGAATATTATATAAATTTAAAACTGGTTGCTAAGCACTGGTATAATTTTTAATTTATGATATCGATCATAGAAATTTAATTCGCTACTATTCAAAAAGTTGAAAAGTCGTTTTCTTTATGGCAATAGTAAATCCATATACTTTCCTTTATATATATATATAAAATATTTTGGAAACGAAACCTAATTATTTCGGAATCACAACTAAAAAATTATTTCTGCTTCAAACTAAAAACTAAAAAATGAACAGAAAAAGCACCATTGTATTTAGAATGCGCAAATGCAACTACTACTAAAACACAGGTGAAACAAGACAATAGTAATAAAAACCAAGTTAATAAGAAGAAAAATAAAATAAACCAAATAAAATAAGAATCCTGCCTAAAAATTTTTTCAAGAGTCCCTCTCAGGCAGGAATTCAAAAAAGGTTTTTTTTTTTTTTTTTTTTTTTTTTTTTTTCTGTCAAGGAATACAGACCTAAAAGTCCAATATTGATTCCTCGTTACCCGAAAATCCCCTCAAATTAGGCCTAATAGATACACCATTTTTGCAGAAAAGAAACAAAACAATAAATTAAAAGAATACGACCACTTATAAGCAAATAATAATAATTGTAATAATAACATAAAATAACCATATAATAACTCTTATAACCAATCATGAAAAAACAAAAAGGTAAAATCATACCAGCAGCAGGTAAAAAAATTCACACACACGTTGATGTTGACAAGAGAAACAGAGGGATCCCTTCACTCGGCACGTGGAACCGATGACGCAGTCATTTTTACAAAGCTTCAGTGTAATGAATTAGAAATAAAAAGTGGAATGGGATCAGGAAATAAGAGAATATTTTAGAATCACTTTGATATGGGATGAATCAGGCTAAAAAATTAGGAAATTAATTAGGATTAAATTAAATTTGAAGATATATATATATACACACACACAATTAAATTTTACTTTTTTTTTAGATTTCTGTAACTAAGCAACAAAAAAGAGTCATTCAATTATATCATCTACTTTTTTATAGATGCCTATCTTAGTAAAAATCATCTCTTTATAGACCCAAAACCAAATTTGACTGACGAACCGCTGTGCACACGAGACCGATACACATTAAATCCTTAGAAGGCCATGCATTCTTCCACTCATTTGATTCAGAAGGGCGGAGAAGGGGATGCCTGATCAAGACTTTCCCTCGTCGTCTGACCAGGTATCCAAATTGTGAAATCAGCTCCAAAGTAATCCTCAAATGGTTCTTTAATAAGATAAATCTCCGTTTATCAATGGATGTGGATGTCATGGCAACAATGGATAATCCGAATAATGCCTAACAAACCGAAGTGGTGTCTCCAAAACTTTCTTGAATATTGACTAATAAATGTGTTCGCTCCTTACAATGCATAAAATTATGGTCCTTGGGCAAGAACAAGCACTGCACAAATGCTCCGATTTTTAATTTCACATATGAAAATTAATTATATACTTTGCAGTGTAGTAAGTAAAACCGATATTAATTAATCAAATGAATGCCGTAAAAGAGCAATAGTTACAAAAAAGTCGAACTTTGACGTCAATTTAGAGATTTTACTGAATCGAGCGCGCTATCTTTAGCGAATTTTTTAGCGATTATTCACTGCCTTGTAGTTAATACGTAAAAATTGCTAAAAAAAGAAAATCAAAAATGCATTTTAAGAGCTTTTCTTTTCCAATCGATTGCATCCAAAATTTGGTACAAAGCTGCAATTATGAGTACAGTATCATAGTAAGCCAATATTCGTTAATTTAAGCCATTGCATTTTTGAGTTATTGCTTTTAAGCGCATGAGAAAGTAAAAACCGACAGATGGGCAAACCTCTGACAAGTTTGGTTCAAAATTTGATTTAAAAGAAATCTATATTATAAATATTAAACCAGTGTATCAAATTTTATCAAACTAGCTCTTTGCGTTTTGAGTTTTTTGAATTATAATAAAACAGACAGCCAGAAACACTTCCTATAAAATAGATATCATTCAAAATTAAAAAGGATTCTTCAAATTTGATGCAAAAGTCATATACAAAATTTCATTCTTCTAACTCAATTTTTTTTTTTTTTTTTTGAGTTATCATATTCTCAAACAGACAGATATAATTTCAAAAAATCTGTTTTTAGACTTATATTGAATTAAAAGATTTACAAGTTTTTTAATTACTTGTTTTACAAAAAATCATCCTCTAATTTCTCTGTTCTAATGCATTAATTTTTTGACAATTTTTTTGGAATTGCTTAACACCATTCTTTTTTATAGTATTATGGAATTAATACCCTCTAATAATCGAATATAACAAATTTAATTTTTTTATTACACCTATGTTCATTAACTTCTAGATGGATTAGGCAGTAAAGGAATAAATAAGGTATTAAAATAAAATTTAAAAATTTAAAATTAATTAAAATATTTTTGATAAATTATAAAATAATTACATTTTATTTTATCATCTCAAAATATACTTGGATTCTCTTGTATATCTTGAAATAAAAAGCAAATGACAAAAATTAACATAAATTAACTTTTTTTTAAGTTTGCATTATATATTTAACCTAAATTTAAGTATTTATTAGCACACGAATACTCAACTATATTACTTATTCTTTGAATAAGTGTAAAACACTGAGTTCTCCTGAAATAACAAGATTGCAGGATAGATTCATTTTTTTTTCTTTTTTCTTTTCTTTTTTTATATTGAAGAATTAAATATATTTTTCTACCTCTAAAGAAATTGAATTGCGCGACTGTGCGTTCGCTTACGCTTTATTTCAACAGAAACTAACAAAAATTGCAATCCATTTTCTATTGTGAAATAATGTGTTTTTATTTCTGTTGATTTTTTATTTTATTTCTCTTCTCAACATTTTTTTCAAAACCAATATATCAAATTCTTTTAGATATTGAAAAATAAACAGTTTATTGTTCGTGGCGCCATCTCTTGTAACAATCGGAAATCTAACAAACGAACACATTTAAACTTGAATTTACGAATAATTTATAAAAAGTAAGTTGATAAATTGAACGTATATTTTTATCGCTTAAGGAAAAAAAAAAAAAAATTAAATTTTTCGAAGTAGTTATAGAAAGTAAATTGCTAATTTGAAATGTTACAAATTATTTATTGAAAGAAAATGTTTAAATCAGAATATTTCAAATCATAAAATTATATAAACTAAAATGTACGAATTTCAACTCATACTATAAAGAGAAAATGGCTGCACTGAATTTCTAAAGTCGTTCATTAAAAGCAAATATTTTATAATCCTTTCTCGACAACTAAACGAAGAATTGAAATTTGTTGATTTATTTCTTGAATTAATAGTCATTAAATAAGTAAAGTATAATACTATAAAGTACCATTTTCTTTGATTTTCAAGTGACTGTCTTAAAAGGATGTATGAAATGATATATAGAAATTTTTGCATAACTATCATTACTCTATATTTCAGGATAATTATTTTGAAGTAATATAGTTAATGCTTTTTTTAAAGGTTGTCTACTTAATAGTACGAATTATAATAAAATTTTAAAATGAAGCATTAATCATAATCAGCGTTAGTCTCCTAAAGATTCTTTTCTACATTCCTGTTTATGTCTTATCATAAGCCCCCCTATAAACTATAGTATAAAACTATAGACCTAAGGTAAGTCAGCCATTTAACTCTCCGACCCGCCACGAAGGCACACGGATTTAAACCATAAAAACTGAATGACCGGACCGCCGCAACAGCAACATTGGCGGGAACTGTGGTTGAGTCCTAAGGGCCATCACCGGCCACGATACAACCCTCCCCGAAGGAAGTACGGCCCGTCATCGATGGGAGGAATCAGATCCTCCACCTATTAGTGTACTCTCCAGGGTGGCGAGATCCAACCACCATACCGGAAGCATCTCATCTTCATTTAGAGGTGCCCCCCGGGGGGGGGGGCTCATAGATCTAAGACAAGGCTGCTGCAAATGCCTTACATAGTACTCGCGAACAATTGATACGAAAAATAGATCTTCGAGTTAAATATAAAGAATTTATTCTGCAAATATGTATTTTGAATATCATTTTGTCGTCTGAATAAAAGCAAAAATTGATACCGATTTAATTTGACAGTTGCAGTCACAAAATAATACATACTTATTTTCATGGATTTAAGTCATTCCGTTTATGATATTGAGTAAAAATACATGCAGAAGTACAAAAAAACACCAATCACAGATTTGGTTAAAAATTTGATAAGAATCGATATTTTAGGTACCAAACCTATATACCAAATTTTATCAGCTAACTGTTTGCGTTTTGTAATTATCGAGTAGATTTTTAATCGAACAGTCTGACAGATAGACTTGCTGTGAATGGATTTCGTTCAAAATTTTATAGAAATCAACAATTTTCGTCTTAAGTCCGCATACCAAATTTCATCAGTGTAGCTCAACATGTTTTTGAATTATCATGCTCACAGGTAATCTGACAGATAGAAAGACAGACAGACATAATGTCAAAAGTGTGCTTTTCGAGCTCAGAGAGATCTAAAACGTGCACATCTGTCCAAATCTCAAAGTTCGTATTTTCTGATCACACCTATATACCTTTATCATGCCGATATCATACCTTTATTGCATATCTTGAGAACTTATACATTTATTACTTTATGCATGTTGTGATTGCAGTTAGGTTTTTAATTGAAAACTATCAGATTTTATGATTGTCAGTGAATGTTTAGTTCAGAATTATGAATCGAATTAAGCTGACTGACTGTTTCCTTCTAACAGTGAGTCAAATAACAAAAGCCCAATAAATTGTAATGGAGTAATAGCAGGAAGGGAAAAATGCGATCATTCTTGGATGTTAAAATTTTTTTTTCCTTTTAATAAGAATGGAGAAATATTGACTATAATCGAAATGTGAAGTAAGAGGTATGTGACAATAAAGAGGGGGGGGGGAGATACGACGGAAAACCGAATATTTGCGTCTTTTGCTTCATGAAGCGAAGTATTTTATCATTGAAATCGCATGGACTTCATTGGGAATTAAACATCATAAGCTGTACATTTATGTACACACCGTTTAAAACGTAAACATCGTTTATTCGTTGCTTACATTTATGCGATTAATGCAGAAATGTAAATAGCATATTAACGATGTTTTACTGTAAATAAAGTATTAAATAGTACCTCAGTAATTCAATATACTCTTTATTCTTTTAATTGTTACTTATTTCGATAAAACAAACATATTTATTTTGCAAAATTTATCGTCAGTTCAAATGTTATTTGAATGTAAGATTCATTTGAATTAATTACAAAAAAGACTAAATGAAGTAAAACTTCAAAAAATATTGAAAGAGTGCAACAGGATTATCTTATCGAAAGGAGGACATATTAAATATATATATGTCTATTGAACGGCTATAGATAAAGAACCTATGATGAAGTATCAGATGAAAGCTCAAAATTTTATCTTATGCATTTAATCATCCATTTCTTAAACGACAAAAATTGAATCGAGCTTTCATTTCTTGCCATATCTTTAATAATAATAATAATGTGTGTGTGTGTGTGTGTGTGTGTGTGTGTGTGTGTGTGTGTGTGTGTGTGTGTGTGTGTGTGTGTGTGTGTGTGTGTGTGTGTGTGTGTGTGTGTGTTGGTGTGTGTGTGTGTGCCTCTACCATACAGTTTTTGGTACATCTACAATTTGGAAGGTGAGAATGTGCACCTCGGACAGGATATATATAATTTTTTTTTCGAATCTTAATTACAATTTTATTCAATTGAAAGTTAAGCGAAATTTTTGCAGGATTTGTACTATATTGATTTTCTGCATTTTTAAAAGCAATCCATAATTGTTTTAGCTTTCGTTGATATTGTGAGAAGGAAGAAAATTATTCATTGTTTTTCTAAATAAAAATGGAAAAAATCATAATTTTCAATTTTTTTCTTATATTTCTGGCGAAAATATGATGAAGAAAATTTTCTAAAACTTTCTACTTCATTGTAGTTGAATTTAATACTAAATTATACAGGTGAAGTCCTCTTCTAAAACAAAATGGAAGCAGATTTTCTAAAAATGTGCACAACAATTTATTTCATTTAAAGGCAAAATTAAAAAAAAGAAATTATCTCTGGCTTTTTTAGGGAAAAAAAAGGAAAGAATTCTTTTTATTATAAAACAAAATTAGGATTCGTCATCTTTGAATTTATTCCATTATATTCTGTCTCTCTAATATTTGATTATTTCATTTTATTAAATTAACATTTTCTTGCAATTAAGTTCAGATTTAATTAATAGAAAATTTTTAAAGTGCTTTAATTTTAAAACACTCCCTCTCTTTTTCTGTGGTATAATTGGATGAATAAAAACATAAAACAGAAAATGCAAAGCACAAGAACATAACAGTGTATGTATTTTGAAATAATGTAAAGAATTATATGTATACACCAAAATATGAAGATTGAAACGAATTTGTGGTGAAATCAATTGAAATTTTTAACAACCCTTAATCCCAGAGAAACAACTGGTCGCCAAACGCGGCTAGTATGAGATAAATGATCCTTGGTTACTAAACGCACTGCTGTAACAATTCGAACTCGCCGATCTTGAAGAATAGTAAGATGAATGATTGTTAAATTGTGTCTTTTATTTATCCCAAATAGGCTATATTTCTTAGACCTTTTACGAAAGCATTTTGGATTCTCTCAATATTTTCATATGATATTCAAGAATGACAAAAGCTTTACATTTTGCATTTTGTTATATCCTGCAAATTTATTATACCAGTTGCAAATCTATTTCTTAAGAAAAATTTTTTTATTCAATCTCCTGTAAAATCCATTCAGAGGTAGTATGTTTGTCCATCGTTATGTGCGTTTGCCTGTCTGTTACAAAGATCTCAAAAACGCATTGAGATAAACGGAAAAAATTTGGTATAGGATCTTTACATTAAATTTGAAGAGTTTTAGGTTTGGTTTGGTTTGGTTTAGTTATATTAACGTCCCGTTTAAAGCAACACTAGGGCAATTTTGTGATGGACCTCGTAATTTGAACCGTGGTCAGATGACGAGGACGACACCTGAGCTGGCACCCCCTCTCCACACCACACCAGCGGGAGGACGTTTGGTCATGACGGATTTAACGTGCAACAGACCCCCTTACACGGCGGTTCTTCGGTGGAATCGGGTCACGAACCTGAAACCCTCCAGTTCCGAAGCCGAGACCTTATCACCAGGCCACCGCGGCCCCGAAGAGATTTAGGAAAAGGTGAGTAAAATCCATTCAGAGGTAGTGTGTGTGTCCACCGTTATGTGTGTTTACCTGTATTTGGTATAGGATCTTACACTCTGAATGCTGCACAAATGCGTTCTTTAAGCTTTGAATGTGTGTGTGTGTGTGGGTAGGGGGTGTGTTACGTCAAAGACATAGTTTATGCCCCACCAATGCCGAAAACACTGTCAGAACTTAAAGAACGCATTTGTGCAGCATTCAGAACTTGTAGTGTGTAACAAGAGAGGCACACATCATACATTTGTACTGAAAAAGAAATTGGTATATTTCTCTTTGAATTCCTGTATCAATTATTGTAATGTGCGAAGAAGTTTCGAATATATGATTTTTTTTAAATGGGCCGATCATTTGTGCTCACCACTGTATTTTAAATTATTCCCTCTTTTAGAATATCCCTTTATACAGTTCTCATATCATCTGTTATTAAAAGCTTCATAATCATATCAAAAGATTCTACAATAAATATTTAACTAATGTAGAATGTTAAAAACATGATATCTCTATATAAGCTGGCAAACACTTTTGATATCTTATCATACGCTAATAGGCTTATCAAACATTTCTGCGATGCTTAAATTCACCTCTGGCAAATATCAGATTGGAAAACTCAAGAGAGATCCTCTTTATTCAATGTTCCAATAAACTTGCTTTTAAAATTGCTTTATAAATATATTATTTGAAAATTTATAAATTTCAGCAAATTTTAATTGACTTACATAATAAATTATTTTTTTGCGCAACTAATTGACAAATTTTCACTTTGTTTCGAATTTGCTAACTATTCCGAAACTGCAGTCATTGAATGATTTCTATGGTTGAATTATTTTATGAACTTTTTTGTTTAAAAATAAGAACTCATGAGATGTTTTAGAATCATAAAAATCAATTTCATAGATCTAATGCTTAGTTATTGTTAAGTAAATGAAATAATTGCGCAAATTATCTCTGTTTTGAAAACGCCCTTTTTTTTAAATACATATTGCCCGCAATGCTTTAATACCCAAATATGCTGTACTAACCCTGTCGTAGTTTCTTTTTGATGATGTGGCGGATTGGTACGAGCGAGGATAGGACCTGGCACCTTGTGGCTCGCAGCCCAGTAACATGACCACGATACAAAAGCAGTTGCTCGGGTAGTGTAGCTGTTAACTGACTTATAAGCTTTCACCACAGACTTTCCCTCCAGTGAGTCGGAGGTGAGACGAATGATATGGCCGTTAAGTGGTGATGTATTAGCTGTTGATTCTAATGCGTCTGTGCCCATTTTAGTAGCGCCAAGCGTTATGTGTGGGTGAGTGGTGGCTGATGCTGTTGCGTCAAGTGAGTCTGACGACTTTGGTTTGCTGTGGGTAGCTGGCGTCACAACAGCTGTACAAATGTTGAAGGTTCATCGTTCGAGGTCACCAATCTCAATAGATTGCTGAAGGCATTGAAAAGGAGTATTAACTCTTGAAAAGGAGTATTACTAATTGCCTCAGATTTGAAAGTGGTGTTTTGTTGTTGTTGTTTTTTCGAATGGCACTTGTCATATGTAAGTCCACTGACTTTAGAAGTCAATGATTTTATGTGTAGGGTGTGTCTCTTGTTTTATCTGTAGCGCCATCTGGGGCCAAGAGCACAACTTAGTTACTCACACATCACAACCCTTTTTACGGGAAGGACTTCATTCATGCATTTCATTCACTCATCCGCAGATCGTAATTTAGACCTGAATCAGAGAAAGATTTTTAAAAAAAGACCGGTGTTTTAAAGCTAAGAACAAATGTGCTCACTTCAGCCCATAAATACCACTTCTCACATCAATCCTACCATTTACACACGCAGAAGAAATCTACCAAACATTTTGTGATTTATCAAATGTATAATGATTGCTATCTTTAACCATAAATGTACATATTTCTTTTCAATTTTGAAAGAAAATAAAAAAAAAAATCCCTTGTTGATTCGTTGTTTCGTTTTCGTACGTTGTTTCGATTGTTGTTAGATTAGCCATTTCCTGTAATTTTTCTTTTAATTTATACTTGTACAAAGAAATGCTTTAACGTTCTATATGAACACTATATATCGATAATTTATACATCGATGCAAACTTTATATTCTTTGACACTAACAAAAGAAGCAGTTGATACTAACAACAAAAATAACATCTGCAGGAAAAATAAATAATATTGATTTCCTCAGCCTCCCCTAGTTTAAAGTAACAAAAGACAGCCGGGTTTGGACGTAAGATCCATCGAAACAGGAAGTAAAGATATTTCCGGTATTAAAAACCGTAGTTTCGGTAAATCGATATCGATTATTTTTTTTATAATACATAACCCTTTTTGTCATCAAACCGTAAACTATTCTGATACTTATGAATAAATGGTCAAGAAAACTACTGGTATTTAAAGGGAATATTTTATATTTACATAAATATATACATTAGCTGCGAAAAAGGAACGTTGATAACAAAAATAATTTAAGATTTTTCAAGTAGGGATAGCTAACGGCTACGTAACAATTTGCAACCATTATGGGTAGGTAAAAAACATTGACTACGGTCAGTACTTGGATGGGTGGCCAATAGGATATACAACGCTTTCTTTAAATTTTAAACTAAGAAATTGTATTAAGGTAAATTGAGAATGTTATGACAGAAATCAATAAAAGACATTATCCGCGTTTATCTTAATTGTCGCTGTAACCTTTCTACAGTTCGGCACTGATGAGTTTGGCAATGACCTTCGACTTCGAGAAAAAGGATATACTTTACATAAATAACTTATGGGAGCATTTCCTAATTGTGCTATGAATTTCATATGTCAGTTTGTTTTGGAGCAATTATTTCATATTTTGATACAATTGCAAAAGCAATCTATTATGAAATAAGTAAATTATTATTATTGTATTAGATTTTGAATTTTTCATGTATATTTATTTATTTGGAAAGGAGAAAAAAAAGTATTTTAGAAAAATCTAGAATATAAGATTCTAAGATGGTTGGATGAAAGACAGCATTACTTTTAAAGCATCAACAAGTAAAAGATTTTAAAAGAACAGATTGATAAGTAAAAAATTATTTTTATTATTATTAATGAGCTCCATGGGAATTAAATTAATTTAATTTTTTACTTATTAATGGCAGCATTAATTACTTATATTCTTACTTTCAATTCTTCTCGCGCATATTGGCAATCAACAAGTAAAAGATTTTAAAAGAACAGATTGATAAGTAAAATATTACTTTTATTTTTATTAATGAGCTCCATGGGAATTAAATTAATTTAATTTTTTACTTATTAATGACAGCATTAATGACTTATATTCTTACTTTCAATTCTTCTCGCCTCATATTGGCAATCAACAAGTAAAAGATTTTAGTAGAACAAATTGTTAAATGAAATATTATTTTTTATTATTATTAATGAGCTCCACGGAAATTAAATTAATTTAATATTTTACTTATTAATGACAGCATTAATTACTTATATTCTTACTTTCAATTCTTCTCGCCGCATATTGGCAATCAACAAGTAAAAGATTTTAAAAGAACAGATTGATAAGTAAAATTAATGTGCTCCATGGGAATTAAATTAACTTAATTTTTTACTTATTGTAGACAGCGTCAATTAAATATTTTCTTATTTTAATCCTTTTAACTTTTTTTGTAAAATTAGTAGAGTCATTATTTTACATACAAAACATGAACAAAAGATGGAGCTTACGATTATGATAAAAGAAGTTTACTGCACAATTAATTAACTAAATCACAACGCAAGACATTTGTTGCATTAAATCGTTTAAACACTGAGACAAGATAAGTCCGATTAACTCTCACTCCGTAAGATTTCAGTAATTAATCTGCCTCCAGATAGAACAAAAATCTTTTACCAGCAGAATTCCGAATGCCAGACGTATTCCATTAAACTAATAGAGGTAAATGCCCCCATTCTTATCCCAAACACAAACCAGCACCTCTAACAGTCTTTATCATTAATCTGTGGGCAGCAGTCTTATTTACGCGTTAATAGAGATGAGTTATACCAGTTATATAAATTTCCAGGTACTATATTATTATTAAAATTATTAAAATTGAATGGATTATGAGAAGAAATAAAGTTTCATCTTTTAAAAAGAATAATGATTCAGAAATTTTTTGAAGAAAATAATGTCGAATTTAATATTATGGAAAAGATAAGGAAGTGATTGTTTTACCATATTTTCCCTCTTTAATCATCTAATGCTTAATCGTAAGTATGCGGTTTTCCGGTAATAAACGAATTGCTCTTTTAAAAACGGTTGGTGTGATGTGAAGGGGGGGGGGTGCCAGTTCAGGTGTCATCCTCTTTATCTGACTGCGGTTCAAAATTAAGAGATCCGTCCCAAAATAATTTTCAGAATAATTGGAAACTAGCCGCCTTAAGCAACCATCTTGCTCACCCATATTGTTGTTCTTTCTTAGATTATTAAACGATTAATATGGAAGGCATTATTTTAATTTAAGTTTGTTTGGTACGATTTAAAAACAGTACTTTAATTGAATCATTCTGAAACAAATTGTTGTGGGCACAAATTAAAAGTATATCAAAATCAGGCCAAATTAAAGTACACAAAATCAGGCCGAATTTGTTAATCTCCGTTTGGAAACACTTCGACTTACCCCGGGAACATCAACACGCGGGTTAATAAGATTTCCAGCGAACGCTATTCTTGCATCGGTTTAAAATTTTTTTAAACAAAAAATTAACGATAAAAAAACGGACACAATTTTTTACGATGAGTTTAAGTCTTGCCGTATCGATTTTAAAACGAAATCTCCGAAAAAGAGAAGAGAGACCAAATGAAAATGCTCAAGAATCGTTCATAAGAAGATCCAGTCGTAATGAACGAGACAGGGTTAAACGTTTATGTGAAATTTCCGAACTACAGGAGCACAGTTGTATGTCACAGGAGCACAGTAGTTGACACAGGGAATATGTCAAGACTCTGTTCTTTTTGTCTGGCACGTTACTGGGAGAAAGAAGTAAATTCAAGTGGCAAATACACAAAATTTTGTCATGATAAAAAAAAAATTGTTTTGGAGCCTCTGTTGAATCCACCAGAAAGATTGAAAGACTTGCTGATCAGTAATTCAATCGAAGAATGAGAAGTTATTTATGTTTACAAAGAACTTTTCTAAGATTCAATTTTCAAGTGTACATTTTGCCTCACATTTTTTATTTCTTTCATTGTTTTATCTTATTTTGGAATGGAATGAATTTGAATATAGTGGCTTTCAAACCATTTTTTTTTTTTTTTTTTTGTAAATATCAAATTCTTATTCTGTATCTGTAGCGTAGCTTCCAAATTTGAACATTGTGAGAAAAGCGCACCATTTTTTTTTTTTTTTCAATTTGATGTTTTGTAAATATCAATTTTTTATTCTATTTCTATGGTATAGTTCCCACATTTGGAAAATTGTAATAAAAGCACATTTTTTTTATTTCTTTCTTTGGTGGATTTATATAATTATTCAAATGAAAAGTTATTTGTGTTTACAAAGAACTTTGATGCAGGTGATTTTTGCGAGTGTACTTGTTCTTTTCATTTTTTTATTTCTTCCATTGTTTTATCATATTTTGGAATAAATTGAATCTGAGTATATCTGTTGCTAGACTAAAGTGGTTTAGTAGATGGCAAACAAGCGAAGCGATCCGCGAGGAACTGCAACAGCAGTTCCTGGGGGTTGGCGAGCATAAGCGAACCCTCCCCCCTCCCCCCCCCAGTATATATTGTGAAAAACAAGCAGAAGCGAAAATTCTATTTCGGAATTAGTGATAAATAAGTAATTTTTTTATCTTAATTTTAACATTAGTAAAAGAGATTTTAATATTAGCAAAAGCACACGATCGAATACTTTGACAGATGAGATTGAATTTCATGACATTAAAAAAGCCCCTGAAGTGAGCATTGCTCTTAAAAAGTTTTTTTCAAGGCAAACGAAACCAAACCGTAACATATTAAAAGCATTGTAACATCTTAAATTAAATTTGAAAAATCTATTAAAAGTAAAGAATAAACTGTATAGAAATGAAATCTATATCATTAAAGAGATCTTTTGTATTTTAAGGTAATGTAACTTTCCTTTTTGGAAAATTAGTAGTTTTGGAAGTCATCTATTTTCATTGAATAATCTGGATCGAGTATCCATAGTGATGATTAAGCCTATTTTCCCTCTCGATTATTAAACTTTCCGATTAAAATTTATTTCTTAATTTCTTTTACATCTTCTGACTGAATGAGGAGTTTGATACGGAGAGCAGCATTTATAAAATAATAATCTTATTTAATTAGCGGAAGCGTTGAATTAAGTACAGCTGTAAAAATTCTGAATAAAGTAGTTTGAAACTTTCATACATCGATATGTTTACATTTCATTGCTGCCATTCCATATTAAGTAATAATAATGATTTCTGTGCCATGTACGTTTACGTTTTATATAGAGAGATGGCATTGAGATAGAAGTGGATCTTATAAAAAGGAGGTGCTAATAGAAACACTTGAATCTAACTGTATTCTTAGTAATATTCGCAATGTATTTCAATTTTCAATGAATTCCCAAGAGTTTTATCACGTTTCTATTCATTGAAATTTAATTTCTTTAAAGAATTGCATATTTAGCCTTTCTCTTTTACGAATTTTGTTTTAACCTTCGAATTCTTGATAAAAAAATGTTTTCGTATTTTCAGTTAGCTTTAAAAATAGCTTATTTTAAATATTTCTTTCTTAAATAAATTACATTTTTTTTAGTATTTTCCCACAAGTTCAAAACGTAACAGATAGCGCCCCAACATATAAAATCAGAATTCCATTCAAAATAACCAATTAATTGTAAATAAGCTCGGAAATTATTACAATATAATTTTTTAAATGTCGAAGCGCAGCAGTTTGAAAATCCACACAGATATTTTATACAACTAATTAATTCAAACAAATTAACATTTTAGAAATTGAATTAAACAATCTATTACGTATTCCACTTTAAAAGAATTTCTATCGAATAAAAGCATATATTTGGTAAACTTACTTTTATTACTATTTCAATATTTGAAAAGCGGGAGATAATTTTCTTTCATGCAGAATCGTTCAAAACTCACTGGATAAACTTTAAGATTAAATCCACGCTTGCAGAAATGAATCATTTTTTACAATAGAATACGGAGACGAAAACACTTTGAGTTACCTCTAAAGGGAGAACTTTTCCAGTAAATTAAGAAAAAAAGAATGAAAAAAACTTATTCACAAGATAATGGCGCCTTTTGCCTAACTGTTGTTGTCGTATTGTCAATTTGTAAATCTGTGTTGTTGTTTTATTGTGAATTCACGGTCCTTTGATGCTGTCCTATTGTGAATTTTTAAATCAATGTTTCCGTTGTATCGTTAAATCAACCTTATCAGGAATAAACCAGATTTTACAATGGAGCATGAAATCGAAAACGTTATGGGGGACCGTCAAAAGAAAAAGGGGGAAATCGATTCACTAGGTAGTGGTGATAGTTATCCAACAATGTTGTTGTTACTTTAAACGCGTTTTCCACTTTTTATCTAACGCAATTTTTTTATTTAATTCACTGGCAATCAATATAAAATATCATTTGCGCTTGCGACGCTTGCACCACGTTCTGTTATATAAACGACATTTTTAGGTATGTCTCAAACAGTCTAATAATATGTTCCCTCCTTTTAGAACCAATTTTCATTTTTAATTACTCAACCCAATTCGAGAATAATACTATGAAAACCCTTATGAGTAGTGCCTGGATAAATAAATTAGCTATCATTTCATTTTAGTTCTGATGTAGGATCGAACTTTATCAACTTCAATGAAGGCACGCATCGCCCTAAATGAGAAGCGGTTTCTTAGGGCTCCACTCTCTGTTTTCATGTAGAAATTTTTGAGTCTCAAGGTTAAATAATTTCACAATAAAATAATTTCTTTATTTCTTTTAGCATAGTTTGTATGTTGGAAAAAAAAAGTAAAAGCATGTGAAAAGTATTTCAAAATTTTGCAAGATTGAAGGCTTTGCTTTTCAGTTAGAGCATAAAATTTTTAAATAAAGAAAGAAGAAGAAAAGGATTTATATAATGTTGATTTTCAGCATTTTTAAAAGCAATACGTGATTGTTTAAGCTTTCGTTAATGTTGAGTAAAGTACAAAATTCTTAATTTTTTTTCCTAAATAAAAAAGGAACAAAATCTCAATTTTGAATTTTTGTTTTATACTTTTCATAAAAGTCGGATGAGGAAAGGTTTCGAAAACTTTCTACTTCATTCTCTGTAATTGAATTTAGTACTAAATTATGAAAGCGAAGTCCTCTTTTAAAGCAAAATAGAAGCAATTTTTTGTTGAAAATGTGAACAACTGGTGGCATTAAAAGACAAATTTGAAAAAAGAAACTGTCGGAACACGTGCAGAGTTTTTAGAACAAAAAAGGAAATTCTTCTGTTAGAAATTTGTAATTCTTTCTGTTATAAAATACAATGGTTCGTCTCTTTTAAATTTAGTCCTTTATGTGGCAGAAATTTATTATTTCACTTTAAAAAAAAAAATCAGGGTAGCATGAAGGAAATATAAAAAAAAAACATTGTTTTGAATATTTAATTTGGATTAATTAATTAGATTTTTAATTAGAAATGTTTTATATTTATTTGTAACAATTTTAATGAATTTGTAAATAGTTCAACATTTAGATACAGAAATCAAAGAAAAAAAATCTATTATTTCGAAACAAAAAAAAAGAATCTAAAAGTCATACTTCTCCAATAAATGGTAAACAAGAGGTTAAAAAGAATAGATAGTAAAGTTATGGATAATAATTTACTCGGACCCAAAAAACTTTTCTATATATATATATATAATTGGTGTTCTATTAAATGTCTGTTGAACATGATATACAGTGAATTCATTTTCTTACACTTCATTCACTGACTTCTCCTTTCAGATTTAAGGCACCGTATAAAGGACGATCCACTTGATAATAAATAAAAATTTTATTTCGCTTCTAAAGAGAAGAAGGTAATAACATATTTGTAACGCTACTTTTATGAGTCACGTTTTGAAACTAATATCACTTGTGGTCGAAACTACCTTAATGTCGCTTATGGTCGAAACTACGGCAACTCCGCACTTATGGTCGCTTCAACTATTAGATGGTATTGCATACACTTTATTACTTCCAAAATATGTAAACGAAGTTAGTTTCGGGACATCATCTACATTCATTTATACTAATTAATTAACGGTGAAACAACTAAAACTCGCCAAAAGTTTCACCAAAACGTGCCAATCTATGAACAAGTTTCTAATTTACGAGAAGAAAACAAGCATCTGTTTACGCGGTTTATACAAAATTTATAGGAAAAAAAGTCGTACTTTCACAAATTAATTTATCGCCACCGAATCGCCAATTCTTCATCGTTAATAAATAAGCACCCATTCATTTATAGCACATAGAATTCTTTGTTCGCATCAAAAAAAAAAATGAATACTGAGTTATCGCATATTATATACCTTGTTCGCTTTATTAAGCCGGTTCATTTTCTTCATACCTGTTTTGTTTCAATATCGAAACAAATTACAACTGCCTCTGATGAGAAAAAGGCGATCGAATTCTCTAAACTATAAAATAAGACCAATGTAAGTCATCTCGAAATTTCCACACATTTCTAACTATTATATTATAAAAATTATATACGCATTGCGGTTTATTCGCTCAGTGATTGCTAGTTAGAAAATTAACTTACCTATGACATTTGAGGTTTGGTTATAAGGTTGGTGCAGTAATAATTAATTTTCATAGATTTATCTCAGACATATAATATTTTAATAATAAAGTTTCTTCTTTTTGGCCGAAGGTATGTGCTTTTCATATCCATTTCTTTCAAAACTCCCCCAAGTGCCAGAGTCTAATAACAATGGTCTGTCTCAAGTAAATATCACCCTTTTAGCACAGTGCAAAAGTATGAAATCTGCGTGCTGGACATCTGTCTGTCTCCTGTTATTTTATCACTGATAAAAATATGAGATTGTCATGAAATGGCCAATTCCTAATATTCCTTTGAATAAAATTAATTTAAAGGAATATCAAGCCCATGTAATGATATTAAGTACAATAACAGGGTACTCATTTTAGAAAAATGATTTCTCTTTGAAAAGCCTATTTTAATTTGCAGTTTTGTTTTACTTTTACAAAAAATTATTGCTTCGTCTTTTTTATTTACTAGAAAGTTAATTTAAAAGGTATTATAATCAATAAGTCAGGCTCCGACAGTCAATAAAAGGTGGAAGCTTATTTCATAATTACGGCAAGTGAAAAAAAATATATTTTTGCTTTAATAAAGCGTTTTTCTTAAATATGTTTATAATTGTCAAAAGAAAAAAGAATAGAGAGTAGCTTGGTAAATTACAAAAATATTATTTTTTTATGGAATAAGAAATAAATTTTAAGAAGATAGATTCCTCATTTTTATTCCTTCTTTAATTGAAAATTATTCCGTAGTAAATCGCACCGATGCAAGAAAATAATTGTGGCTCGATATTTAAAACTTTCATTTCAAAAGATTAGTTCCTGAAATTGGAATACCAAATTTTTTTATGAAATTCTTCGGATGATTAAAAGAAGGGGAAAAAAAGATAATTTCAAAATGGAAGATTTTCCATCGTCATACAGGAGAGTAATAAATGAATAAACCATTTCACATATTTAAAAAAAGAATAGAATTAAATTAGAGACAGAAAATAGTTTTGATTATGAATTTGATGACGTTTCAGTAAAATCGTCTGCTCCGAAATTTTCCAACTTTTATTTATTTATTTTTATTTTTTATTTCTCTCTTCTGGCTTTTTTTTGATGCAATAAGAGGAAGTAATTTCCAAATTACCCGCTAAGAAAGCATTATCAGAAAACAACTAAAACAATACCCTTGCACATTTTAATATCAATCACATTCCTTAAATTCATTCATTTTTTTTAAGCCAATGAATTTTAATTTAGCTAATGCAAAACTAATAAACATTTTATCACATGTACATAATTGGGACAATTAAAATATCCAAATGTAAAGCAAATAAGATGCTGTTAAATTCGTGAAGTTTCTTTTAATATTGATAGTAAATCTTGTAAATTCTAAAAATAATTTTTAAAAAAGACAGAGAAATCACACATGGCATCAATCCGACAGAAAAACCTCAAGTTCTCACATGACTCAGATTTCGTAATCACCAACATTTAGAAAAGTGATGGCTTTTAAACATCTCAAAATCAATCGAGTTCTAAAAAAAATTTTCGTAAAAAAACAGTTTAAACTGTTTTCAAACATTCACGTGAATATCACATTATGCATGCGTCGATATTTAAAAAAACGATGGATTCCCCCCGCCCCATCTTAAAATCGTCCGAGCTCCAAAACTTTATATCGAACTTAAAATTCTAATCCTGTCTGCTAAATAATATGCAGGTTCGAAACTGTGAAGAGACTTGGTATTTTTAATTTCGCTTTATTCTATTCCGAGTGGCAGGCATGATTATATAGAAGAAAACGCAACGCGACACACACAGAAGTAAGAAAAGGGAAAAAAGGGCCGAACAGATGATGACTTGCCTTATATAACATAGGATTTCCGGCCACGCGCCGAGGGAACGACCTTTCACACCTTTTGAAGGGTACCGAAGTATCACTCTCATTTGAAACGTAGTTCTGGTGGCGCATTATTTTTACAAAGGGATTGATTAAACTGAAAGTGGAATTGGATCAAGAAATAAGAGAATATTTTAGAATGAAGTTACGATGGGCTAAATTAAGGTGTAAAGTTTTGGAAATTAATTTGGATTAAATTAAGAGTTTAAAACATCATTACACACACACACACACACACACATATATATAGAACTAAGCGATGATAGCTTCTTATGACACCTGCCGTTTAGACACTGCCAGAGAGGAGAATCGGGTACATGGCAGACATTCGCGCCAATTTGTAACTTTTTAAGAAGATTGTCTCATTTGGCGATAAGCTGCTAAATGTGGCAACTTTCTTTATCATCTTCTATGAACTCTAAAAGCGAAAAATCTATGCCTCAAAAGTGATAAATCGCTAATTTTCTGTCTATGCATTTTGAGGTTTCATAAACCCCAAAGTAAAACTCTCAAACATGTTGTCACATGTTTAAAAAAATAATAAGTCACAAGCGATGGAATCAAGCCGAATGAAAGCGTATTATGATCAATCAAATTTGGGGACAAAAATACCAAAAAAAAAGAATCATTATTAATAGCAGTTGCAAGAAATCAAAGCAGTACATTTCCTTTGGTCTCAAGCGTGTGTGTGTATGTGTGCTTATATTTGTGTTTCATATTCTTATTTCCTCTTTTTATTTTACAATTTTTTAGAAATTTACTTTTATTTATTTATTTATTTAAAAAATGTTTTATAGTTACTATTTCATTTCAGTCTACACATTCTTCACGTAAATAAAATTTAAATTAAATGTGTTTTTAATTTAATCTAAATTCATCAGAAAGCTCTAAAGAATGCTAAACAAACAGACAAATATTGTTTTTTGATCAAAAACAATATTTGCTTTGCGAAATTATTGGATATTTTGTGACTTAAAAGAGAAAAATGGCTGTGCAAAATATTCAAAACGAATCAATACAAAAATGAAATATAGCATCTGTCGGATTTTCCAAAATATATATATATATATATATATATATATATATATAAATTTTCAAATGGTAAATAAAACCCTGCAGCTTTGACAATAAATCCTCAAAGGATTTACACATTCTTTCATTTCCACCTGCAGCCTTAACCTCCGCGAAATTTCTCCTGCGCTTCCTCAAAGCTTCTTCTAAATGGAACTTTATAACTTCTTCGATACTTTTTGTCGTTATTCTTTGCTTCTAGAAAGAGACTCTTTCTAAGCTATCGATGAAAGAAACATAAAATGAAATGAAGGAAGGCTGAATTCAACACAGCATTTTTCTTAGAAAAGAAAATAAACAATTACGATATCTTTATTATTTTTATGTTTGAATTTTTCTTTAATATGATAAAATTTTTAAACTAGTCTTCTTTCTGTAAAATGCGAGATATGATCATGAGCTTTGCACTCAGATGGCAACCTTCAACTAAGCTTGTAGTCCAATTACTTCAGATGAAATTTAGATTGCGTATTTACTCCAGACAAAAATTTTGCACGTAATTTCTTTTGATGTAGTGAATGTTCATTAAAAAAGGATTTTCTGAAATTTTAATGAGTTTTTCGTATTGATTAGAAATTAAGTGAAAGTTTAAGTTTTCATTTCAAAAATGTGGAACATGTAATCTCAAAAAGCCTTTTTTTAGTACAATATTTCAAAATTTAAAAAATTAGCTTTTGAATTATACTGGTTCTGTTCTCAGTGATTTTCTTTTTTAATTTTAATAAATCTTCAAAATTAATTGTAAGAACAATTTCTAACAATATGTTTTAAAATCCAAATGAAATTTTTATTAATAATAAAGATCAGTGTGTGTGTGTGTGTGTGTGTGTGTGTGTGTGTGTGTGTGTGTGTGTGTGTGTGTGTGTGTGTGTGTGTGTAACTGTGGCGCTGTGCAGGCCAGACGGCTTGAAATAGACCAAATTAGGCACATGCATACGTTAGAAATTCGAAATGGGCAAATCAGAAAAAAATTAAATTAAAATTTGAATTAATTAAAAATGAAACTGAATTTTGGGTGTTTTACTCGGTTATTTCTATTTCACTATTCGGCACTATTTCAAAATTTCAAAAATTGTCTTTTTAACTATACCAAATTAATAATCATGGGAAAAATTTGCTGAATTCCGTTATTTTTTTTAAATAATTTTTAGCCTATATTATTTTTTAAATAATTTTTAGCCTATATTATTTTTTAAATAATTTTTTTTGCCTATTTTCAATAAATAGATTACGTTATTGCCCTGAAGTTCAAAACGTTTTGATCAATTACCCTGTGTTGAAAGCTAAGGAAGAAGGATTGTGTTTAATATCTGTGTAGTTTACAAGATGGATAAAAAAAATGAAGTTAAAATGCCGTGAAATACAGAAAATAAATGACCAGACATTTACGTTTTTAATAATCCTATGATGTCATGGGATTGATCTCCATTAGAAAGGTTACAGCTCAGATTGAGCGAAGCATGTGTAAGATAATTAAAATAATACGATTTTAATGTCTGATAATTTGTCAAAGTCACGAATATGTTTACATGATTTAAATAAAATTCAGTATTATTCTCTTCAAACTGCTGGTAGCCAAAAGTGACTAGATATCCTTCATCGGTAGGAAAAGGACTCAGTAACGTCACGTAACCTCACATCAATTAAGGAGATTTAAAAATCTATGAAAATTCAACATACAACCTATAATATTTAAACCAACGTCTTTGAAAAAATAAGTATTTACAATTCAAACTGGCATATGTAACATTTTTTTTGCTGTAATTATTTCAGAAGTTTCAAGTTGACTGGTCTATGTTAGAAATGCCTTTATATACAATCAACAGAGTATATGATAGAAATTGAAATAATAATTTTTTAATATCTACCAATTTAAAGGAATCATAACATGAAACTATATCTAACAATTAAAATGATATTAAATATAGCAAATATCGACGGAAAACCAACCGTTCACTATATGTCCCTCATCTGTGAGAGCAGGATTCAGTAATGTTATGCGACCTTATGCTAACATTCATCAAGATTTAAAAATCAACAATGCATCCTACAACACTGAGGGTTACGGTGGCCTGATGTTGAGGTCTCGGCTTCGGAACCGGAGGGTTTCAGGTTCGTGACCCGATTCCATAGAAGAACCGCCGTGTAAGGGGGCCCGTTGCACATTAAATCCGTTTGACCAAACGCCCTCCCGCTGGTGTGGTGTGGCGTGAATAGGGAGATGCCAGCTCCGGTGACGTCCTCGTCATCTAACCACGGTTCGAAATGACGAGGTTCGTCCCAAAATATCCCTAGTGTCGCTTTAAACCGGACGTCAATTGAAACTAAACTACAATACTGAAACCAAAGTCTTTGAGAATATAAGTTTTTGCACTTTAAACTGGCATATAAAGTACGTTTTTGCAATAATTATTTCAGAAATTGCAAGGAGAAGTAAAGTCGAGCAAAGTACTAATTTTTGACATATATTTGGATTGTTTAATTAAATGTTTTAATAAATAACTAATTAGAAATAATAAATAGCAGAAATATTACAGTTACCTAGAATTGGATCCCAGAATAACATATGCCATTCATGCAGTAAATTCATGCAGTAATTCATACATTAAAAGTATTTTGTTGATGAAATCAAATGACTTTACTAATGAAAATGAGAAGACTCCAGTACTCTGGCTGATTCTGTCCACTCATGTAGGTACAATAAATGGCGTAGGATTGAGTCACTTAGTGCCGATGACAGACCATGCCTCCTAAGAGAAGGGTTGTATCGTGAACAGAGATGGCCTTTAGGACACAACTATATTTCCTACCCATGCTGTCACAGAGTACCAATCATTCTGTTTAAACCCATGACTTCGGGTAGAGTCAGGATAGCTCAATCATTCTTACAATAATTTCAATCGTACAATGTAGGGAATGTATAATGCAAAGCGACTGTGTGCTATAATGTATTCCTGTATTATTCAGATTGATACAAAGTTCAATGAATTTATAAAATGTGAAATTCAAAAAGAAGTAAAATCATCTGTAAAGTATGACCAGAAACGCCATCTGGATGAGTTAGAGGGAACTGTTTGTGAGATTTGCGAATACTAAAACGGCAGAAAACATTTTCAGTGTTCTCTGTCTGAAGTAATTGATGACAATGGTAATATTTTCTGCGAAATATACCCAAACAATCATGTGCCGAATCGCCAAATGTTTAAGAATAAGCATTGTCTAAATTTTGATCATTTTGAAGTGTACATTACCAAACTATTAAAAGTGCATTAACAAATTAAAAGTTATTGTCATGTTATTTTTTCAAGAAACACTCTACTGATCAAGCCGGTGTTCCTAATTATACATACACATAGGAAGCCGACTTTAATTTAAGTTTTCTAAAATTCTGTCGGTAAAAAGTAATAATTTTTAACCATTCTTATATATATTATACTCATGAACGATTCTAGCAACTTAAACAGTTTGACTTCAAAGATAGGCTATGCATTTGAAACAAAGCAATTATACGAAGGAACAGGACAGTAGAACTGTCATTCCAGACAGCATTGTTTGGCGTAAAATGAATTGGGGCACTATTATTGATCTCAAAGACGTTACAGAAGGAGGATAGGATTGTAGATCACTGTTGAGAGGATATAAATGCTTTTATTGTGTAATTGACAGGAAATGCAAATGTGTATGTGTTAATGAGTGAAATGAACTCATCCTCGTAACCTCATCTCATAATGATGAGAATAAGTTTCTTCATAATCAAATATTTATTTCTCATTTATTTTATGATATAAAATTAGCTCATGAAATAAAACTTAAATAAGACTTTTGGGTGTTTTTAGTCTGTTGAGAGTTAAGATTTGCATGAGTTAGGTTTTATTTAATACTAGCCGCCTTTGACGACCAGCCGGTTCACCAATCGTAATGCTCGCTATAATTTTCAATTAAATATTTTATGTAAGTTGCCTTTTAACAGTTTCTTTAGTAAAATATTTTTAAGCTTCAAATTTTGGTAGTCATATAATTTACTCATACTATTATAAAGGCCTTAAGCCGTAATGTGCTGTGAATTTATCTAATTTTCTGTCAGCTCTCGTAAAATTTCAACTTTAAATTATAGTGGAAAAGATTAAACTGCAATTAATATAAAAAAATTTTACTGAAACCATGTATATTCTTTTAAATATGAGACATGAGACTTCAGCATTTAAGTCTTATGTGCACTACAGAATAATTTTCATAATTTATGTCATATCTCAAGAATTATTCAACAAAAATTTCTCAGATTCATCATAAAATTCAGTTTTTAGTTTTACTTTCAAAATGACGTGAATAACAATATTTTATTTTGTTTCAGTCTATAAATTTACTTCAAAAATTATGAAGTCTAAATTTCATATAGTCCTAAGAAATTATATTCTGCGAAATATTCTTGACACTTCAACTTTTAAATAATTAAAGAAACGTTTCTAACGTCTTCTGATATCAAATCTGATAAATTTACGAAATTTTGAATAAAATAGTTTTGAACAATCAACATTTTTACTACCTTAGGTTAATTGAGAAATCCTGGGTGCTGATTGGGGTATCATCTTTAAGACAGTCAATAAAATGGGCTAAAACCGTCCGTTTTTATTGAATAGTGATATTCAGATTCAGTCAGTTTTAGTGATTTAATCAGTCAGTTTTAGTGATTGATTTAGATTATTGGAATGTCATTCCTTTTATTTCAAATATTAGTGTCTCAAGAATATTTTGTTAAATATGATTCACAGAGCAGAGGAACAAAAAAAAAAGCTAAACATTTGTAATTTATTAGAGCATTTATGTACAAGTTACATAAAATATAATTATTTACTTCATTTGGATCATTTTGGCGCTTTTATTTTTATAATTATAAGTTTAAAAATTAGTTTTTAGACTCTGAATTAAAAGGATATATATTAAACCACGTTTGTCTTCAATAAAGCTGATTTATTGAACTAATAAAGTAGATATTGTAAAAGATCATAGAAAACTTTGTCTTGCATTTATTTTTTAGGAAATATTATTTTTCTTATTTATTTCATTTCAGAAACACCTATTGAAAATTACACTTTTCTAAGTTTAATATTTTTTCCATATACGCGTGCTCTTGCAGGTAACATTTTATTTTTATTTTATGAAAATAAATTGTTGAAAAATATGGCTAAATATATTTTTTAAATTCATGAAAAAAAAGAAGTAATTTATGAATTGAAACAGCGGTATCATTAAAAAGATAATTTTTTTGTACTTTAACTTGATGCAAAAATCATTTTAGTGCGATTATATTTACGGAAATTATCGCAAAAAATGCCCAATTTCAGCTTAATTTCTAATTAGTTAAAATTCGATTTGAAAATTCAAAAAACTCGCTCCTAAGTGCACATTCCCAGCCTCCAAAATGTACATGTGCCAAATGTGTTAGCTATAAGTCAAATGGTCTGACCTGTAGAGCGCCAACGCACACACATACATTCAATTTTATTATAAGTGCAGATATAGAAACAGATAAAGATATAGTTTAAATTGTATTAATGTTTTTGTGGAATTTAGACAACTTTATTTTAATTATTTATAATATTTCTTTTTCTATTTATTTTACAAATTAAATAATAAATCTTTTTACTCATGTAAATAGCAATATTAGAATTCGATATAAAAATGAATATACCATTTGATTAAGTTTATACGATAAATTTGATTAAGTTTATATCAATAATCCATTATTAATAGGAAAGACAAAAAATGCTGCATTCGATAATCGTTGTCTATCGAATTTTAACCAAAAGACACACGATAAAAAAAATTGTTTTCTAAATATCAAGTTTTGTAAAGTTTAAGCAAACGATAAGATGTTAATCAAAAAACAAAAAAGTAAAAATGAATTCTATATGATAAGCATAACGATATTTATCATTTGACCATCACAACATATTAAATTACGAATATTACAGATATATATATATATATATACTTAAAGACATCTAATCCTTCTTATAGACATTTAATTTCATTTGCACACATTTTATTATATTTTCCTCCTTTCATAAGTCAATACTCATGCATAATAAAACCATGTTTATCGAATTTTTCACGATAAATTCTCCTTTAAAAATAATAACACCATATTAAAAATAAATGTCAACATGTTTTTCCCTCCACTTTTCGCTTCGGGCTTAATGCAGGGAAACACTTTCAGTGTTTCTATGTACGAAGTAGTATGTTTACGTTTCCATAGAAATAATTCCACGTGTTTGTGTTTTTCGTTAATTTCTCTAGCGGAGAATATTAATAGATTTTTCTTGTTATGATATTTGGTACAAAAATTTTCAATACTGCTTCAAACATTGTATATATTTTTTTAAATTTAGAATTAATGATATCATCATTTCTAAATGTAAACATTTTTCTTGTTTTTCAGTGAAAGATATATAAAAGAATCATAATTAATTTCTTGCTTTTAACATGATGCTGTTTTAAGGTATTTTAAGAATGTCATACTAGCTGTAAATTGTTCGATGAAAAATTGTACTAATATAATTCGACATTATTCGAAAAACACAGCATACAATGTTCGATAAAGAAGACAATTGGAACTGAAGCTGCCAGATCTGGTATCTGGTCACTTATTGGATAGAAAGTACCCATTTAAAAAAAGATTTCTAATATTTTTTAATAAAAAATTGCTCAAAATTCAACATTCGTCTTCAATAACTTTGTGGCTTATTTTCAAAAAAAATCCAGTTGGAGATACCATACAATTTTGCCTCTAGTTTTAAGAAATTTCTAGTTTAAGGTGTGTAATTATATTCAAGGGGATTTTGTTTTCTGTAAAATATTCTAAAATAGTTATATTGTCGAATTTTTGCATAAAAAAATTGAAACAACAATGAAACCAAAATATACCAGTTAAATACCAAAATTTTTTGAAAAATTGGAAAAAGAAACACTTTCTATTGGATAAAATGAATAATAAGGCAAAAATCGTTTGGTTTAGTGATTTATTAAATTATTTGCTTAAAATTTTGCAGATTGTTTTAGAAATATATTTCCTAGTTCCTGAATTAAAATATGAGCTATATTTATATTCATTTTTTAAATACTGCAGTTCGACTGATAAATAACACGAAATTTTCAACTGTTTTTGGAATTAAGAAGCATTCAAACAATTATTGAATATTTCTAAATAAGCAAATTATTTATTCTTTCATTCAGGAGCAGCAAAATATATTGAAAAATTATTATACCAAATTTTAACATAAAAAATATGCATTCAATTTTCATTATAAGATTTTCCGCAAAAAAAAATTCACCTAATTTTAGAATTAGAGAAAATAGCATTTAAAGATGTAAAATAGTATTAAATCGTATATAAATGCAAATATAAAATTCATTCTAACTTACCAAAGTATGGGCTTAAAAATAAAATTCAAACGGTTTCAAAAAGAAAAAAAATCATGAATTAAAAATATTATATTTTTAAAATATAATGTAATAAAATATAAATAATATATAAAATATATAATATATAAAGTATAATAAAATATAAAAAAAAATATATTTTTGCAAAAAACGGACTTTTTAAAGTAGTCACGTATTTTATAAATTTTTTTAAACTATCTCTAATTTTAACAGAATTTGTAAAATTATTTTTAATTTTAATGAAATTCAAATCAAATTTATTATTACATCAAATATTGAAATCGGGTGGTTTCTATATGTTAAAGATATAATAAAAGTATAAATAATATCTCTAAAAAGTGAGGCTCTTTAAATTATATGATAGAAATATCAGCAACTGACACCTCCAAGAAAAGTCGATAGATAAAAATTTAGACCGTTTTAGTTTCGGATGAATTAAATGAGGATAATTCTTTTACAAATTTCATTAAAATCATTCATAGTAGAATTTATAATTGCCATCCACTTCCACAGATAAGGATGAGAATTTATGCAGTAAATAGTCTTTGAACCTCCTCATCACCTTTAAAAATTCGCTCCAAGGTATTCAAAACATTTTGAGGCAGTCTTTTTCAGTGAAATTTAACGTGTTCATATATTTCTTATAATTTTTGAAAAATGATTCTTCTTAATATAAAATATTTTTTTCACTATACCATTTTTTAAAAATTTATCTTTATTTGTTCATACAAAATAGGACAAATTAGAATCTTACATGTAAATTTGTAAAACTTCAACGGCAATTTGAATTTTTCCCTATAAATCTTATTGCAGGTATGATTGACAAAAAATAAGATTAAAATGCTAATAGTAAAAGTGCGTAGGAATATTTATTAAAATATAAGGAAATAAAATTTTTAAAAAATATTATAATTACTAATTATAATTTACCTAATATACCTAAAATGCCACAAATATTCCTAAAATCATTCAGAAATGTTAAAATGTTTATAGAAAAGTTTAAAAAAATATTTATCTTTTTATTATACTAATATTACCATATTACCATACTTTGAAAATAATAAAAGGTAATAAAAATTTATTGACGTAATTATATATATATATATATATATATATATATATATATATATATATATATATATATATATATAAATTAAAAAATATTTGTCACTAAATGGTGAATTAAAATTGACAAAGTTTTAAATCATAATTCAAAAATAGATGAGCATGCTTTCAAAAACTATTTAAAATCTAAATTTTAATTACATTTTTTATTTTAGATAAACTACTGGCATTATGTAAAAAAATTAAGCATTGTTTTAACATAATCATATATCGATATTGTAACAATTATTTAAATAAAAGTCTTTAACGTTCCAGAATAATTAATAATTGAAATTCAGATAGAACAGAATATTTAGCTATTTACATTATTTAGCATAATATCTTCAATTTTCAACACAATAAGAAAGTCTTTGTTTCTAGAAAGGCATGGTTGATACACAAAAATCACTTGTGATTTTATAAAAAATAATTTTTAGAGATAGTTAGTTTTTTTTTTTTTTTTTTTTTTCCCTTTTTACTTAATCAGTTATCCAAGATGGTCTGTATTTAGATACTATTTTTATATTAATTATATTATTTCAATCTTCTTCTGTTTATTAATTCTATATTTTTTTCTTTTCGATAATGTAAAGTTTAAAAATAAGAACATTTCGAGTACCGAAGCTCAAAATTTGTGTCATTCTAACTATCGTCGCTTTTTTTTTTTTTTTGTATTTTAGAAACAATAATTTTCTATCAGTTTATAAAATGGATGAAAAATGCGTTGCTGGAAACGATGCTCCATGCTTTTATTATTTTGAAATAGTCGATAACAATAAAGATTTACAATAATTGCCATGATGCTCTTTTAAAAATAATTATAAACATAGTTAAAGAATTGTATCAAAAAATTTGACTTTTCTGACATATTAATACCAAAGCAGATTTTAACTTTCCTCTATCTGTATAGTATTGTACATTTTTGAAAATATATTTTCATCACCAGTTGTAAATATATTTCAGTATTTTAACTAAGGATTATTTTTAGTTTCAATTATTTTCACGATTACCTTTATATTTTGAACAACATTACTATAGATTTTTCAGCCCAATAAAGATATAGCCATTTCAATTCATAAATTTTTTCATGAAATATTTTCTTAAATTTATAACAAATTGATACTTTTTTGAATGAGGTTAAAGACATTTACTTTCTGCTTTTAATTTTAATTAAAAATTTGTAGTTTCAATTTTGGGGGTAATCTGTATTTTTATATTCATCATAATGAAGAAATCGAAAAAGAAGCTTTACAGTTCTATAAACCTTTAGAAAACCTTGTCGCTCTTTATATTTTTAATGATATTTGTAAAATATCTTTATTGATAATATTTTTCTAATTTAATTTTATTTTTATATTCTAAGTTTATTCATCAATCGACTTTATTTTCCATTCAAACAATTTATATGATAGCAACGAGGCTTTACAGTAAATATTATTTTTTGGTACAAAATTTACTGATGCGGAGATATTTAATTTAAAATATTTAATATTAAAATTCTTTTTCTCTTAAAGTTAAACAAATTTGTCAAATCACTTTCGCAAAAATTTTAATTTAAAACTAAATTTGTATTTTTTAAATCTTATTAATTAACGAATGAGTAATTTTAAATAATTACTTATTAAGCATTAATAGTTTAACAGATAAGAAACCATTCTTCTCTGGGAAAATATTGGTTTCCAAAGACATCTTGTTTCTTTTACAAATAAAATTGTATTTATTTTTTCACATTAATCACCGAACTTTTCGTGGTATATGCTTATTTTAATATTATTTTAGAAATAAATATTAAGTCAAAAATAAAATGTTTAAAAATAATTTTGCCTATATTGATCTAGATATATTTCTTCTTAAATTTTTCATAAGTTTACGCTTTTATTATTTTTGCTAATTTCTTAGAATACTGCTTTTTTTTACTGTTATACGTGTAAATGAATTGTAATTTTCATCTAATATCATTTCTCACACAAATACCTAGAAGGAGAATTCAGAAGTAAGTTGAAGTAACATTTTTTTTTTTTTAATTATTGAAACTTTGTCCATCTGGAGCAAAATTAATTTGCTTTTAGATATCATGAGCTAAAATTCTTATTTTGTATTTTGTTTAAGCAACAAAATAAATAATCTTTTTCTTAAAAAAATTAAAATTTAAAAAATTTCCAAAATTAATCAATTTTGGTTTTAAACTTATTTTATAACAGCTCTGTCAGTGAATCCTTAATCAATTCGTAAAACTATCGAAAATCGAGATAGTACTTAATCATATTATCACAGAGGAAATTTCTAAGTAAATTTCTGTATCAGACTAAGTAAAATTAAAAACTGAAGTATGAAACCGAGTAATTTTTACATAGAAAAAGAAAAATCTACATATTATTTTATTTTAGTGGAAGCATTAACTAAGGTGAAACCTCTTAAGAAAGCTTTTAAAGTATAATTTTCTTTGAATTGATTAAATGAGAAGCAAAAATATTTTAATTGAATATTAATTAAATAATGCTCATATTGTTTCAGTTAAAATATTATAAGTAAGAAATATTTTTAATTGAAATATTATTATAAAAACAATAATTAAATGATACTCATATTTTTTCGATTAAGTTATTATAAGTAAAAAATATTTTTAACTGAAATATTAATTTGAAAACGATAATTTAATAATGCTCACATAATTTTGATTAACATATTATAAGTAAAAATAAATTCGATAAACATTTTACTCTGGAAAAATATATTGAGTTTTCAAATAGAAGAATTTTATCTATAGGTTGAAATTCAATCTATAAATAAATATCCGCAATTCTTAAACAAATTTTCAACTTGTAAAATCTTATACATTACTAACCAGTAGATTTATAAATATTAATTTAACGTTCTTGATGGAATTTCAATAGCATTAATTAATCTTAACAAATATTTCTGATATTCCCATTCCTTTTTCTGACCATAATTCCAAACACCTGTTAGGTTGAAAATAAATACCGAATACAAGAGTGTTTGTCTTTTCACAAGCGATTATTTCGATGAATGACCGCTAAGAATGCACCACAGGTGTTTGGAAACAAGCCAAAAGGAGAAAATCACCAAATAAAAAGTCGCCAAACCCTCTAAAGATTGGCCACCTACCTGTCTGGTGGACTGGGAACCTTATTTTAAATCCAGGATTGAGTCTCGTTTTCGGGGACATGAAAACAAAGGTCACCACCGTTTCATGGCACACATTTTTCACTGACCGCTGGGATGCACAAAGGGAAAGTCATGCGGCAGGCGCTAACATCAACTTGTCTTCCTCTTTCTTTCCGTCGGTGGCTTGCTTACGAGGAGGGTTGCCACATTTAAGGAGAAAAGGTTCAAAATTTGGCTGTCTATCGTCTTTTCTGCGCCTTAAAGGGAAATAGTTGGCTACAAAACTACGAAAGAAGAAAATGCGGGTAATAAAAATAAATGGAAAAGTTTGACTGAAGGAAAAAAAAATACGTTTTTAAAAGAAAAGGAAACAATAACAGAATCAGGTGTTATAAAATCTTAAGAGCCAAAGTTATAATTTCTTGAATCGAATGTTCAAAAATGAAAACAAGAAATTAGACTTTAATTTAATAATAAAATTATTTTAATTTAGCAAATATATATCATGCTTTTATTACAATACTGCTATACCCAGCATTATATTTTCTAAAATATTTTTATATCAAATATTTTTTATACAAAAATTACTTTTGTACAAAATATTATAGAATGTAAATACTCCTTAAATTATTTTGAAACAAAATGACAACTACAAATGAATTAAGTGTTAATTAAAAACTGTCGATAAATGATTTTAATAAGTTATTAATGTTTTTTATATTAATGCCTCAAATTTGTCCGCATATGCTTAAGTATAAGAAAAGTTTTAACAAATGTTTTAAGATAATTAATTAAATAGCAAATTATTCTTTGATAAAACACGGAAATAAACCAAATTTTCTGTTTTCCTTGGAATAAACCGTTAATCGTTTGTTTTTATATAAAATTCTTCTTATGTCTTCTTGATTTTCGAGAATAAAACGTATTATTATAAATCTATTATATAAAACAATTATGTAAGCAATGCGTTTTATTTGCTTTGTGATTTTTAACTTGAAACTTACCTGACCCATGACTTTTGAGATTTGTTTTGTCAGTATTCTTCCAAATAATTAATGAAATTTCTTATTAAATAGTAGTAAGTATTTATATTGCACTTGACAATGGTATAAGAAATTTGGTATGGTGGCAAATAAGAGAAAATAAAGCTTTAATGAACAACAAATAAATATCAAATGAGTTGAAAATATTATTATTTGTTAATTCTATTTTTACACGCATTGTCTGTGGCAACACTAGTGAATAATAGCTTTCCGGTTTCTTTAAGTTTTCGAGTGATGAAAATTTTTCGTTAATTAGTAATGGGGTATTCCTCGATATCAGTTGAATAAATTTCAGAATTCTTTTAAAAATCAAAAAAAATTCAAAAATAAAATAAATATAAATAAATGGAAGTAAAGTATATCAAATTATCACTGTTGGCTGACAAAGGAATAAGTTTCCTAGTTTTAAAATCGTCTATATTTCTTCAATTATTAAATTTTGCAAAAAAAAATTAGTGAAAAGGGGAAGGAAAGTTCCTAGAAAATGAAATTGAAAAGGTAAATTTGTAAATCTTATAATGGCTTAATAAAGTTTTGCTAATATGTTAATTTGCTCAAAGTTTCTAAGTAAAAATAGCAAAATTTTAATTTTTTAAGCAAATGAATATTTAATTAATTTCCATACCTTAAAAATTTGTTATAAATCTTCCCCTTATCATGAATAATAAAATGAAAAATTTAGTTCAATTCTGTTAAGTTGTTTAAGAGTAATTATAGAACATACATGCACACATAACAATAGCTTTTATATACAATAAGACAAGATGCATTTTACAATAAGTTATTGAGGAGAGAATGTTGTGATTAATTTCAATTAAATCTGTTTTGCCAAATTTTGAGGATACGGATTCCCTTAAAAAAATCTTTGATTTAAGAATTTGAGCAGTATTTGTAGTATGTATTGACTTTCATAATAGAGTGAAGTTCTATGATATTAAAATGACATTAAAAATCTGACTAATTAGTTTCTAGTTGTTTTTTTTTGTGATAATTAATTTCAATTTCAGACTCTCCGTATAAAATGCTTAAATATTAATCTGAATTTTTCTTCCTCAATATTCAACAATGGAAGAAAATCAACCAATTAAATATTTTATGAAACAATACAAACGGTTTAAATTTCATTGCATCAATAAAATCTAAGGTTGAAACTTATTTTAAAAATTACCAAAAATCAGAAAAAAATTTCATGATAAGTAAAGTGGTATCAATAAAAGATAATGGAGCAAAAACTAATTTTGAGCAATATTATGTTCCAAGAATTTTTTTCCTAACTTTAACTTGTGTCACATTTTGAAACTCTAATTCAAAACGTTACATCTATCTTCACATACTCACACTCTTTGCCCTTTATTACTAGTAGACGTATTTTAACAGATAATGAAAGTTCAATTAAAGATATTTAATAAATTATTACTTATTATGTGTGCCAGGTTTTGTTGAATCTACACATTATATACTTCCCAGAGTAAATAGAAAAATATTTTTGGAATTAAATTTGCTTATTTCACCTACATACAATACATCTTTAAGTTGAAAGGAGGAAATAGAATGAAATTTGGGTATTGTCTTTTAATCACAATTTAATATATACATTTGATTTTAACAATTTACGTCATGTCATTGAATATAAGACCTCAAATATATATTTTCTTAAAATTAACTGACAAAACACAAATATATATATTGCAATACAATTGCAGCATAAATTCTTGATACAATTCGTAAATGAGAAACTTTAATTCTCACAAAGTACAATTACCAATAAAATAAAGATATGGGCAACAATTGCCAAAGAATTCGACCTTAGAGTGTCATGAATCTTTCCATTTTGTATATACTTCTATAATATATAATCCTTTAATTAAAAAGACATTTTTTAGAATTACAGTTATATGTCTGTCTGTGAATATAAGAATATAAAAATAAAAAAAAGAGAAATTTGTGCAGAATTTTAAACTGAATTCGCCTAACAGAAATCCTTTATCTCTGTCAAAATAATGACAAACTATATGGACGAAAAATAATGTTTGGTTTTTAAGACCATAAATACAATTGTCTGCCTATTCGTATACATGTAAAAAAAATTCAATGAGTTAGACAAATGAAATTTGGTATAGATCTTGTTCAGTTTGTCAACAAGTATTCCACAAAATACTCCAAATAAGCATTGAAAATAGTCGAAGTGATAACGCTCCAATTATTTTTCAGTTATTTTATAGCCGAATCAATGAATTTTTTTACAAAAATTGCCTTCTTCATTGATATATTACGCTTTAATTTTAAAATTGAATTCGATAGTTCTATTTATACTGTCAGGAAATTCTTCTTACTGGTGCTTTTGAATTATCGTATTTAATACAGAATGGATAAAAAAAATCACTTTATTTATTTCCAATTTTATTTCTAAAAACCCGAAATGTCGAAATATAATTCCTGAAACTTTTCCATTTTGCCCTTATTATCACTATATTTTGCTTCTTAAACTAAATCAAAACCTTTAAGAGTTCTATTTTATTTTTAATTCAAAGTAGTTTTTTATCTATTCTAAAAATTATGGAGAATATGATGACAACCTTCAGTACACATAGTTTGAATTACCAAACTGTTTGCACTTATTTCCATATGGGTATTTTTTATCACTCGAAAGTAGATGGAAATTTGCATAATACATTTTCAGTGAATTCATTGTAAGTAATTATTTCAATGCTTTTGCTCCATTACCGCCAAAATATCCCTCATTGATGACAGATTTTTTAACAATTTTTTTACTCGGTTTTTTTTTATTATTATTATTTTTGTCTCTTTATGACTACTATATAAAATTTTTTTTCATTTCTTTCCTTAAATTTAATTGCAGACATGTCCAAAGAGTTAAAAATAATATTATGGCCACCCAGTATTGATATCTTTTAAAGGATAGATGCGTTTCTATTCATAGAAACACAATATTCGAAACATAACCGTTTCAAAATTTATATAAGAAAATTTTTCTTCAGTTAAAAGCTTTATAAAAATAACTCAAGCTATATTTTTCTTTCAAATTTCGAACATCACAAAAAAATAAAAAATGAAATCTACGATCGCAAATTTCAAGTTATCATGTGAGAACATTATTATTTTTAAGTCATTATTTGTCTTAATTAATTTAAATCATTAACCGGTTTAAACAATCACGAGACTTCTCTATCGGTCTCTCTCTCTCTCTCTCTCTCTATGTATATATATATATATATATATATATATATATATATATATATATATATATATATATATATATATATATATATATATATATATATATATATATATAAACTTTCACTTTCAATTTTCCTAGCTGGCAAATAATGTTTTGGAGCTCGACCGATTTTGAGATGAAATAACAGCTATGATGTCATAGTTTTGCTTCAACCTTTTAAAAACGCATCTGTTTCAAAGTAGCATACATAATAATAATGCAATACTGGTAAATGCAGGTAAAAAAATATATGCGATTAAAAGATGATGATGATGAAAATTGCCATTTATGCTTTATTCATTGCCTATGCATTTTCCAGCTTCAATATTCATTGCCTAAATGATTTTGAGCTTCAAAACCCCCGAACCAAAACAACATCATGTTCTCACATAATAATAAATGGCTCAGAAATATGAGTTTCAACTTCTTAGTAACACCAACTATTTGTGGAGAAAAAATCAATATATTACTTTAATATAATCGTCATAAAAATATTAACTAATAGTGCAATTTATATTCTATTTTTATGATAATTTTATCATCATAATTTAGAAATTAGATCTCTGTTTCATAGCAGAAAAATCCACTATGACATGCAAAAATATTTTATTAATAATGACATTTTATTCTTTTAATTTTCATCAATTTAATGAGACAAAGATAACAATTTTAGAAAAAAAAATCGAATCGTTGCTTTGTTTACAAGCATTTTATTCCAGTTGCTTCGAATAAAATGGTTTTGAATTATGCATCTGAATGAAAACATTTTTAAGTCAGAAATGGGACAAACAACTTTTAGGCAACGTGCCAAAAATATTTTTCTTCGGTAATGCAGTAAACAAATAAAAAAGGACACAGAATATTTTAAGACGATGAGTTTTCCAAAATTAACTGGATGATTCCATTTTATTATAAATCGTATATATATATACACACAGGCTAATTTCGAAAGTAATTTAACAAACTAATTTAATAAACAAGTTTATTGGCAATATGAAAGGAAACCAATTTATTGGTGTACATTTAGATCTTTAATCCATTTCTTTTTAACAGACAAATTCTTTCAATCAAGAATTCCAAAATAAGATATTTTCCTGGTTCAGTTTTTCTGAAATATTAAAAAAAAAAAAAAAAAGAAGGAGAAGAAGAAGAAAACAATTTTTTTACACATTTGCAAAAAAACATGTTTTTATTAGGGAATTAATAAACATTAGTACTAATCAGTTGTTATGAATACGTTTTAAAAACAATTGATTAAAAAAATTTCAATAATATTTCGCTATTTATTATTAAAAAGAATTCGACCATTTCTTTATAGCTTTGAAATCTAGAATCTCTTAGTGTTATTATATGTTAACCAAATCTCATTAAAAATACTTTCTAAAAGCATTCTTTGATTAAGGAAAAGAGTTAACTCTTTGCGGTCAACAAAGTGCTCTATTATTAGTATGATAACCACTAACTTTTTTTTATTTTTATTATTTTTTAGTCATTCATCTTTATTAAGTAATTCATTATAGCATATATCATAGAATTTTGAAACTATCTTTTCAATCTCATCACAGGGTGACGTCACTAGTATGAAATCAAAATATAATAAAATTATCTGATTAATAAATAATCTTTTTTGGAAGAAAAATTAAATTTTCAATTTTTAAAAAAATTACAGTGTTATTATAAGTTAAACAAATTACATTAAAAATATTTTATAAAAGCATGCTTTCATCAGTAAACTAGCATAAATTTTTTTAGTGATCAACTACACATGCTATTATTAGTGGGATTAACAGTAGAATTTTTATTTTGATTACTTTTTTTCATCTTTATTTTGTAATTCATTATAATACATATCATATAATTTTATGCTATTTTACCAAATTCACCACTAGATGGAGTCACTAGTATAAAATCGAAATATAATAAAATTATCCGATTAATAAAAAATCATTTTTGAAAAAACTAATTAAAATTTTGGGTTTTCAACAAAAATATATAAAAGATATATATCAATTACAAAATTCTATCTTTTCAAGCATGAAATAAGTCAAATTAATTAAAATTCGATTGATTAAAAATTAATCGATTGTGCATTCTCGCTTCGATTTTCTTCGATAAGCATGTAACGTATAAAGTTAGGTAGGGAAATAACTATGTCTGCAATGTAATAAAATTCTCGATTAATAATAATAATATGTAAAAAAATAAACTAATTTTCCTTTTTCACTAATGATTTGGCCTTGTTACATGTAATAACAAATATATGAATTTTACAAATTTGAAGCAATGCAACCGTAAAAACTACTATCTCGTGATTTTTATAAACTTACATGTTATAGCGATTGAAATTAGGATGTCCTTATGCTATAAAAAAATTGAGACAATCTTAGCCGAATTATATTTTTAATATTCTCAAACTCAAGTTGGTGTGTTATTTTGTTTCAAAAATGAAATGATTTTACGTGAATCATGGATTCTTGTACCAACAATAACAACTAATTGTGGAATTTAAAAATAATGTTTAGGAGAAATTTACAATCCAAAGTTTTCATATTTTTTTTATCTTTTTGTCTAACTGAATAATCTAAAATGTAGATAAAATGCAAATAGACAGAATTGAATTATTTCTGTAATGCGAATTGTTATATTTATGCTGATTTTAGAATATCAAAACTGTACTTTTCTGTCAAATTTTGAATAAAGTTATAGCAAATTATGGTCCATATTCCAACAAATATTGCATTTCTCATGAAAATATTTATAATAAAATCTATATCGAGTACATGATTTGCATACATATAATAAAAATGCTAATCCGCATTATTTGATTTTTACTTGTGATTTAGTTAATAAAGAAAGAAGATTATTGAGATTAAGAGAAAGTAAAATTAATAAGTTCAGTCATTTTATGTTTTAATTAGAAATTAAATTTTTAAGCAGATTTTTTTCTCTCTATTTCAAAGAAAAAATTTCACCTTTACAAGAAACTTCAAACAAGGTTTAAATATCGTTTTTATTTAATTAAAAGAAGATAAATTTAATCTAAAGTGATACAAAAAAATATTACGTTTAAATAAAAAAATCATTTTTAATTTTTCCAGTTCAATCAAAAATATCAGGAACTTTTGATTATTTCAAACTGAAAGCATTGCTTAAAAAAATTATTTTCCAGTAAAAAAAATAATTTTTATTTTATTCCCCCACAAAAAAGAAATGAAATTTTGCAAAATAATCGAATGAGAAAAAAATTTAAAGAAAACCCTGATTTAAAACCTCCCATCAAAAGAAAAAGCCGCCCTCTTTCAAGACTCTTAAAAATACCGAAAAGAAGCTAAATTACTATCTTTTAATTCGCCATGATGGATGATTGCGTGGTTACCGTTATGTTCTGTGTAAAATCAATTTTCACTGTTGGAAAAAAATTACAATATTAATACATTCACTAGAAAAATGTTTGACCTCATTTCTTTTAAATGAGGCCAAGCATTCTTTACATGCAATTAACAGTTTCTTCTTTTATGATTTGAAGAATATCGTCGATTATCAGAACTAGTTAGTGTCAGTTAAAGGACGTATTTAAGAAATAGAAACCGAAATTTAAAAGAGCATTTATCCCTTCAAGTCAATAAATAATGTAATCACGATGACAAAGAACTTCGATTCATATGATATTTAAGACACCATATCTTTGAAGATTTGTATTTTAAATAGGTATAGAGAGTACTCCATTAGTTTTATAAATGATGATATTTATGTTTTGAAATTTACTATGCAAAAAAGAAAAAAGAAATGATTAAATCTTTAAAAAAAGAAAGGTCATTTTGATTTTCTAGAAAAAAGTTATCAATTTTGTAGCGCCTATTGGGCCGCATTGGCTTGGTTGTAAAATATCAGTTTCAGCGCCGGTCTGTTTCAGGTTCGAGGCCCAATTCCGCCAAAGAACCGTCGTGTAAGCGTGTATGATGGACACTTAATTCATTCAGGCCAAACGGCCTCCCACTGGTGTGATGAGGTGTGGAAGTTTGGAAAGAGTTTGCCAGCTCAGGTGTCATCAGCATACTCTGAATTCGACTCAAAATAGCCCTAGTATTACTTTAAAACAGGACGTTAATACAAAGAAACTAATCTTGTAAGGCTTCTTCCTTATAAAAATATATGATAATCTAGTAAGTGAGCATTTATTCCAACGACAAAGCATCGGATTGAAATTTCAATTCATATTTAATCAATTAACATCTTAGAGAAATTTTTCCCCACCATATCTTTCGAAAATGCTACTGCAAAAAATAATTTTTTATACTATCCTAAAGTTGAAATATTTGCTCTTTTGGTGGAACTAATTAAGTCGTTTTGTAATGTTTTTCTGAATGTTAAATTTAAAAAAATATTCTTCAATTTATGCATAATTTTTTAACCTTTTTCATTGTTTCATTAAAGATTGAATTGCATTATTTTTTTTCTATTCTTCAAAATTTAGAAACAACCATTTCTTGAACTATTAGGGAAGCTTACATAAAGAATAAGAAACTGAAGTTACACGTTGGAAGATAACGTGCAATTAAATCTAAAATTATCCAAATAAGTGCATTTTTAATGACAATAATAATGACAATATAATATTAAATAATAATGACATTATAATATAATGCCATGGAACATCATTAGGAAGAGAGATGAATTCAATAAACAGGACAAGTATAAGGCTATCAAAATAAAATAACTTGAATGTTTGACGCAATTTAATGCATAAACATACTTTGTTGAGAAAATCATAAAAATCTTTTAGATTTTAATTTAATTTCAAAATTAAACACAGACAATATTCTCTCGAATCAACCAGATTTGAAAGGAGGTAAATAATCAGCAATTAAAACACAAAATATATCACTAAATATTTCCCATTTATATTTTGTTACAGGCACATGTAATAGAATATCTTGAAAACGAAGGTCTTTGGAATTATTTAAATTTAATTATCTTAATAACTAACTGTAATATTAGAAAAAGACTGAAGTAATAAAATGAATTAAATATCTTTGTATCAATTTTTGCTCCTCCACAATTTTGATAAATACTTTCTAATTACTGCTATTCTCATCCAAGTGATTTTGTCAGAAGAATTTTTAATTAAACTGCTCGAATTTCAAATATTGAAACTTCGCAAATAATTCGCATAAATGGTAATTTTAATTAATTTAGTCATTTAAATATCGAATTTCTAATTAAATTTCATATTGAATTTTTTTTTAAATAAGCACTTAATAATTTTTATTAATTAGATTGAACAATGAGAATTTTCACTTCTTTCCATGTTTGAATATTTCTTAAAATGAATAACTCTTGAAATGTTTGCTATGATCTTAAATTACAACAGAATAATGAATTAATCTTGATTTATCAAATCATATTTATGTCTTTAAAAAAATCATCTCGTATTTAAATGATAAAATATCGATGGTTTAATTAAATGGAAATTTAGTCAAAACAATCAATTGTCTGATATTACGATTGTTTTACTCATGCTATAATGATATTTTTTTTCTAAGCGTTCATGAGTAGCCAACAATATTAATGGTGATGCTAGCGAGATCATTCTCCCCTCGCTTTTCGCATGTGCATAGTATTACAAAATAACAATACGGCATGATTTGTACATCAGAGTATAGTAAGGAATATTAAATTTGAATTCTGCAAATTTTTCCTTCTACTGATTCGATGCAAAATTTTATATATCTACAAAGTTGATGAGAGTATCCCTACCAAATTCCAAGTATTTATCTCATACCGTTTCTCAGTTTCCGCATGCACAAACTCATATATATAAGCCAGTTAACAGCTGCGCTGCCCGAGCAATTGCTTTTGTATCCTGGTCATGTTACTGGACTGCGAACTATAAGGTCCCAGGTTCTATCCCCGCTCATATCAATTCGCCATATTGGTGACCTCGGACGATGAACCTTCAACCTTCGTACAGCTCTTGTGGCGCCATCTACCCACAACCAAAGTCGTCAGACTCACTTGACGCAGCAACCACTCATCTACACACTCTCGCCATAACGCTTGGAGCTACTCAACTAGGTACGGGCCCATTAGACAACAGCTTAATACATCACCACTCAACAGCCATATCGTTCGTCTCACCTCCGACTCACTGGAGGGAGAGTCTGTGGTGAATAGCATATAAGCCAGTTAACAGCTACGCTACCCGAGGAATTGCTTTTGTATTTTTACTTTCTCGTATATGTACTATAGAGAAAGTATTGTAATTGTCAAAAAATTCAAACTCGAGATTTTGAAAACTCTTTACGTTTCAGGGTTCCCTCAGTTCGAAAAACACTTTTTGGAGAATTTCTGCCTGTCTGTGACAAATTTAACTCAAAAAGTGCTTTGATCCAGACGCATGAAATTTTTGATATACGATTTTTATACCAAATTTTAAGATTACTTTTAAATTGTGACCAAACTCAGCTAAGAGGAAATCTGTCTGACCGACTGTTCAAATATAAGTTAACACAACGACTCCAAAACGAAGAGAGTTAGATAGATAAAATTTGGCACACACATTTAATACCTTTAGTGTATACATCTGTCAGATTTTGAGCCAATTCCAATGAGGGGTTGACCATATGTCGGTCTGTACTTTCGAAACATATGAAAGCGAGAACTCAAAACCCCACTGTTAAATATATTAAATTTGGTATGGGAGTTTTTGGTTAAAATTCTAGATGTGTGTAAAATTTTGTTACAACCGATCGAGAAAAACGCATCTGAAGTACAGATTGGATTTTCGGATGTTATTAACCGCAAACCAGAGCTTAATCGCCAAATAACTCTGCAAGGATGACACGATAGATTCAGTAAAAATGCTAAATTTATAGTAAAAGTTGATATTTATTAACAATTGTATGTGTGTATGCTCTTTTCTTCTACCGAATGAAAACGAAATTTGACATCGACCTACAATTGTAGTCTCAAGATGGCATATCAAATTTCAATTATTTTTATCGTTGTATTTATATCATACAAGAGAATTTTATATCATACATTATATCCTACAAGAGAATTTTATATCATACATTATATCATACAAGAGAATTTTATATCATACATTATATCATACAATTTATATCATACAATACTTATATGCTAAGAGCCTAAGAATCCGTCAACTCTTTGACAGATGCAGATCAAAATTTGATAATACACCTTAAATGCTAAAACTGTGGGCAAATGTCGTTTAATTGATTTGTTGTTGCATTATTGAATAACTGCGTTAACATTTATGCAAAACTACAAAACTACAAATGTCCAAGCCCTTGACAGATTTTGTTCAAAATTTGATACTACGTTTTAAATGCTAAAACGGTGGGCAAATATCATTTACTTGATTTGCTGTTGCATTATTGAATGATTGCGTTCATATGTATGCAAAACTACAAAACGTCAAATGTTCAATCCCTTGACAGATTTTGTTCAAAATTTGATACTACTTTTTAAATGCTAAAACGGTGGGCAAATGTCATTAACTTGATTTGTTGTTGCATTATTGAATGATTGCGTTCACATGTATGCAAAACTACAAAACGGCAAATGTTCATTCCCTTGACAGATATTGTTCAAAATTTGATACTACGTTTTAAATGCTAAAACTGTAGGCAAATATCAATTACTTGATTTGCTGTTGCATTATTAAATGATTGCGTTCACGTGTATGCAAAACTACAAAACGGCAAAGGTTCAATCCCTTGACAGATATTGTTCAAAATTTGATACTACGTTTTAAATGCTAAAACGGTGGGCAAATATCATTTACTTGATTTGTTGTTGCATTATTGAATTATTGCGTTCACATGTATGCAAAACTACAAAACGGCAAAGGTTCAATCCCTTGACAGATATTGTTCAAAATTTGATACTACGTTTTAAATGCTAAAACTGCGGGCAAATATCATTAACTTGATTTCTTGTTGCATTATTGAATGATTGCGTTCATATGTATGCAAAACTACAAAACGTCAAATGTTCAAGCCCTTAACAGATTTTGTTCAAAATTTGATACTACGTTTTAAATTCTAAAACGGTGGGCAAATATCATTTACTTGATTTGTTGTTGAATTATTGAATGATTGCTGCTTTCACATGTTTGCAAAACTACAAAACGACAAATGATCAAGCCCTTGACAGATTTTGTTCAAAATTTGATGCAGATCAATATTTTTTATGCTAAACTTATATACCAAATATTATCTATCTAGCTCTTTAGAGTTTGTGACTATTGTATTCCCTTGTGCAGCCGGGCAGACAGATTTTTTTGAGTTTATTTCGTTTACAATTTGATAGATATCTACAAAATTCCATGTAAATATTATATACCAAATTTCATCAGTATAGCTCAAATCTGTTTTAAGTTATCTTATTAACATATATACAGACAGGCATATTTCCAAAAATGTGTTTAATTCAGAAAATCAGAAAAGTGGAGATACATAAATCTCTCTTTCAAGTTTTTAGAAAATCACACATTTTTACACATTTCTTATATAAAAAAAAGCACAGAAGGTCTTTTTTCTTTCTTAAATATTACTTAATTCTGATGTAATAAATACTCTAACTAACATTAACTGTACTGTCTGATATTATAACTCTGCAACAAATAACGAAATGGTTATTTATTACTAATTTATTCATTATGCGAAATTTGCTTTCACCAGTGTGATTAAAGCAATTTCATTCAGAAAAAACTTCTTAAAATTCCTCTGAATCTATAGTTTTCCAGGATAATACATTTTTGCTCCGTCTGTGTAGCGATTTAATCTAATGGTATGCACATTTCTTTTCCCCCATTTTGTTCAATGTATGTAACCATCACTCTGTACTAATAAAATGATGGAATGCACTAAAAAGATGGCAAAATATTGAAAGCTTCTGATATTATTGTGAACCATAACCGTACATCGAGAAATGTATAGCAAAACACTAAAAAATTGAAAATTCAAGAATTGCTTTGAAAGCAAGCATGCAACAAATAATTCGAAAGGCAGCACATGTATGCTTATTTTCAGAATTGTAAATCATAATCATTTCTATGTGCTACAAATTCCAATTAGATATCTTTCACGATTTACTTATTGATTTTTTTATAGAATACTTATTCAGTTTATCATATCCGAAGGGTATTCAATAATATGTATTTTATTTTTTGCAGCATTTGTAATATAATAAGTCTCAATTTATTCAAAAAGCATGTAGCCAAGAAATGGGTCCATAATGGTCCAAGAAATTGGTTTGAATAGATGCTATCCTCAAATGACACAATATTAAATAACTTCGCGATTCTCATTTCAGATTGAAAAGGCATCTATTCAAACTTTCTCCCATAAATAGACTTTGGAATTCATATAATTTAAATTCAGAAAATCTATAATGTTAAAAAGTATCATGCTGCATTACAATTTTAGTTAGAAAGTTTGAAATGTTATTGAGTCACATTGGTATGATCTATTCTTTACGAATAAAGCAATCCAATTTCTTATCAATATTTAAAGATATTACATTACAATAAAGCAACATAAAAATTCGAAAAGGGGATGCAAATATACATTGAAATTACAAACAAATAATCTTGCAATTTTTAATCAAACATTAACAGTATTGTTGCGAAAAATTCAAAATCTGGAAGTAAAGGACAAGTGCAGTCGGTTTATATTTAACAGAGTCCAAAAGGCTCAATAACAACTTTTTATTGAATAAAAAAGACAAGAACACACAGACAACAAAATATAGCAGAGACGTACACAAAAATAAGGCAATAAACAACAGCAACACACAGCAAATCGGTAATAAACATCGTAACCGCACAAGACTCTCAGAGAAAACTCACAGGAGAGAGACTCCACTTAACAGCTGACGTCCCTCGAAACGTCTGCTATTCTGAAATGAGACAATATTAAATGATTTCAGCACTCACAAGGCAACAAATATCTAACGATTGATTTGGCATTCATTCAACACCCATCAAAGCTATCTGTAAAACGTTTTTCCTTACTAGAAGGCATATTGTGTTGGGAAGCAAACTTAAAAAAATTTGTAAAAGCTATTTCAAAAAGATAATTAATTTTAATGTGTAGATTATCTGCAGAACACGTGAACCAAATTTTGACCATTTATTAAAGATCTTGGTGTCCGAGTTGGGAACACCAGTTTCGAAATCCAATTCCATTACATTTTTAGTGTATATACGGACTTTGCACACGTTATAAATCATCCTCAAGCAAGCATATTCCCGTTAACATAGTGCGGAAGTTTAAATAAGGGGGTGCCAGCTCAGATGACGTCCTCATCATCTGACAGAGGTAACCATATGTTGTAACCATATGTTGCTACCAAACGGAAAGTTAATATAACTGTGCTAAACTAAACTCTAATTTCACGAATATTTCAAATTCAATATTTTTGTATTCATTTAAATTTTTAAAGTAAATTTTGCATCCCCAGAAATAGGTGTCTTAAATGCAAAAACTATTCCCATATGCAAGAGAGGAATTTTTTTAATGGAGTTTCAGACATAATGTCCTCTGTTCCCGAAGCATAACTTTATTGTAAATGCTGCTCTTCCCACTGCAAATCGTTTTCAATACTTGCAGTTAGGGACATGATAGAGAAGATATAGCTCATACCCGATGATTTGTCTGTTTAAGTAGAACCTGCCCTTCCCTCCAAATGAAATTCGAATTGACTTCTGTTACAAAGAGCTCATCTGTTTTGAATTAAATCATTTATTTAGGCAAATTTACACCGCTTGTTAGAGACCTTTGCCTGCAACAATCGTGCAATGCATAAAAATAAGATACTATAATAAATATAGTATCTTATATACTACATTGTCATCTGATTTTAAATGCACTCATATATATCTTCGCTATATAGGAAGAATTTTGTGATTAAGTGTATCTATCTGATTGCACAATATGCTTCAGAACAATTTACACATTTTTTTTCATGAAAATATGCAATCACAATAAATATGAATGTAAAACAATACCATCTTATTATCTTTTTTTTAAAATGCATTTATTTCTCAGAAAGTTTCTGTTTGGCTATATAAAATTAATTTGAATGTTCATTGTACGATTCTAGGAAAAGAGTTATTTCGCGTCACAAAAGAAGCATTTTATTATTAAAATTACTTTATTCCATGTATTTTCATTAACTCGAAGAAGCAATGAAACAATAGTGAAAAAATAGATGCATTGCTTTGTTTATAGTTAGTTTGAAGCTAAATAGTCTTGATTTATACAATAGAAACTGAATACCACGAAAATATTAAAATGATTTCAGATGAGAAAGGGAAAAACAAGTTTTAGGAAATGTGCCAAAAAGTTTTTTTTCAACACTGCGGTAAATAAATCAGAAAAGGATCAGAATATATCAAGACGTTGAATTTCTCAGAATTATTTGCACGATTTCATCTTATCATAAATTTTGCATGAATAGAGAAGGGGTAATTTCAGTACGAGTCAAATTTATTCACCATAATTTAGTATTTTTAGATATTAATTTCTCCTCTTTTTTAAGAATTAACTAATTTTTTCAAATTAGACTTCCAATAACAGGATGTTTTTCCATGGTAATTTTCCTTAACTATTACAGCATTTAAAGGAATCATTTGTTATCAGATTTCCATATTTTAGGGAATATTATTTGAAACTCTCATGTTATTATTTATTAACTTAAATTCAGACATCTATTCACAGAAATAAAATTAAAAATCTTGAACTTTTATGCATGAAAAAATTTATATAAATCATACCTTTAAAAGAAATAATGTGTTAAGGGTCAGAATTATTTAATTTTAAATTATTTTTTATTTATATATTTCCCTCCTTTATATTATATTATTTACTATAATAATTGTCATATACCGGATAATTTTCCCTCAATTCAGTATAACATGTCGTCATTGTTGTGAAATCAAAATATAGTTAAAATATCCTACTTACTAACCATTAATTTTTGCTGACTTCTCAACAAACATTGTTAGTTATGATAAAAATGCATGAAATAAACTCTATATCAGTTATGTACTTTTATATGTATGCTACAGATATTAAACCAGTTAAATTAATTTTTTTTTACTCCACTAATTAAAAATTCATGCCAAATATTAAAATAAGATTCATTTATATAGGGATATTATATTTGATATCATACTGGTAACTTTTCCTGTAGAATTTTTTTTTTCAATTTAAAGCAATGAATTTCTGACAAAAATTTTCATTTACCATTTAAGTACCGATATCAGTATTCGAAAATAAAAAGAATAAAACCAGTTTATCGAAATATATAAAAAAGATTGTGATTTATTTATTTTTTAAATTTTTTTTCTCCTTTCAATTCGACCAAAAATCTTAGAAACTTTCAATCTTCCTAATTCTAAGAAATACTGCTCAAAACATCCGAGATTCTAAGAAATCCTGAAACGATACTAAATAAACAGCTTTAAATTTGTCTTGATGGATGAATCCATAGAAGCATTTTCCATTTTTCACAGTCGTAACAAGAAATATGATATTAGTACATTTATTTGAAAAATGTTTGACCTCCTTTTTTGCAAACGGAGTCAAACATTCCTTAAATATTATTAACAGTTTCTTCTTTCATTTCTTGAAAAATGTCGTCAATTATCACAAATAATGAGTGCCATTTGAAGGAAGTATTTAACTATCTGAAACCGAACTTTAAAGAACTTTCAACTTTCAAAGGTAATTAATAATATAATCTCATGATAAAAATACCTTCACTATTTGTGATATTGAAGCCATTATATCGTTAAACATTTTATTTTTCGTCAGAGATTTTAAATGATGCCATTTCTTCAGAAATTTTAACAATCTGAAAAAGAAAAAAAAATATTAAACTTTTAACACAAGGAAGACAGATTTGATGTTTTAGAATTAGGATAGGATATGTAATCAATTTTTTTAAAGCTTGTTCCACATGGATAAAATTCAAAAGTATATGTACTATTTAAAAAATATTGTTCAATAAAAAATAATTGCATAAAATTCATATTCATTTCTTCGTAAATGAAACTATTACATTTTACATTATTACGAATCTGTAAAATTGCTTTCCTGCTATGTCGGTCTTATCGCCGAATATTGGGTTTTACGGATATTCTTAATGCATACCAGATCATGACTAACGGTCTTGGAGACTCATTTTGCGCCAAGGAGATTCTATAATGCAGGAATTTTGAAGTTATCTCTATTAGAGAGTAAAATTCGGAAATTCTTCTAAGAAATTGTACTGTAACAGAAAAACACGCATAAACTTAAAAAAACAAAAATGAGTCAGTCCTGTAGAGTCTTTCTTTTAACTGATAAAGGAATAAACTTCGTAGATGAACTCGGTGCCCTGTTGCTGTCAATTATTTGCTTGTATTTCGATTTTCTATAGGAGCTGTTGTTTGAGTGCTCATTAGCTCTGACTTTTCTATTAGTCTGGTAGGTTTTCTTATGGAAAAAATATAGTTTTGTATCATTCGACATGTTGAACCTTTTTTCAATACTCATCTGATGTTTCCGTAAACATATTCTACCAAATCATGAATAATAACAACAAATATTAAGATACATTAGTGATTGACATCATGAATGAACTTATTTTATTGTAACCATTTCCAATATGATTCGATAAGAGAAAAATGAAACTATTGTAACGCTATGTTTCAACGTACTATATTATTGGAAATGTCTACGACTATTTCAGCATTAAAATCAGAGTCGTGACAAGAATATAACCAATGTGACCACCATAGGTGGAAATTAAAGCAAAGATTCAAAAACGGAATATATATATATATATATATATATATATATGATAACTGAAGATTAAAATAAAATATTAAATGTCACTCTATCTAACATTCATTTTCAACAACTATTTAAATGTTTTGTGTATAATAATATAAAAATAAAAATACAATAATATAAATATATTATAATAATATAAAAATAAAAATACAATAATATAAATATATTATAATAATATAAAATAGTATAATGAACCATTAGTGGTACATATGTCAAAGTTTGAGAAATCCCGTTCCACTTTAAATTTCGATATAAAGTCATATGAAGGTTATTCCGTAATTGATATTATTTTCCTGAAGGTGCCGCTGCTGTCGGATGACAATGGCAACATCTGGGATGACTTCCCAGTTTTTAACTATAAATTGGCTCGCAATGGGCTTGTTGCGAAATCTCAGTTTCTCAGTCGAAATGTAGTAGACTCAAAACCCACTGCTAACCGGTTGCATGATAAATTTATTACATAAGTTCAATATATTTTTTTCGTCATGTGACTATTTTAAGTCAAATTTTGGCGCAGTAGCTTCTGAGGGTAAAGACCCCTGAGCATTCGAGAAATCTGACTTCAAGCTCAAATGAAGATAGGACACACACACTCGCTTGCACAATCCCTTCTTACAAGGGGGCCTCATTCACACACCTCACGGAGAGAACAACCATGCCCGAACCAGGACTCGAGTCCTGAACGCCTAGATCACGGGGAAGACGCGCTACCCATAGGCCAGGACGCCGGAATGTTAGATCTAATAAGAAATTGTGAACAGAAAATTGCTGTCTTCGAAGTTGATTTAGTCGTCTCAATACTGTACATATGTTAGTAGTCGTCTCAATACTGTACATATGTTAGTAGTCGTCTCAATACTGTACATATGTTAGTAGTCGTCTCAATACTGTACATATGTTATTTTCCTCAATCAGTAATTGTTATTGTTTAACTTGTCCTTTTTTTATAACTTTTTTTTAGAAACAAACTCAATTTTGAAATATTTCAAGTCCTACTGCTGCCATGTAGTTTTAGAAGAGATTTTTTTAATTAATTTTTATTATACTTATGTTTCAATTTTTTAAAGCCAATTTTAAATTTTCTGAACTTTTTTTTTCACTTCATCACTAATATTATTTAATCTTGAACTTCTGTATCGAGAAGTGAAATGTAGTAATCCTCGTTGAATCACTGATTTATTGGGATAATTGATTGCCAAGAGTAGAAATCAATAATTTAATAATTATTATTTTACACAGACAAGTAAGTTAATCTTTATTATAAAATATTTATAAACCACAAATTTTTATTTCAGGTCATCAAATGAAAAAATTAATGTATGGTTCAAAAATATTTTACAAAGCAAAGGGTCTGTACTTAGGCTCAGAAAGTGTAATGAGAATTTAAAGAAACCGATAATCAGATGATGTCAGATGATTTATATAGTCTACCATTCAATCAATAAAAGCGTATATTGATTGAAGGGTAGAAGACTATATGGATTATAAAATATAGTCAAGAAAGTTTATAGTTGTGATCCTTCATTTATTTAATTAGTTATAAAATTATATTCATTATTACTTTATTTTCAATTCATAGTACCAAGTTAAACTCTCCATATCGAAAAAAATGTATATTAATTGCATTTTTTGCTGCATTTCTGTTTGATAAAATAAATTTCGAATGGCTCAAAAAGTTAAATATATTATTTTTTTAATTATTATTATTCATTTAATATTACTTTTTATTGCCGTCAGTGAATTAAATGCCTTTTTTTTCTTTATATATACAAATATATATATATTTGTAATTCCGTTTTCATTTTTATCCTGCTTTTAAATATTTAGTTTGTTCAATTTTGAATTTTAGGCACGTTTTTATTTCGCCTAGTGTTTGATATTGTAAACGGTTCTGTTTGAGTTTTTTTAATCTTATATCGTATTGCAATATTTAATAATTTCAAATATTAGATTTTAGACTGTCAAAATTCTTGTAAAAATAATTTATATTTCGTAGATTTGTATTGTAATTGTTAAATATTTTTATTTACTATATTATTCTATTTGTTGTACTAACGAAATTACTACATACTAGACACCTTTGGCTACCAGCTTATTCGCTTAGATTAATGACTTTTTAAACAGTGGAACGATTAATAAAGAAAGCATTTTCTACAAAATTTCAATGTTTTTTTTTTAATACAACTGAAAAATATGAATTTAATTAAATCAGTCTATTACAGTTTCTAAATAAAATTATAGTAATATAATTTATTATTTTAAATACATGATTCTTTTACCTGAAAATTGTATTGTCTTCGGCTATGATTCAAAATTTGGCGTAAATGAGACGCAACATTATCGTTAAATAAATTTGTTTTACTCCGTAGTTACTGACTTATTAGAGTGATGATTCTCGACTTAAGGTGCAATATTTTCCTAAGCTTTCTACATCTTTCTTATTTCATTAGAATGCTGTCGATCTGTTGAGTCTCTTATTTCGTCTTCTTGTTACCAAATCTTCTCCGCAGCTTTTTACCGTGACTCAGAATTCAGCTCCTCAGTAATTCTGGATTTGTTCTTTCACTAGCGTATCCATATCGTTGCTATTCACCTTTCCCTTATAACATTGGCTAGACACATAATTTCGTCAGCAAGCATATGCTCAAACCACTCGAAGTCGAGTTCGACAACGCTATCGAGCATTTGAAGTTACAGTGTCACCTCGTCACTCATTCTGAGAAATATCATTCGTGAAGTGAGTCACTTTTTTTACATTTTGTTTTTCTCGGTACTCTTTAAGAGGGATTTGACTGCATAAGTGAATATTTTTATATTAAAAGATAAATATATATTAGAAATTGAAGGAAATCATCAGATAATACAAATTATAGCCCATAATACATGGGACGTAATAGGAGGAATGGTTGTTATATCAAAACTAAAATAAATAGTTAATTTAGAAGAGCACATATAGATATTTCCCGACATTGTTTCACTTAAGTAAAGATTATTGTTTTTCTTCTCTTTGCTTTTAAAAAGAAAAATCTTAATCTAATCTTGGCAACTACTGTCAACTAAAAAAATAAATAAATAAAGCTTAAATGAGGCAGATAATTAACTAACATTTTTAGTTTGCAATGCACATTAAGCAATTACGAAATCTATTTATAATGAGTTATTTCAGTTTAAAGCCTTAATTAATGGTTTGCGAAATCGGAGTTTGACTTTTGGAGACAATTCGTCCCCGTTGTTTGACTCTGCCATCATTTGTCTTCCAAGCATGGGTGAAACAAAATGAAAGGACAAAGGCGTTGAGATTGTTACTGAATACAAAACCCAGAAAAGCATATTTCAAAGAGTGCTTGCTGAAAGTGCTGAAAGTCATCTGTTTTCCCCAAGGCAAGAGCATTAGTCTGAAATAATTGCATTGTTATTATATTCTGAACTTTGATTTTTATCTTTAAAAATCTATAATAAATAACAAAAGGTTTGTAATGATTCGTAATCTAATTTATTGTTTTATTGTTGTTAATTTTCATAAATCTGAATTCAATTAAAAACATATTGCTTAACATTGACTATAATATGCATTGTTTTTATTTGTAAAATTAATTACTAAAGAAAAAAATGGCTTGAAAATTTTTGTATTTGTATTGTTTATTGTATTCTGTACTATTTTGCGTATTTATATATTTTATATTGTATTATTGTATTATTTTGTGTTATTTTATATTTTATATTGTATTATTGTATTATTTTGTGTTATTTTATATTTTATATTGTAATATCTGTCTTATTTTGTATTGTTATATCTGTATTATTTTGTATTGTATTATTTGTATTATTTTGTATTGTATTAATTGTGTTTGTATTATTTAGTATTGATTTGTATTATTATTGTATTTTTATTTTATATTTGTATGTAAAATGTAAATATTTTTATTTTATAATATTATAAATATTTCGTATTTTTTATTATTTGAATTTCCTTTATCATAAACTTAAAAAATAATTTTGGAATTGAGGCATTTTTTATATCAAATTAATACCCAGTCAACATACAACGAAAAAGTTCGTTTGGTTTTAAAGGACTTCAATTTATATTTAAAAAATGCTGCTTTAGTTAGTAATTTTAAAAATTTTTTTCTTGAATCAAGAATTTTTGTTAGTTGTAATTTTGTTTCTCTGCACTGTTAGTCTCATAATAAGAAGAGCGAGTTACAAATATCCTTAATGGAGGCCAACTCAATAATGCCAAACCATGTTTCAGGATACTTTGGGGACAAGATTGGCAATCGTTTGGCAACGAATTCTCACATTAAAGGACAATTTAAAATATAAGGACAAATAAAATATATTGTTACAAATCTGTAATTTTGCTACCCGGCCCGAATAGTGTCATCGTAAGTAAGACAATTGTACGATCTGTCCTGTGCATGTTGAGTGGGTGCCGCGTCAATAACCTCGGAGCTTGGTGACAAATTTGGCGAGCATTTGGCGACTTGGCGTTGAATTTGGCGAGTTTGGCGATTAAATGGATAATACCAGAAAGTTCAAGAAGTTTCATGATCCATCCAGTAGGAACGGAGATACATCCAGAGAAGCCCTGATTGGTCAGAAGATTCTAGCCCCGCCTCCCGGTACTATAAAAGACGGGAACTCTGAAACTGCGGAAGAAGTCGTGTGTATTGTCAGAAGTTGTGTGTGTGCGAGTGGTCGGAGTCGCCGATAAATAAACAGATTTGAGAGGATCAGACAGCAAGCAAGCTGCTGAACTATAGCAATTAAATGTGCTGCGCTATTACAATTGATTAGCGGTATTTGTTGTAGAAGAAAATTTTTTGTAACAATATCTAACATCCAGGATTACAATCGTAAAATTCTACGCCCTATCTGAAAAAGCGTATAAACGCAAGACAGCTAAAAAGTCAGACTAAGGAATTCTCTCTATGGAGTATTGATCGCGAAGCGAGCTTTCTAGCTACACTCTGATCGCTATTGTGTTGCTGAAGATGTTTGAAAATGGTTTGCTGCTGTACTGTGAGCTTTCGATTTCTGAAAATGCTATCTTTGAGTAATTTTCAACTATATTTGACTATTTGTATTTCTTTTCTTTTCTTTGGATCATTATATTTTATCGAGTTTGTTATTTTCTTACTATGCACACAATGGAAGGATTTTCCGCATCCATATGAAAGATTCAGATGTCTGAAGATTCAATTCACGATTTTTTGCTTGATTTTTGTGAGAAAAAGATAGAAATTAATTATTTTAAATATTTCAGAATATATCAAATACTTAGAATTTGTATCTCTGGTTTAACTTCTTTTCATACAGTGAGAGTATCTCTGTCGCTTAACAAAATGCGGAAATTTTGATATTTAAATTTGCTGTAATAGTAAAATCCGATATAATTTTAAAAACGCATATTATTTGGATTCAATAAATTTCTCAACGTTTGTTTTCTATGAAAAGGATTTATATAAAAACAAAAGCTTCATACTCTATAACTAGAAAGTTAAAACATTTATTCAGATGATTACGTGTTTTTTATGCCATGAAAAAGAAGCTTTAAAATGCAGTCTATTCTTTTAAATAACTAGATATCTATGAATATATTACTTTTAGTATTGTAAAAAATTCCATTCTTTTTTATCGTATAAGTAAGTCATTTTTCATTTTTTGCATTTCAATCAGAAAGAAAATATCTTTCCTCATCAAGACGCAAACGATTTTTTTTTTAATGTAAATGCACTTTAGTAAAATTGTAATTCAATTATGAACGCTTTTTGTAAAAGTGCAGTTATTTTGAAAGGAAAAAATACGTTTTTTATATGTTAAAATACTAATTATTTTTTATAAATCATTTCATTTTTTCGTTCATCTGAAAAAATTTTTGATCATATGAATGAAGTTCACTTTATAAAAGCATTTTGTTAAATAAATGAATTATTGAATTTGAATTTTTAAAAGCTTTTAATATAATTCGTTTATAATAAATATTAAATATAAAATATCTTATGCTATATTTAAACATTAAATATCTTATGCTACATTTGTCATAGAATGTAGCATCATGCGAATTGGTTGCATTAATTATCCTTTGCACTGAACTTAAAATAGAATCATACCTGCGTGTTGTGTTTACCTTACACGTGACTGAAATTCCTTGTACATTTTGAGTTTATGCCTACTTTAAAAACATTCTTCACGTTTTCGTTCGTGCTCAAATTTATGAAAGTTTGGAAACTATTTCGAGAATTTTATAAACCTATTGATTCGGAAAATGATCCATGCATGATTAAATATATGCAATAAAATATCATATATATATATATATATATATATATATATATATATATATATATATATATATATATATATATATATATATATATATATATATATATATATATATATATATATATTATATCTAATTCCACTTTCGGTTTAATTTAATCCCTTTGTAAAAATAATACGCCATCAGTACTACGTATCAAATGAAAGTGATACTTTCGTCGCCCTTGTCAGAGGTGAACACATGCATTTCATCGGCAAATGGCCAGGAAATCCTATGTTATATAAGACTAGTGATCATTTGTTCGTCCCTTTTTTCTCACTCCTGCTTTTGTGCACGCTGCGTCTTCTTGTAAATAATTATGCTTTCCTGGATGGTGGTAAAGAGAGAATAAAACGAAATTAAAAATACAACGTCTCGTCTAAGTCTTCAAACATGCCTTTTGCTGTGAACAAAATAATGTTACATATTATTTAGTCGACAAGGATAGTTTCCTGTGATGCCTCCGTTGCTCATTGCATTGCGCTTCCCCAATTTGCTGTTACTCTGAAGATGATCCCATGCTGTCTCGGCCGCGTTTTCTCTCGCTACGCTGAAGTTCTCCGACACCGATGGTTTTCTCTTACGGCCACGTCGTTCCACGCAGTCGATGCAATATCCTCTGCATTCTGTCCGTAACCTATGACCTCATCCGACGTTCCAGCTCTTCGACGTGTTTGTGCTCCATTTTCTCTTGTGTTTTTGTGCTCCTTGTCATCATAGAGAAGTTCCAGCCTGTGTCATGATTCATCAAAAAGTTATTAGTGTTTAAAATAAAGGCTTCCATCAACTGACTCAACGGATGAAATTCAAGATTTATTCAACTTTTCATTTTTAACTTTTCAATTCATTTTCTGATTTGATTTTAAATCGCATTTTTCTATTATAATATAATTGCAAATAATCTTTTTATATTGTTATTCAAAATATCATGAATTTTAGTTTAAAATATTGAGTTTTTTGAATTTTTTTTCAAATTTATTATTTAAAAATGATGCATACTAACCTTGTGAACGAAAAAAGTAACATACCAAGATTCTTATATACATAATAATTAATGGCACATGATAATTAGATTAGGGTAGTGAATACCTCAGGGAAAATTTTTACACCCCTGACAGTTATTGAGCTGCCCTCTATTATCACTGTGTCCAAATACTTGTTTTTTACAAAATACAAATGTGTGTTTTTTTCCTTCAATTACTCAACTAATTCTTATTTTACATATTTTTTCCCCAAATATTATAAGAGTATTTTGAGTCTTGAGTTTGTTGCATTCATTCACAAGTATTTTGTTTGAAATCTTAAAATTTTGCATTTATTACTTTTGGTTCCACGTTTTTCATTTGATGATTTTGAATTTTACAATTATTATTATCATTTCCAAATGCTTTATTTGAAATACATGAATCTTACATTTATTTACATTACCAAAAGTTTTATATGAAACCATTCAATTTTACAAGTATTATTTTCATTTTCAAGATTTTCATTAGAAATTTTTGAATCTTATATTTATGGTTTCAGTTCCAAGTGTTTAATACGAAATATTTCAATTTTGCAAGTATTCATATCCAAGTTTTTTACCTGAATCTTGTGTTTTTATTTACATCTGAAATACTTTACTTAAAATCATAATTATACTTATATTTAACCATACTGATTATAATAATGTAATACTTTATTTCTAACTTAATATTCTTGTTGAGTAAGACTTCCTAGCGTTTAAGAATAATTTAGGCAAATAAACCATAGACTGTCTTCATTAAATTAAGTTCATCAATTCCGTTTTTACGGAAAAATGGTCAAAATAACTTTGTGCTCTATATCATTTAAATTTTAATATTTTGTTATTACTGTTGATTATTAAGGTTTTTATATATTATTTTCACAAATATAAGTCTTTTTATGCTTCTATTATAAATTTTTAAATGGGATTTCTGTATTTATTTTTGTATAATGTGAAGGCCAGGGAAACTGAGGTGTCACTTTCAATACACTTTTAAATTAAACTTATTCAAACACAACTATAGGGTATGGCTGTGTGTCGAAGGCCCCGAAGGACTTCCATGGTTTGCGGTGGGAGGAAAATTGTAATGATATTTTAATTCTAATTTCAATTTAATTAATTTCCAAGATTTTATTTCAATTTAGCCCATAGTAACTTCATTCTAAAAATATTCTCTTATTTCGTAATCTTTTTCCACTTTCTGTTTAATTAATCCCTTTGTAAAAATAATGCGCCATCAGTACTATGAAATGAAATGAAAGGGCAATGAAAGTGATACTTTCGTTGCCCTTGTCAGAGATCAAAACATGTATTCCATCTGCACGTGGCCGGAAATCCTATGTTATATAAGACAAGTGATCATTTGTTTGTCCCTTTTTTCTTACTTCTGCTTTTGTGGAGCGCTGCGTCTTCTTGTAAACAATTATGCTTTCCTTAATAGTGGTAGAGAGAGAATAAAACGAAATTAAAAATACAACGTCTTGTCTATGTCTTCATACTTGCCTTCTGCTGCGAACAAAATAATGTTATATATATATATATATATATATATATATATAAGATAAGCAAATTGCATCGTGAAATATTCAAAACCGAGTTTAACTAATAATCATATGTGAATAATTTTGAATACCAGAAAAAATATTTCGATTGTTTGCTTTTATTTGTTTTAATATTCTTTAACCTTTGAACCCAGACTCGCCACAAATAGCCCTGTTCATCTAAACGCTGAGTCGAACGGATTCAGGGGCAAAACCGACATCGAAGGGTGAAATTAGGGATTAATTAGCAAGCAAATATATATGTAAAATGAATGATTCCATTCCGTACACGTGCACGAAGAATAAGACACTTGCATCTGTGTTTTAAATTCTGATGTATTTTGCACAACAGATATTTCAGGAAATATAATATAAATAAATCAGAACTTGAAATTTCTTAATCTTTTAAAATAGTCCGACAACACAATGCAACAGATTGCTGAGAATGCATCATGTTATAATTTATCTTTTATATTAATTAAGATTTTATATAAATAAAAAGATCGTTCGTAAAATTTTTATAATAAATTTAAAATAATAATAAATAAATTTATAATAAGTTTTGTGAGTCGGTATTCTACAGGAAAGACAATCAGAATTCTAGCCACCAAACTCGACGCAGATATACTTTAGAAATATACTTTATAATGCGTAAATGTATACTTCGAAGTAATATTTTTTAAATTTAATTAATTAAAAATTAAGTGATACGTTAACATTTTTTCATCGCAACTTACAAAAATATCACTTTATAAGAATAATTTTATATCAACATATATATAGACATATATATATAAACTCAGTATTTTGACGAACGAATACATTTTATGTCTCTCTGAATCTGAAAGGCCCATTTTTCGAATTATATCTGTCATGCCATCTGAATTAGACGACTTAGATTTGGTATATGGAATTATGAGCAAATTTGTAGATTCCTTGAAAATTTTGAACAAAATCCATGTCTGGCTCTTTGTGTACAAATAAATTCAGTAACTTAAAAACTCAATGAGATTGCTAACTAAATTAAGCATACAAGTTTAGCATCTAAAATATAGATATTTATCAAATTTTGAACCATATCCGTCAAACGGTTGACCATCGGTCAGTTTGTACTTTTGCATGCACAAACGCAATGACTTCAGTTAATGAAATTCGGTATGTCCTCTTTTGATTACAACTATATTTTGTGTCAAATTTCGTTGTGCAAAAATGCATCCAAAACACAAAATGCAGCGATAGATTGAGTAAAATAAAAACACTTCGAAAATACACAATACTATGACCGAATCAGTAAAATGTTAGATGCACACCCAAGATGCAAAGTCATGCAAAATATTCGCGGTTGCACCTAAGATTCTCAATTTTAAGGGAGGAAAGAAGAATAAAAATTTCATTGAAAAGCTGTGGGGAAACAACTCCTGCTTGTTTAATAACGTGATTGTCATCCATTATTGAAAGGAAGAATGATTCTGTAAATTATCTTGCGAATGACATGAAAAATAAGAAAATGAAATTTCATTACCAGAATATACAATTAAATAGATAGATATACGATTATTCAGATACTTAATTAATAGGTATTACCCAGATATACAATTTTTAAAGGAATCTCATAAGACTCAATTCCATTAAGATTGTTCATGTACACAATAAGCGAAATAATTTAGAAATATATATACATAAAACGCAAATGTACGGGGCACAGAAATCAAGCTTATTACTAATTGTAGAAGATGAACAGCCAAATATGAAAGAATATCATACGAATTTCAAACTGCTTTATTTATTGAACATATTTACAGCTGTACTGAATTAAACGCTTCTCTTAGTAATCAGTGGAGCTGCAAAATATTATTAGATAGACCGCCTTGTTATCAAAGAGGACATACAGTTAAAGGAAAGAAGATACAAAAGAAATCGAGAAATAGACTTCGAAAAAAAATCAATCAAGTAAGGAAATAGGCTTAAACGCTGCCAGATAAGTAATCGAGGTAGGACTTAAGATTAATGTACCGTTTCGCGCCAAGCATGCCAAAATCATGCCAACCATCCAAAAACTCTTTAAAAGTCTGTAATCCTGGGTATATATCAGAAATGTTAAGAAAAGGCTTTCTAAGTTACAATCAAAAATTGTCACGGTTGTATTTGGCCTTGAAATTGCTTCAAAATATTTCAATTTTGACGCCCTTATATTAATCTTAAGTCTAGGCGTAATCGTTATGACTTGCCTACGGAAATTGATATTCAAATATTTCAAAACAATTATTTTATAAAAATACTTTTTGTATTATCTTAATATTAAAAAATTACCTTTTTAATTGTAACAATTTCACTTTCGTACAATTTTTCATTTAATTTTAATAATATTTTTATTCAATTTGATACATTATCTGAAAGAATGTTTTTATGAGATTCAAAATCTCTGTCGACACATTCAAGCATTACTTTTGCCATTTATTCAGATTTTCATTTCCACTTTTATTTAATATTACACTTTATTGTTTACAGTAAATTATTTTAATTGAATTCCTGTATTTTAATCATACCAAATTACAAAGTGAAATGTTTTTCCGAAGAAAAGCATCCATACTAATAATTTAACAGCCTAAAGAATCAATAATCTAGGTGAACAATTTGGTCGCCTTAGGCGGCTAATAATTAAATAACATGTTCTGAATATCTGTCCCAATTTGATGCTTAAAACTATTTTGTTACAGGATTTGTGAACACAAGATTATATATAAGCGATTTAATTAAAATCAAAATGTGGTCAACAAAATGGATAGTATATTATAACTCAAATCTGTGTTAGTAAAATGAGCTTAACTCAATTCATAATAGCAGAACCCGCGAAATGGAAGGGAATAGTTAAGACGATATTTGTAAATTGCCTACACCAGGAGAGTTAAATCACCGGCTGTGTATTCGCGATTTCAGTGGATTGCATGTTAGTCCATTTTCTGCTATATCCTACGATTTCCGCAATCTAGTGTATTTACCTCTTACAATTCAAGCGCTGCGAATAAATATTGATTATCTTCATTTCAATTCGTTCCTGGTTAAGGCAATTACATCTGTGCAGCGATTTAAATATTTTGCTATCGGAGTGTAAATGATGAGGTTTGCTTGCATTCGAGGTTTATTTTAGGGGTTTTCCTTCACATTTTCTGTAAAGGAAAGCTCTTGAAATAACCGCATCACTTTCTTTTCCCGAAGTTTTACATCTCATTAATCGTAAAAATGGCAAAGTGCTTATTAAATAATAACAGCTTTATTATAACATAATGACTAGTTAAAAGATGATTTGTAAAATTCCTTAATTAAGATGTATGACCACGCTGGGAATGATTTTTTTTTCTTTGCAAAACGATTCAAATCCATAAAAAAAAATGAATATTTGTTTGGTCGTATTTCATGGTCATGTTTCGTCGTTCTTCCAATAACGATAAAACTTTGCCAACTTATTGCTTTGAATGCAGGAAAACCATGTTTTTCACATGCCCAGTTGTATGTTGGATGCCCAGGTGTCGGACAGCCACGAAATTTATTTGTTTTTGCTGAAGACAGAAAAACAAAATACTGTCTACCCTAAAGGACTTGAATAATAAATTTTTAAAAATGGAATAAATATTATTTATACTTCTCCTTTATATATCATTCAATTTCAATGAATGTATTCATTGTTGGCAAGAAAATCAATATTATTCTTTCTATCATTCCTAATTAAGCAAGACAGCTATCTCAAATTTCAAATGATATTACCAAAATTATTTCTTCTGCGGTAGTAACAGCTTATTATATTTTTGAATTTTTGCATAAGAAAAGATTGAAATACCTCTATGAAACCAAATCATACCAGTTTAATAACAAAGATTTAAAAAAAAAATTATGAAAAAAATACTTTCTTTTTTTAGGGGGGGAGGGGGCTAAAGAGAGAAATAAAGCAAAATTATTTTAGTTCAGAGGCTTTTCAAATAATTTGCTTAAAATAATTTCTAATAGCTTAAAAAAATATAATACCTAGATCTTGAGCTAAACAATAAGCTGTATTCATATCCACTATTTAAATATTGTGGTTTTATTGATAAATAAAATTAAATGTTCGATTTCTTTTCGCATTGCCAAATATTCAAATAACTATAGAATTTTTTTTAATGGAATAGATTACTTATTCTCCATTTCAGCAACTGCAGAATATATTGAGAAACTATTATCGCAAATTTGAAAAAAAAGGCTTTAGTATTAATTTAGGAAGAAGAAAATTCTACCAAATATTAGAATTCGAGAAAATACCTTTTAAATATATAAAATAGCATATATAAATACAAAATATAAAAATCAGTGTAACTTCCGAAAATGGATTTAGAAACTTCTTGCTTTTATGAAAGAAAATCCTTAATTTATTTTAATCCTTATTAAGAAATTCTTAATTTAATTGCTTAATTTATAATATTAAATTAAGAAATTCTTAATTTAATTTCTTAATTTATAATATTAAATTAAGAAGTACTTAATTTAATTTCTTAATTTATAATATTAAATTAAGAAATCCTTAATTTAATTTCTAAATTTATAATATTAAATAAAAAAATTCGTCTTTTTACAAAAAAAAAAAAAATCGATTTTTCAAAGTAGTCAGCTAACTTTGCTGCCAGGTATTTATATTTTTTGTAGTTAATTGTAGAACAGATTATTGATACTTCGCGTCTACATAGGATTGGTTTTTCTGCTTATATACAGTGTGTTTGCAAAATCATGATCGAACTTCTAATTCCTATAGTTCTCCAACAAAACAAGATGCAGCTATGATACTTTCACTGCACCAAATAACACCTCAAAGAAATTCATTAATGCTAGACCTCTTACTGCGTTACAGTCAGATTGGCGTGACTTAAATGACTTACTTGCACTGTCATGACAGGGACGGTGCAGTGGAAATTTCTAAGTGGCGTTTGAGTTGGGAAAATTCGAATCAGTGGTGCGCGTACTTCATGAATATCGTAAATTATTCTATGAGGATTCCAACATGCAAATAACATTTGCCGCTGGTTTGCCAGCTTAGTTCCAAAATGCACCAGAATAAAGAATCAGTTCAAGTCGCTCCACCCTCTCGTGACTGCCTTGCAGGCATCAGAATATTTCTCTACCTTTCTAATATTCCTTGAGATGCTCTTAAGAAGGTTTTTATTCGTTTGTTTGGGAATTATAAAGATCTGTTCAGTTCAATTCAGTTATATTGACTTCCGTTTAAAAGCAACATGAATGCTATTTTGGAACGGATCTCGTAACTTTGAACCTCGGTCATATGACGATAACGACACCACTTCTCCAAACCTCCGCAACCCATCAGTGAGATGACGTTTGTCTCCGACAGATTTAACGTGCACCAGACAAGCTTACTCGACGGTTCTTCAGTGAAATCGGGTTTTGAAACTGAAGCCCTCCGGTTCCCAAGCCGAGACAACACGGCTCCATAAAGACTGGAAACTTCATCATGATTTTATTGTTTAATAGTTAGATGAGACGCAACCATTTGCATTGTATAGCATCTAGCAGCAGGTTATTTTTAAATGTACTATGATGGCGTGCTCTTTTCCTATGTGTAAGATGAACAGAAATGTTGAAATTTTCATCGATACAATGCAGTGAACGTGTACCTCATGAAAATGAATTTGTCTCCATTATAAGCACTCTGCTGTCAGCTGAATCATTTTGTTTTTGAATTTTTATTTTTAAATCATCGAAGGCACGCAGAAAGATATAATTTTGAACATGTTTCTTTCTGGCCTAGATATGTCTGAAACGTATACAGTAAAAATATAGTGTCACAATATTAATATATTGTCACGTAGGTACTTTAGTGTAGAACTCAATGACACACACAAGAAGTAGAGCTAAACCAATTTATTAACTCAACTCTGAACTGAGAACACAGTGAATGACAAATCTTCTGCTTTTATACTAACAGGGAAAGTTACAGAATACTTTTCTGGAGGCAGTAAGAAAAATCCAGAATACTTATCTGGTAAACTAAAGAAAGGTCCAGAATCTACTGGAACATGAAATAAAGGAAGACATAAAATAAAGGAATTAAATATTTACACAAATAGTGAATCGCATTGTCTCTAGCAAGGTTCGAACTTATGATCTCTTGATTATGAGACCAGTACTATGATCATGCGGCCATGGAGAGTCGACTGCCTCCTTTCAATGCGGCAATATAAATAAAGGCATTACAATTCGAACACATGGCAGATATAACAAGTACAAGGCAATATCAACAACAGACATTTAGCAAGTGTTCAAAGAACTCGTCATCTAAAGCGATACATGCTTCTTCTATTATTATACAGTCATCTCTGATATGTCATTTTTTTTACTTAATCCGCTAATAAAGAACCCCATATAAAGCCCCTACTTTGCGTTTCCGATTTCCATGTGTGTGTGTGTGTGTGTGTGTGTGTGTGTGTGTGTGTGTGTGTGTGTGTGTGTGTGTGTGTGTGTGTGTGTGTGTGTGTGTGTGTGTGTGTGTGTGTGTTTTAATTACTTGTTTCTAATTACAGAGATATTCTAAAAATTGATAACAAATTTGAAAAGTCAATTTTCGGCGAAAACATATTTTTAGTTCGATATTCTTAATTTCTGAACATTTTACTTTATACAAGCTCTTGAATTTTCTTTCCATGTCAAATTCTTGGGAATTATATTTACTTTTACCTTTGCATTTACATTATTTATTAATATTTTCATCTTAAAAGTAATATTATTTCAAAATTTTGATAGGATTTTTTTTTACAAAGAATAGCCTAAACTTAACTTGAATGCATATTTTTGCTCATAATTCTGTTTCATTATTTCTTTATATATTTTGCAGTTTCCTATCAACAAAATAAGCAATAAGCTTATCTATAAAAGTTAACCTTAAATTTAATACTTTATAATGAAAAAAATACAAATTTTTATGTTATTTCATAGATGAATTCCAACATTTAATCCAAATATAGAGTTTTTCCTTCCAGGAATTAGGAAATATATTTTTGGAATTATCAGTAAATTCTTGGACAAATATCTTGTTAAACTCCTAAACTAGAAGTTATATAGGTTATATCTGCCGTTTTGTGGCACAGGAATCAGATTTTTAAATTGGAAGGTTTTTCCCTTTGTATCTCTTTTTAGTTAATAAAATCACATTTTTTTTTTTTTTTTTTCAATTTACGAATTCCTTTGGATTTTAACAGTATTTTTGTTTTTTAGGTATTTTATTCAATCTATTTGAAATAAAAATTCAAAAACAAAAACATTTTATAACTTTCTTCACACAATTCATGATAACATACCTTAAAGTATGTCCCATGATATTAGAGTCTATCTTTGGACAACATGATAACGATGTTATTGAAACGAGGGAAAAGATATGTGAAAATAACAATTCTTGCGAAAATAACTGTCTGCATTCAGAAAAGAAGCAACAGTAGCGCAGAATATTGATAAAATTCAGCTCGAAATAGCATTTGATCCAACAATGACGCACTTTTTTTCTCACGCTTGATCAAATTCAAATAATTCGCTTATGAAACATATGAGAGAAACTTTCTACATATGAAAGGTCAAAAGATCCTTGATCTTTTTTTCTCTTCGTACTTTGAAAAAAAAAATTTTATCGCTGAGAAGATATTCTATGAATTTTTCATAGAAATTCCTGACTCTGAAATCGTCTGTTGTTATATAAAGGACAAATGTATAATGTATCTAAATATAGGATGATGTTATTAAATTGAAGTTGAATAAATAAACAAATAAATAAATTATAAAAAAACAAAAAATCATAGCAAAATTAATCTATCTAAATCCATTATACAGGTATTTATCAAAATCATGGAAATCATAAAACTTAGATTTATAAAGAATCCTTTATTAATATAGTGTATGAACGCCTATGGCATGTAATACAGCTTAGATTTGTCTAGGAATCGATTTATACGCGTGTCAAATAGTGTTTAGAGGAATATTATACCACTTTTCCTGGAGATATTATGAAAGTTCTGGGAGAGATTCTGGTGAAGAATATAAATTTTGTATTGGATGCTGTAAAATGGACCATAACGGTTCAATTATATTGAGGTCGGCTGATTTTGAAGGCAAAGGGAGAGGTTTAACTTCATCCTCGTGTTCATCAATCCATGATTGGACAAGTCTGGATGGATAGGTACATTATCATCCAGGAAAATTCCATCTCTTGTAGGAAACAAAGTTTGAATCATAGGATGGATCTGGTGAGCTAAAATGTCTCTATACTTCTCCTCAGTGATCCTTCCTTTCAGGGTTACGATTGGTAGAGCAGAAACCCACGACATGGTGCCATATCATGACAGATCCACTTACATGCTTGACAGTTGTAGGAGACAATCACGATCATAAGCTTGTGAAGGTGTCCTCCAAGCGTGCAGCCGTCCTGTTGTAGGGAAAAGTTTTAAACACGATTCGTCAGCCCACAATACTTTCTTCCACTTCTCAGTCTACCAAGTTTTGCGAGTGTGACACCACTGTAGATGATCTTTAACATTAACATCTATGACAAGTGATTTGGAAATTGCTGCTCAACCATAATTGTTCTGTTTATAAAGGTGTCTTCTAACTGTAATCACTGACACTGAGGAATCCAAATGGGTATGGAGCTCTGCGATCACTTTTGCTGCAGTTGTTCGCTTTTTGGACATTACAATACCCATTGACTTCTTACACTGAGCTTTTCTTTCCGCCACTTGTTTTAACGAGTGTCTTGCCTCATTGAGTGTGTGCTGTCATGACTTTGACACCGTACCTCTAGAAATTCCTAAAGGCTGGGATGTTAGGGTCACATTTGCTCCAGCTAGACGGGCTCCTACAATTTAGGCTCTTTGAAAATCTGAGAGATCCGACATTTTATGCTTTTGAAAAAAAACCAAGAATTACAGAACTTCAATAAAGATAACACATACTACCAGAATATATACATTGTTATTTATAAAAGAAACTAGTGGACATTATTATATTTTAATGCTTACGAAGAGCATTCAAAAATGTCACTTTTATTCACAGGTTTTTCTATTATTTTGATAACCACCTTCACATATTATTATACACATATTGATCAGCAAATAGAAGGAAAGATTTAAAATAAATTCAAAACAATACTTAGACAATAAAGAAACTTTGGTTCAACTAGCAGAATTTTTCATTCTAGGGTTACTCCAGCAAAACTCAATATTTAATATTTTCAAGTAGAAAATTCATATTTCATTTACTGAGAAACTTAACCTTGTCTGTCCCATTTTGTTTTTCTCGTAAAAGAAAGATTATAATAAACTGATTAAATTTCAATTTTATATAGTTTAGTTTCTAAGTCTTCATGCTCGTGTCTTACCTATATTACCTATATTTCTATTTTTATAAAAGTTTATTTTTCGAATTTGCCCGAGTAGATTTTGAGTAGAATGATTATAAATTACTCTAAATTGAAGGTAGTAATTATTTATGATATTTTATCTACATTATAAAATAAATAAAATAGAATAATTTGTTTATTATATATACGATTCATTTTTTGCTAAAAAAACAATAAAAACAATATTTTGAGGTAACTGAAAAATTCTTATTTCACTTACTCAGTAGTTTAACCTTGTCTACCATATTTACTTACTCTTCCACGTGAAAGACTACAATGAACCACTGAAATTTCAATCCTGTATAATTTAGTATTTAAATCTTCCTCTTTCTTTATTATTAACTATCTCCCTCCATGTATTGCACTGTATTCTGTTATATTTGTTTTTATAAAACTTTATTTTTCCATTTTGCCTAACCAAATTTTGGATAGAATGATTATTAATTACTCTTAATTCAATGTATTAAATTACTCCTAATTAATTACTCTTAATCCCATGTATTAAATTACTCTTAATTAATTACTCTTAATCCCATGTATTAAATTACTCTTAATTAATTACTCTTAATCCCATGTATTAAATTACTCTTAATTAATTACTCTTAATCCCATGTATTAAATTACTCTTAATTAATTACTCTTAATCCCATGTATTAAATTACTCTTAATTAATTACTCTTAATCCCATGTATTAAATTACTCTTAATTAGTTACTCTTAATTCAATGTATTAAATTACTCTTAATTCAATGCATTAAATTACTCTTAATTCAATGTATTAAATAGTTACGATATCTAAATTATTTTATGAAATCGAATATATTTTGATGAAAAACAATAAAAACAATACTTTGAGATGATTGAAAAAAAGTTCTGAGACAAAAAGCTTTAATTTCTTATTTTTCAAATATATTTTTTTGCCGTTATTGTAATCAGGAGCCAAAGAAGGAGTTCACAGTTAACTCTAAATTTTTTTTCTAGGGTCATTAAATATCTCCTGAAATAAGCATAAATGTCATCGTAATTGGAACTAGTTAATCAATCAACTAATTTGAAAAAAAACATTGTTTAATGAATCCTCTAGAACTTGAGCATGCGCTCACATAAGTTATTGATATTTTTCCGTCTTATGCATTCATACCAAATCGAAGAAAATAACAAAATTTGCAAATTGATTTCCAATTTCCTAACTAAGCCTAGTTAAAAACTTAATTTTTGAACTTTAAATTATTGAAAAATAGATTCCCTGTGATAATATTTTCGGAAATTATCTCAGGGAAACGCCACAATCAGGCTTATTTTTAATTGATTGAATGTTTTAGATGACGAAAAACCTTAAATGCAGCAGTTTACTATAATTTAAGAAACTTTGGAATTCATTTAAAAATCAATTAAAAGTTCGCTGAGAGATATTTAACAAATAAACAAAAAAAATCAGAAAATAAAGGTAGAGTAGTTCAAAGTCTCTCCGTTGGAGTATCTATAATTTCCCTATTAATTGAAACAATTAATTGGTTTGAAGTAAATAGGTACGAAATGCATTTAAAATTAATTCTGAATGCATTGTTAATATTAGAAGATATAACATCAAATTAGAATCATTAAAAATAATTTATTGTCTTTTAAGGTGATATAAAAGCAATTTTACTGTAGTAGATACTTTCAAAATGTACTCCAGAATGTTATGTTCAAATTTCAAGTCGCTGCCGTACACCTCTTAGGATGAGTTCCTGTAACCCAGCGATTTTCAACCTGGGGGGCGCGAGTACACTAGAAGGGGGACGCGAGAATATCCAAGAGATAATATTATTTTAAAAAATTGATTAACTGACTGAAAGGAAAGCACACGTACACATAGAAAACAAAATAGATTTCGACACATTTAATAAATTATTTAAGTAAAACAACTTACTAAATCATAACTTATTTAATCAAAACATACTAAATTAAAAACAAATTTAATAATTATTAGTTACTTCCTTGATCACAGCCTGTTGATGAGCCTGTCTTGCAGAGCAAAGTTTTTCGAAGGAAGGCTTAATATTAGAAACAGCCACTCTCAATTCTGTTTCTATATTTTGTCTTCAAAGAAGCCACAGCAGAAAATCCAGTTTCACAAAGATAGGATGTTGAATGGTAATAGAGTGTGAAATGTTCTTGTTTTTAGTGCAGAAAAATCATCCTTACTCCTGCCCAAAATTCTAATAGTGATTTATTACTAAATTGTCTTTTATTTCCTCCCCTTGTCGTGAAGTCTATGAATTTTTCTTCCTCATCAATTGAGAGCCCTTCGGAAGTCTTATGAAATGGATCCCTAATCCACTAGTAACTTGCTATCAGTCTGTCGTCAGCATGAAAATACTTCTTAAAATTCTTTGCCAGAATGGCCAAATGATTTTCAATGGTTACAAAACAACTTTTACATGTTCTTCTTTAGCCTTATAAGTTTTAGTACAATCATCCACATTTGCAAACACCGTTAGGTTTTTTGCTTTAAATTTCTGCTCCACAATTTCAATTTTCTACAAAAAGCATTAACTTTATCACTCGTATTAATCATATGTGTACTTGCTACTTGGAGTTGAAGATTCAAGTTATTTAATTTCTCGAATATGTCGACCAAGTACCTCAATTTCATCACAAATAAACCATCGCGAAAATTCTCGGCCTCCGGTCTGTTTTCTTTTTCTAGGAAAAAGGCAATTTTTCTTTTAACAAATTCATAAACACGTTGCAAAAATGTCCCACGTGATGACCATCTTTCTTCGCACTCAAATAGTAATGCTAAATGTACTGAGCCCATGTTTTTACAAAGTGCGGAAAAGATTCTCGGTTTCAGGGGTCTCATTTTTATATAATTTACTACGATTAGAACCGCAAGTAGCACAATATTCAAACCAGGACTCATTTTTTTCGAAGCCAAAGCTTCTCTGTGGATCATGCAATGTGTGCACTAAGGCGATTTTTGTTTTACAAGTGCTTGTATACCTTGGAATCTTCCGGACATTGAACGAGCACCATCGGTGCATATTCCGACACAATTTTTCCATTTTATGTTTGCCTCGTTCATAAAATCATTTAAAATAGCAGATTTAAATGCGAGTGCTGATGTTTTGAGTTCTATTGATTTGCAGAAAAGTAGTTCTACTACTGACATATTATCACAAATTCGAACATAGGAATTAAATGAGCATCTATATTACTATATGTTGCTTCGTTAAGCTGTAATGGAAACAATTTGTCACGCAACTTCGAGAAAAGCTGACACTGTACATCTTCAGCTATATCACCAATTCGAAGAGCAACAGTATCATTTGAAAGAAGTATGGACTGCAATTGTTTTGAAAAATTATTTCCAAACATAGTTTCTACAATCTCAATTGCTGCTGGCAAAACAAGCTCTTCACCAATGGTGTGAGGTTTATTACATCTGGCTATTTTATATGAACTTTGTAAGATGCAATAAAGATTTTTTATTCACAGACAAAGTTTCTTTAAAAAATTATTTTAATTTTAATTCGAAGAATTCTCTGGGTTTCTTTACGTACTCACTATGAAGCGTTTCCAAATGTCGTTTAAGTTTATTGGGTTTCATGCTGCCTGCGGTCAACATTTTTGAGCAAATAATACACAGGGGCCGTTCTTCTTCATTTACTTCAGTACTGGTAAACCCAAAATTTAAGCATTCTTGAGAATATTTCCTTGATTTTATTTTCGGAACCACGCTTGTCATGTACTTTTTGATGCTTGACTGTCGTCTAATGCTCGCTTACTTCCGCTTAAAAATTCATCCATGAGTTTGCATAAATCGGCTGACGTAAATATTTAATATGGTGAATTGCAATTAACACGAAAACATATATAAAATACACATTCACGGTATATTCGATAGCGATAGAAGGATCGACTCGAATGAGACTGGCTGGAATTGAAACTTGAGTTATCAAACATTTTCCTTCTTCCTATGAGAAAACATCTGCGCATGCTCGAAACGGCATCGGTAGTGTGAATTGTCTTCCACAAACATTACTTATTTTTTTCTCTTTTGTTTAGTCATGCTTCTGTTTTATTTCTTTTATTATTCGAAAAAATGTATTCCCAGTTTCTAAATTTAGCTCACCCCTTCTAGGTTAACATTCATTGACGAATTTTCTACTTTCATATTCTTTTAACGTTATCTTCCTGTTTTGCTTTCATTTCAAATATAAAATTTAAGTTTTCCCCGCTTTCATTCGCTTCATCTGTTTACTGCCCGCTTTGCAAAATGCCAGATGTGGTTTTTCCCCAATGTTGGCTCGCTTTTACACTTTATTTGGCAGTTAGTTAAAAATAATTTAAAAACAGAATACAAAATACTCAATATACATTATTGTTATATACTTTTTATTGTAAGCGCGGGGGGGGGGCGAGATGAAAATTATGATTGAAAACTGGACCACGAATACTGAAAGGTTGAGAAACGCTGACTTAGCACGATAATTACAAAACGAAGAGAACTAGACTGATAAAATTCGGTATACAGATTTAACATCTTTAATATACAAGCTTACGAAACTGTAAGCGAAGTCCAGCAAAGAAGTTGGCCGTCTGTCGGTTAGTACTTCTAGAAATATTTAAACGCGTTAATTAAAAACCGCAGTGACTTAAATATATCAAATATAGTACGTGATTTTGTGATTTTAAGTGTAATTATATGTCAAATTTTATTTTCAATCCATTGGGCAGAGCGCTTCTGAAACCACGTTGAGAAACGCTGCTGTAACCGATTCAGTTTAGTTTAGTTACATTAACGTCCCGTTGTAAAGCAACACTAGGGCTATTTTGAGACGACCTCGTAATTTCGTACTGCAGTCAGATGACGAGGACGACATCTGAGCTGCCCCCCCCCTCTCCACACCACAGGGCGTTTGGCCCTGACGGATTTAACGTGCAACAGACCCCTTACACGACGTTTTGTCTGGGGAATCGGGTCTGGAACCTGAAACCCTATGGTTCAAGAGTCCGGATCTTACCACCGGGCCACCGCGGGTCCAAAGTTCACCAGAAAGCACCAAGTCGTTCTATCTAACAGGCCAAACATCCCACCTGTAACCGATAGAGATGTACATATATTTTCTATTTTATATTATATTAGTCATTATACTCTGCGTTGTTCTAGATTAAAATAATTTCAGATATATTTTTAATGTATACACTACTTTTATATGAAATATTATTATACACGATCTTTATACTATATTTGTAGATTTCACTCTGTTTAGAGGAAAACCGTTCAGAGAAAGTCTGTCTGTCCGACAGTCCCAATAACAATAACTACAAAATGAAAAGAGCTAGATGGATGAAATTCAGTACACTTGTTTAACATCTATATAATAGATGCCTATTAAATTTTGGGCCAAATCCAGCATGTGGGAGTTGATTGTCTATCGGTCTGTGTTTTTAAAAACATTAGCGATAATTCAAAAATGGAGATATTTAAATATATCAAATTTGGTATGGGATTTTGTGACTATAAGTATAGTTTTGGGCCAAATTTTTGTTACAGTCAGTTTGGAAAAAGACATCTAAAACACCAATTCGGATACTATCAACTGCATGTGAGGGATTGATCACTTAAAAAACTCTCCAAGGATGACACGATAGATTCAGCAAAAGTGTTAATTTCACATCAAAGGTAAATATTTCGTAACTATTGTACGCCAATGGTGCAGCGGCCAAACAGGCGATAAATGACTGTTTGTTTCGCCAGTTGGCGATAAGCGTCAATGATACCTTTGGAGATGAACTTTGCTCTCCAACGGATACGGAGTGACTCACTTCCTGCCTTCACCAGATGGCTTAGAACTTCTGCCTCGTGCTGGTAGATGGAATTACGGCCAATGTATCATGATATATATTTGTTAATTTAATTTCTAATTAAAATATATTTTTGTTATTTAAATGGCTGGCAGTTTTTATCACGTAAAAATGTTTAAAACTTTAATTTAAAGTAAATTTGGCAATGCGTGTTAAACCACGCACCAAACTGGTGACCCGGTACTTTTGTTTCTACTCTTCTAAAATTTGCGAAGTCCAGCCACAAAATTTTAAAATATGCTGAAATCAGATTTTGGTGATTGAGCTCTTCAATTACTTTTCGTAATGGATTATTTTGGATTATTGTGCCTAGAAGTAATGCATCACGGACCAGGTATGTGCTCGAATTTTCTGTTCATTTCTCTGTGATTGGTCAAAATTTCATTTCCCCATTATTTTGGCGAAGAAATCGTATTATTTATATTCAGAATTATTTTTCGTGTTATTTTTTGTATTCGAAGTATTAATTTCTTATTACTTTCGTTTTGGCTACCATGTTTACTATTATGATTTTTAACTCCTAAATTTTTTTAAAAAACACGTGTATTTAAATAATCATAACTTTTTCTGATACTCATACATATTGTAAAAATTATCAGTTTCCCACATCGAGTAACCAAAAATGCTTAATTCTGAAAACGAAACTGTCAATGCTGACGCTCCGACAGAGTCGCAGGTGTCCCATCTTTCGGTGAAAATACCGCCGCTGTGGAAGAACAATATAAAATTGTGGTTCACCCAAGTAGAAAGCAATTTCGCTCTAGCAAAAATTACGAATGACCTTACAAAATACAATCATTTGATTGCAACTATTGATCCGGAAACTTTGTCAGCGGTTGCTGATATTTTACTCGCACCTCCCGACACCAACAAATATGATGCATTAAAGATTCGACTTATAGCCGAATTTTCCGCTTCGGAAAATGAACAAATCCGTCGACTGCTTTCGGAACTACATTTAGGCGCCGATAAACCATCGCAGTTACTTCGAAAGATGCGCGAACTCGGTGGTGGCACAGGCATAAAAGACGATTTTCTCAAAACTTTATGGCTGCAAAGACTACCGTCAGAAATGCAGGCAATTTTATCAATAAGTTCTGAACCCCTGGACAATTTGGCCAACATGGCCGACAAAATTGCCGAGGTCCGTATTTCCTCAGCCGATAACAGCGTCTTTGCCGTAAGCCGAAGCGCGGAAAGTAATGCCATGCGGAAAGCTTCCACTCTGGATGAGTTTACTGCACTCCGAAGCGAAATCGCCGCTTTAAGTAAGCAGGTACAACGGCTTTCCCGCGACAGAAGCAGAGGCCCTTTCCATCGGAAAAACAGACAGCGCAGTTTTTCGCGTGGGCGTTCCGGTGATCGTGAGAGAAAATTCTGTTATTATCATTCGCGTTTCGGAGAAAAGGCACTCAAGTGCCGATCGCCATGTGCGTACTCAACTAACGCGGATCCGGAAAACTCGCAATAGCGGCTGTCGATCAACCTACATCGACGGCAGCCGCGCAATCGTATCGTTTGCATGTTTTTGATAAGAGATCACATTTCAAATTTTTGATCGATTCTGGCTCTGATGTTTCATGCATACCACTCAATAAAAACCAAAAAAATCTAAAACCTGATTCTCTGCAACTTTTTGCAGCTAACAATTCCAAAATTTATACTTATGGATCTAAATTATTAAATGTGGACTTAGGTCTCAGGTGAAATTTTCCATGGAAATTCTTAATTGCTAATGTGCCTGTTCCAATAATAGGGGCGGATTTTTTACAAACCTTTCACCTATTAATAGATCTCAAAGGACGCAAACTTATTGATAATGTAACTAAATTTACCAATCCGGAATAATTTCAAAATCAACAGATTATGCGTCTCTAAAACTTATTTCTGGTGAATCAATATACCATAAAATTTTGGAAGAATTCCCAGAATTAACAAAATTAACATTTGGGTTAAAACCTGTTAAACATAATACGGTACATTTTATTGAAACAACCGGTCCGCCTTTCCATAGTAAACCTAGAAGGCTAAATCCAGAAATGTATGACACCGTAAAAAAAGAGTTTCAGTTCATGATGGACCAAGGCATATGCCGGCCATCAAAATCACCTTGGTCATCTCCCCTTCATGTCGTTACCAAAAGCTCAGACAGCATTCGACCTGTGGGTGACTATAGGAGATTGAATGCCTGTACGGTACCGGACCGTTATCCTATACCCCATATCCAGGATTTTTCTAATGCACTCCACGGGAAAAATATTTTTTCAAAACTTGATATAGTCCGTGCTTATTTTCACATACCAGTCCATCCGGATCATATACAAAAAACCGCAGTTTGTACACCATTTGGACTGTTTGAATTCCCATTCTTAAATTTTGGACTATGTGGGGCAGCACAAACTTTTCAGCGATTCATGAATGAGATCCTGGGAGATATTAAATTTTGCTATGTTTATTTGGATGATATTTTAATATTTAGTTCCAGCCAAGAAGAGCATAAAGCTCATTTACGAATCGTACTAGAGAGATTAAATACATATGGACTAACCATAAATGCTTCAAAATGCATATTTGGCGTCTCAGAAATTCCTTTCTTAGGTCATTTAATTACTAGTTCGGGAACTAAACCTTTACCCCATAAAGGTGAACCGATTCTCAAATATCCACAACCAAAAACAGTAAAAGATCTTCAAAGATTTTTAGGTTTTTTAAATTTTTTCCGTAGATTTTTACCTAACATAGCAAAACATCAGGTACATTTAACTTCATATTTAAAAGGCGCAAAAAAGAATGATAAAACGAAATTGGACTGGTCAGATAAAGCGGAAGAAGAATTCCAAAATTGTAAACAATTAATCGCAAATGCTGTTTTATTGGCACATCCAAAACCAGATGCCACATTAATTTTACAAGTCGACGCTTCAGACTTTGCAATCGGTGGGTCATTGTCTCAAATAGTTGATGAAGAATTGCAACCACTCGCATTTTTTTCTCGGAAACTCTCCCCAGCAGAAAGAAACTATAGCGCTTACGACAGAGAGTTATTAGCAGCGTATGCTGCCATCAAACACTTTAGGCATATGCTTGAAGCTAGAAATTTCTCTTTGCTTACTGATCATAAGCCGTTAACTTACGCTTTCCAACAACGCTTGGACAAATGCTCTCCGAGACAGGCTAGGCAATTAGATTTTATATCTCAGTTTACTACCGATATTCACCACATAAAAGGTTCTGAGAATATATTAGCAGATGCACTTTCAAGGATAAACGCAATAAACATGCCAAATCCCATAGATTATAACGAAATTGCACAAGCACAACAAATTGATTCTGAATTAAAAAATTTAATCGATAATTCTGCAACATTACAATTTAAAAGAATTGCTTTTCCAAATTGCGAAACTCCCATTTATTGTGATGTATCAACAGGTACAGCTCGACCTTATATTCCTGAATCATTTCATCAGCAAATTTTTGCATCACTGCATAATTTATCTCATCCTAGCATTCGCAGCACTTCAAAATTAATTCGATCGCGTTTTATTTGGCCTTCCATTCGAAAAGACTGCAACAATTGGGCTAAACATTGCATCCCGTGTCAAAAATCGAAGGTAATTCGCCATACTAAGACCCCAGTAGGAAAATTTGTAGACCAATCACAGAGGTTCGAACATGTACACCTGGACCTTGTAGGCCCTCTACCTCCTTCTCAAGGAAACTATTATTGTTTAACAATGATAGATAGGTTCACGAGATGGCCAGAAGCCGTACCAATTCCAGACATGACAGCACAGACAGTAGCACAAAATTTTTTTAAGCACTGGATATCCAGATTTGGTTGTCCTGCAAGAATTACTACTGACCAAGGCAGACAGTTTGAGAGTGATTTGTTCCGTGCTCTCTCTCAGCTACTAGGAATTAAAAGGATCAGATCTTCTCCTTATCATCCTCAGGCCAATGGCCTGATCGAAGAGTTCCACCGCCCATTAAAGGCAGCTTTGAAAGCCTACAACACAGATCAGTGGTCTGCAGCACTACCCACCTTGTTACTCGGATTCCGGTCTGTCTTCAAAGAGGATCTACAAGCAACGACAGCTGAGCTGGTATATGGCAAGTCTCTGCGACTACCAGGAGAATTTTTCGATCCAACACCTGGAGAAGCATCACCCAAGCAACTCGTGGAGGACTTAAAACGTCATTTTGCAACGATGAGACCAGTTCCAACGTCCTGTCATGGCCAAAGAACAATCTTTGTGCATCCTCACCTCAACGTGTGTTCACATGTATTTGTGAGACATGACGGTGTACGCAAACCCCTACAAGCACCATATGATGGACCGTACAAAGTTCTAGTCAGGCGACAGAAAACTTTCGATCTCGAGATCAAGGGAGCTTCCCATACCATCTCTATAGACCGTCTGAAACCTGCTTTTATAATTCCTCCTGAGTGTTCCAGTGTACCACCAGCCAAGCAAGAAGCAAGTTCTACTACTGAGTGTACCAAGACACTTCCAGCTAAGGCATCCATCGTCATTCCAGCAAGACAAACAACTCGCACAGGGCGACAAGTTCGACCCCCACGTCGTTATGTCCATTTCCAATGAGACTGCGGAGGGAGTGTGCAGCGGCCAAACAGGCGATAAATGACTGTTTGTTTCGCCAGTTGGCGATAAGCGTCAATGATACCTTTGGAGATGAACTTTGCTCTCCAACGGATACGGAGTGACTCACTTCCTGCCTTCACCAGATGGCTTAGAACTTCTGCCTCGTGCTGGTAGATGGAATTACGGCCAATGTATCATGATATATATTTGTTAATTTAATTTCTAATTAAAATATATTTTTGTTATTTAAATGGCTGGCAGTTTTTATCACGTAAAAATGTTTAAAACTTTAATTTAAAGTAAATTTGGCAATGCGTGTTAAACCACGCACCAAAATGGTATTGTTTAGATAACCTCTTTATTGCGAGAAAGTTTGAGGAGTACCTTCCCACTGGTTCAACAATCATCTGAGCTAAATTTTTTAAACATTTAATTACAAATTAATGAAAAGTGGCTGATTTCATTGAAAAATCACAGAAGCGAAATTGATTTCGTCGGCAAGGCTCAAAATGAAATTGGCAGTGCTATTTTTTTAAGTTAAAGATAATGTCATTTTTTCATAATGATTTCTTCCAAAAATTTTGTGGGAGAAAAGTAAAATATTGTTTAGTTTCTCATAACCTGTAGCTGTTGCTGTCGTCAAACATCTGTTTCTTCGCTCGTAAAAGTTTTAGTTTTCTAATTTTGATTTAGAGACTGTTTTTAGGTATGTGTTAAATCACTATTTTCATACAAATGAAAACCTGGTAAAAAAAAAGTATGAATTAAAATAAAACAGTAAGTAATTCAAAGTTAGCAATATTTTTGATGCGTTTAATTTTTTTTTAAGTTAATAAAGTTCATACAAATATTGTGCAAAAATGAAATTAATTTTATTGATATTCTAAAATTTGGAATTTTAAAAGGTTTCAAAAATATTTCATTTGGTGTAATTTTACCCTATAATATTATGGCAAAAAAGGCGAAATATTAACTAATTTCTAATTAATTGAATACTTAATAAATGTTTGAACTTTGAAATATCGACACTATTATTTCCCTTGTTTTAAATAATAAGTATGCTAAATTCGATTAAATTCACCTTAATTATTTCAGAAGAGTTTTTATAAGAGGAAACGTAAACACCTTCAATGACTTTTATTTATTTTGAGATTAGACTGTATACTCAAAACTTTGCCTGAATTTACTCAATCTATATATATGAAAGAAAATGACAAATTCATATAATTTTAAGTCTTAAGTTTTCGAAATCCTGTATTTAGCTACTTAGAATCTTTTATAATTCTCTACTCTATTTCAATAGCGATGAATTAATAAATTAATATTAAAGAATAAGTAGAATATAAGCATAATAGAAAAATGTGCTATTGATAGGTCTTATTAAATGACAAAATAGGCTTAATATTTCGATCAAGAAAAAGCCATTGATAGAAGTTGTATTTAAATAAGCTTTGCAAAGTTATTTCAAATTAGAGGAATTGTCGTAAAGAAATGAAATTTATATCACTGAAACGCTAACTGTTTATAATTTCAGGTGATGTGAAAATAATTTTTGTACAATTATAGGTTCTGAAGTGATGGCGAAGCAACTTTTTATTTGCGCAGTCAATCTTTCTAAGTTCTAAGAAATGCGTTTTCCAAATATTACCTGAATCCGTACGGGAGTATAAAAATCTACCAACAAATAGACATCAAACAATTTCTTATGTATAGATGTTCTAGAAATAATAATAATTACAAAGTTCAAAAAGTTGGTGACATTAAAAAGAATAAAATAGGAAAAAAATTTGTAATTATGAAATATTCTGAGTAAACACGACTATGTCCACTTTCCTTTATAGAAATGTCTCTATGGTAACAATGGCATTGGCCCTCTCTTGGAGCCAAGGCATTACAAAAGCAAAAACAAAAAACTGTAGCAGTTTTGAAACAAACGTCTTGAGTAAAAAACTAAAATAAAGATTGAAAGTTTACGGTTCTTAAGCACGCAACTGAAACATACTTTCAGGAAAAAACAATATATTTTATATTCCATACAAAGAAAATTAAATATGATCATCAAAAAATGCAATTCATATTTTAAACTTAATTGTTAAAGGCATCAATTTTTGGAATTACATTTGTCTCTCTCTATATACGATAATTTAATAAATTTGATTTTAAAAAACTTTTTAAAAACTTACATTTATTAATATACAAAAACATATTTTTTTTATTTTAATTATTTTCTATTTTTTATTTTATAAATAATTTTAATATTAAGTTAGTATTCATCAGTAAATGGTAGCATTAAGTAATATAATTAATTAATTAAATATCAGTATTTAATATTTATGTTATTTAAATCATTTTAATAGTATAAGGATCAAGCATTTATTACTGAATTCTGAACGTCTTAAAATATGTAAAATCATCAAAAACACATAAGTTTTTCAAAATTTTAGAATTTGGCACTTTTTGATTCCATGGAAAAATTAATAAACAATTTCATCAAAAGTTTCGTCTGAGAACTGAGAAAGTATTTTGGGATAAAATTTGATAAGCGATACACAAAATTTGAGAACTTTTAAAAAAAAGTATTTTTAAAAAGAGAATATTATTAAGACGAACTAGAATATTGACTATAACTGAATTATAAATTTAACAGAATATTGTATATATATAAATTACGTTTTAATGGAACATTTTATTCTTAAAAATCTGGGTTACTAGCACTTTAATTATCATAACTGAACTTCATAGGGATATCGAAATGACGTTTTTAAACTCAGAATTTAACATTAAGTCTTTATTATTCGATACAAAATTTCCACATGTTCACGAAAACACCAAGTATTATATGGATTTTTAGATTAATCAGTAAATTATTTATACACATTTCCGAAATGTAAAGTTGCATCTAAATAGATAACGGAAAAAGTAACACAGTTAAGAAATTAATAAAAAGTAACTTTCTTCACAATGTAACTTCGACAGTTTAGACCACAAGACTATTACACGGTTAAGATTTAGAATAACTTTACTGTTGATTTGGTTTAACCATTTAAAGGGCCATTTTTTCTAGTCATATTATGTTAAAATATTTTCAGGTTTGAAATTAGAATAAGAAAAGGGATTCATTTAGCTTATTAGACAAATTTAATTTGATTAATTAATTAATTTGGTTCATTAATAATTAAGTAACAAATCAAGACACATTATTTTGTGTGAGATAAAGAACTGAAGCATCTAAGTTTCTGACTTACTAAAAAAATTTGTCAGAACTTATTCCAACCTACATAATTTCATACAAAGATTGATAAATTTGGTGGTAAGCATACTTGTCACGGCCCTAGAAACGGTTAATGTCTTACCTAGGGCGTTACAGCAGCATCATGTAATCTTAAAGACAAACCAGAGGAAATTAATTTGCGCGTTTAATTTCGGAATAATATTTAACTTTCTTACCTCTTTTTTAAAAATAAAATCACAAGGAACGTCTTTAGAAATATAGACTAACCTACGAGATTAGTCTCACTAAAAGTTTCTCGTATCCCCTTTTATAAATCTATTTGTTTATTACTACACTTACGCCATCGGCGAGTAGATACGAAACAACCTGTTAGAGTACAATCTTGGGAGATTGTTTCGTCACTCAGTCGCTGAGTGGCTGTCAGTGCATACATACAGAACACTGCATTCATGTTCACTGCATGCATTCATTCATTCCATTTTTTGAACTGATTAAAAAAAACTTGGTACAAAATAAAAATAGTACTTACCAAACTCATACTAATTTTCAAATATTTAAGTCTCTCCTTATTTGAGTAATAGCATTAACTTTCTTATGAAAATATAGACAGACGAAAGTTTAACCCTTCGGCAGGTTTGGTTTGTAATTTGATACATATCTACACTTTAGATGTTAAATATATATACGAAATTTTATATATATATCTCTTTACGTTTTGTAGTCAACGAATTCGCATATATTTGAAATACCAAGGAAGCAGATTATTTCTGAATGGATTTTACTCGAAATTTGACAGAAAATTTCAAATTTTAAAATTAGTTTGGTTAGAAAATCCATATAAAAATATAATCCATCGATACATATCTATTGCAAATCCATCACAAAGCGTAATCGTTTTATTTTGTTCATAGACAGACAAACAAATTGACAGACTAATTCGAAAAAGGGACTTTTCCCACTCAAGAAACATGGAGATTCGTCAAAACTTCGAGTTTGAATTTTTGTGACGATTACAATATTTTCTCTTTGCGCACGCGAAGGGCCGCTGTGGCCTGGTGGTAAGGTCTCGGCTTCGAAACTGGAGAGTTTCAGGTTCGAGACCCCATTCCACCGAAGAACCGTCGTGAAAGGGGGTCTGTTGCACGTTAAATCCGTCATGACCAAACGTCCTCCCGATGGTGTGGAGAGGGGGATGCTAGCTCAGGTGTCGTCCTCGTCATCTGGCCGAGGTTCAAAATGACGAGGTCTGTCCCAAAATAGCCCTAGTATTGCTTTAAACGGGACGTCAATATAACTAAACTAAACTAAACTAATTTGCGTACGCGAAAGTAAAAATTGGAAAATGACAATTGCAATTTAAAAATAAAATGCCTTCGTCAGTGCATTAAAAAGTAACAATGATCTTTTATTGAAATTCTGAGATTGAACGAAAATCGTAAAACCGTGATGAGAGAAAAACAAGAAAAATAAAGAACATGAAATAAAAACAAATGTCGCAATAAGTAAAAACAAAATAAACTATATATTAATTATACAAAAAATTAAATTACATAACAAATGCGATTACAACTCAAAGGTCATTTATATGACGAAAGTTTGGGATATTTTCTGGTAAAATTCATTGAGCTTTATAATCTTCCTTAACTTTTTTCTGCTACTCATGCTTTTAAGTTTATTGTTTTGATATCGGACTTTTTATTCGTATTTTTTCTTTCTAATTCGTTGATAAAAACGACTTTCTAAAATACAGTAGTGTGAATAGTCCCCGTGAAACTTTCTCGTACGCTCTGTATTAAGAATCCCCCCCCCCCCTCATGACACTGTGAACTTCGGGTAAATACGTATGGTATTGACTAACAATAGTTAGAAAATATAGATTTTCTTTATAAATCTAACATTTTCCATGAATCTATAGTACTATTAGGAATCTATTATGTATTGAATCTGCTCTGTAGTTTCGTCGCTTTCTTTCTGATGTTTGAAAACTAAAATTTGACACGACACCACAGATTTAGTCTCAATATCATGAATATTAATTTCTTTCTTGTAAGCCATTGCATCGATGAATTAATATGCTTACATGCATGCAAACATTCTCACCGACCGAGGGTCAACCGTTTGTCAGATTTGCTTCAAAATTTGATAAGACCCCTCATTTAAATACTCTCCCTGTGCACCAATTTTTTTCCCTTACTAGATCTTTACCTTTTTGTAGTTGTTGAATTGATTTGTACTGGAACATCAAGACAGACAGATTTACTATAAATTGGTTTCATTCAAAATTTTACAGAACTCTACACATCTAATCTAAAGTCCATAAATTAAATTTTTTCAGCTTAGTTAAAAGCGTTTTTGAGTTATCTTATTCAAAACTAAAAGACTTAAAAGCGTTTTTGAGTAATCCTATTCAAAACTAAAAGACTTAAAAGCGTTTTTGAGTTATCCTATTCAAAACTAAAAGACTTAAAAGCGTTTTTGAGTTATCTTATTCAAAACTAAAAGACTTAAAAGCGTTTTTGAGTAATCCTATTCAAAACTAAAAGACTTAAAAGCGTTTTAGAGTAATCCTATTCAAAACTAAAAGACTTAATAGCGTTTTTGAGTAATCCTATTCAAAACTAAAAGACTTAAAAGCGTTTTAGAGTAATCCTATTCAAAACTAAAAGACTTAAAAGCGTTTTTGAGTTATCCTATTCAAAACTAAAAGACTTAATAGCGTTTTTGAGTAATCCTATTCAAAACTAAAAGACTTAATAGCGTTTTTGAGTAATCCTATTCAAAACTAAAAGACTTAAAAGAGTTTTAGAGTAATCCTATTCAAAACTAAAAGACTTAAAAGCGTTTTTGAGTTATCCTATTCAAAACTAAAAGACTTAATAGCGTTTTTGAGTTATCCTATTCAAAACTAAAAGACTTAATAGCGTTTTTGAGTAATCCTATTCAAAACTAAAAGACTTAAAAGAGTTTTAGAGTAATCCTATTCAAAACTAAAAGACTTAAAAGCGTTTTTGAGTAATCCTATTCACAAATAAAAGAGTTAAAAGCGTTTTTGAGTTATCCTATTCACAAATAAAAGAGTTAATAGCGCTTTTGAATTATGCTACTCCTAAATAAACGAGTTAAAAGCGTTTCTGAGTTATCCTACTCACAAATAAAAGAGTTAAAAGCGTTTTTGAGTTATCTTACTCATAAATAAAAGTGTTAAAAGCGTTTTTGAGTTATCCAATTCACAAATAAAAGAGTTAATAGCGTTTTTGAGTAATCCTACTCACAAATAAAAGAGTTAAAAGTGTTTTTGAGTTATCCTATTCAAAATTAAAAGATTTAAAAGCATTTTTGAGTTATCCTATTCACAAATAAGTAAGTTAAAAGCGTTTTTGAGTTATCCTAATCACAAATAAAAGAGTTAAAAGCGTTTTTGAGTTATCTTACTCACAAATAAGAGAGGCAATAAAAGAGCCAAAAATGAGTTATTCGGAATCAGAGAGCTCTGAAATATAAATATTCGTCAAAATGTCGAGTTCGAATTTTTTGACGATTACAATATTTTCTTTATATTTCGTATTTCGAACATTTTCATATTTCATTTTTATTCTTTATTTTCATATGTCGTATAAAAAAAGTAGTTCTTTGTGTTTATAATATTATGATATTTTCGGAAGTTACGTAGATAAAAGCAAAATTAATGAAAGCTTGCTTGATTATTAATTAATTTAAAATGTTTAAGAAATTACTCTGAGTTGGGCATTTCTATCCTTTAAAATGTGCTTGCATCATATGTATAGCTCTAAATTCAACGATTTGCCCTGCAAAATGCTCCAATTTTTAAGCAAAGATTTTTTCATCAAGTCATTTAAACAAAGAATGGGAATCACAATAGCTTCATCACTTTGAATCGCAAACTAGTTGAATGAAATTTGTTATATCGTAATAACTCCTAAATTAAAAAGCAGTAACAGATTTCTGAGTGTCAAAAGGTAAATTTGAATGAATGCATGAAAACGATAACTATAAAGCGCTACGAACAAACTAATAAAATTTTTGCATTATTTCTTATGAAATTATAAATGAGTATTTAACATGTTTCTAACTAAATCCCTCAAAAAGCAAAATGGGGTTTTTTTTCATTATATTTTTCATTTTCTGCGGTATAACAGAAAACTGAACATAAAATATACCACATAATAATAGCAAATATATTTAATATATATTATTTTTAATATACATTAAATATATCAGAATATAGAAAATATAAAAATATAGAAAAATATTCAATTGAGTCTTTCGAATTTTATTTCTTTTACCGTATCGTATGCGAAATTAAAGGAAAGTACTATAGACGTCAAAAATTAATTCAATAAATTTTAATTTAGAGCAAATGACACAGATATGAATTATCATTAACATCTTACGAAATATCTGACAAGAAATGTTGAGATCTGAAAAATTATATTAATAAATTTTTCAATAAAATGTTTTCTTTGCAACTCAGAAAAAATGTTTAAAAATGCGTTTTTAATATAATCTGAATTAATTACAACTATAGAATATTTCATAATTTTTCATAAAATAGAGCTGTTTATTGAAATAAGTATCATGAAGTGTTATATTAATACCAGTATATGGGACTATAATACAATACTCTTAATTCAGGAAAAAAATTTAGCGAAAAGTTAACTCTAAATTATTGTCCATAGAATATCTACGAAATTTATGGAATGCTTTCTAATTTTTATAAAAATATCATATTACTGTGGAAGGCACCAAATCCGCCTGTGATTCCACAGTGCTTATCAGCTCAACAAGCACATTAACAGATAATAATGCTTTATTTTACAGAAAACACGATAAATAGATAGAAAAACACAGATGAAGTGCACATAAAACCGAGTTTTGCAGAAATCAGTAACAAATAAGCAACAAATCGTTATTAAAGAACCAAATCAGCACAAAACGCGTAAAAAGAAACCCCTGGGGATCCACATTTCAAAGACAGAATTCATTTAACTACTCTTTCAACCCCGCATCTCCGGTTTTTATAACCTTTGTAATAGGCTATCGAAAGTTTTAGAATAAACATCAGAAATCGACCAAGTCGCCAAGTCTGTCGCCATGTCCGGGGTCATTGGCTCGACAGCCATTCAGCAACCTTCGAGGCTGTCTGTAAAACTCTCTTCGTTACTATGATACTATTTGCGCAGAGAAGCAATATTTCAGTTTATTAACAACTTGTTACTTTCACTTGAATAGCTAGTATTCCGAATCATCTGATTCTTCAGGTAATAAACATGAGAAAGTTTATCATCTGAACATAGAAAACAAGAAGAAACTTTCCTTTATAAGATTCTTTAACAGACTGTAGTATAATTGTTTTGAATGCTATGTATATTAAATATTGTTTGCCAGCGCTTTCTAAAATCCACCGAGCTTTTGCATATGTGTTAAGATGAGTTTAATTCGTCAAAACTGGGATAAGAGGAAAGATAAAAGGAGGTGAAGGTTACTTTTAACAATAAAGTAAACTCGGATTACTCATTAACTAAATTAAAATAAAATAATAAAGTTGAAAACGAAACGATACTCACAAACACGTGAAACAAAAATTGAACGGAAGAATATCTAATAGAGCGAGAATCAAATAGCATTCTATATTTATTGCAATGAACTTTTGTTTTGGCATCATATAAATACGGATCCAGGAATTGGAACTTAGAATAAATATAGACGACGCTAAATTTCCAAATTTTTTCTAATATCCCTTATAAACACCAAAAACTAGAAAATAAATTTTAAATGTTTAAACAAAAAAAGCGAAATCTAACTTTCAAAAATTCACATTTTCCAAGACATCAAATAATCCTCATCTCATCATCATCATCAAGAATCATCTTCTCATATTGAATAAAGATGTAATCATCTTCTCATAATGAACAAAAATGTTCATTGTAAGAAGATGATGACAGCTATAACAAAACAAATAAAACTAAAGAAGTAGCAGCTCAAAAAAATATTTTCAACTTCGTATCCACCAGATTGCCATTCTTAACAAAGATAAACCAGTTCCTATCATATTTTAACTGTATTCCATATCTGTGACCTTTGCTTAATCAATTTGTTTTAGTTTCATCTCCTTTTATCCTTAAAAACATTTTTAAATTTTGTCTGACATAACTTAAAAACTGAACAATTTAAATGGGTGAAATTGGATATGTGTTTCTTTAAACCAAAATGGCGCATTTTCAATCGAATTTTGAATTAAGTCCATTTAGATGAAATCTGTAATTTTGTCTATCCATTTGCATACGCATAAGATAATAAGGAAAAAGCTTTTATAAATGAATTTTTTACTTATATTTTTATCATTTAAACTGCAGATTGCTATTCATATTTGATACAAAAATTTGAGAATTAATTATCATTGTGAGGTAAATACGAATACAATTGAAACGCTAAAAGCTAGATGAATAAATTTTAATACATTATTTTTTTTCGAAATTGTACATTGTATCTAAATTTGAAATATATTCTTCGATTTTTCTGTCCATGCATTTGTGAATATGATATGATATGATAATTAGAAAAACGCTGCAAGGGAGATAAATGAAATGTGAGTGTATTGTCAAGAGACCAAAATTGTAAGTGTATACTTTTTTTAATTACATCTAGTCACCCCGTTACAGCTAGTCTTGAGAACTAAGCCGTATAAATAGAATTTATTGCGATTGATTGTTATGATCATTTACTATCCATATTTCACATAAGAAAGCAACAGCCAACCAAAGTGCAAAGAATCTTCGAACTATTGGTAAAAAGCTAGAAATATTTTCCCTAATTTTTTCAGTGTTTTTAAATTTCTAAGGTAATGTAATATTTTATTAAAATTATTACTATCCACAATGATTTTTCCTCTAATTTCATTGAATTCAAAATATCCTGTTAATTTTAAGTGTAGTAATACAGACATATCACTGACTCTCCAACCCGCCCGAAGGCACACGGATAAAGAATACTGAATGACCGGACCTCCGCAACAGCAACATTAGCGGGAACTGTGGTTGAGTCCTAAAGGACATCACCGGCCACGGTACAACCCTTCCCGAAGGAAGTTCGTCCCGTCATCGATGGGAGGAGCCAGATCCCCTACCTATTTATGTATCCACCAGGATGTCGACATCCAACCACCATACCGGAAGCATCTCACCCTCATTTCGAGGTATATTAAATTTAGAATTCGAAATAACAAAGGTCATAAATCTAAAATGCATGCAACATTCTTTTACCTTTCTAAAAGAAAATCTACTGCTGATTTTTTTAATAATTGCAAATAAGAGCTGGAAGATAAATTTCAAAAAGTAATATCTCTGTGAACACTGGGGCCGTGGTGGCCTGGTGGTAAGGTCTCGGCTTTGGAACCGAAGGGTTTCAGGTTCGTGACCCGATTCCACCGAAGAACCGTCGTGTAAGGGGGTCTGTTGCACGTTAAATCCGTTATGACCAAACCTCCTCCAGCTGGTGTGGTGTGGAGAGGGGGGGGGGCTGCCAGCTCAGGTGTCGTCCTCGTCATCTGACCGCGGTTCAAAATGACGAGGTCCGTCCCAAAATAGCCCTAGTGTTGCTTCAAACGGGACGTTAATATAATCAAAATCAAATCAAATCTCTGTGAACACTATTAATCAAACTATGCATCTTCAAACGTAATAAATTCATTTTGCCATCTATCGAAAATTCCATTGATTTTCTTTAAAGTGCTAATTATGTATAGACGTTTGAAAATAGTAACAGGTTTTCATTTTTCATATAAAGGTTCTTATAAATTAATTAGTTTCCAGCTTTTAAAACTAAGGATAAAAAGATGATATTAAAATAACATTAAATATTTCCTTATTTATTTATTTAAAAAGAGAATGCGCAAAATATTACAACTTTGAGTGTGAAAACAAACACGCACCGAGTTATTAACAATAAATCCTAAAAATAGTTCAAAACATTTTAGAAATTTAATACATGTACCGACAATCTAGAAGCATTCTAATTCTAAACCTATTATATTCAATCCTTAAAATATTTTCAAAAGCCATTAGAAAACTTAAAATGGAATGAGTTCATTCTTAAACAAAGATTACACGAATATAAATTTTTATTTTCTTAGTTAACAAAATTTATATAATCTCCCGCATTATCAGTGGCGTCGTCAAAATCACTTTCAATCAACATCTAAATCTTTTTTCCTAAGAACAATTTTTTATATGTTAAAACGATAAACCTCTTTCCTTGACCAAAATTTCATAAAAGCGGACACAATTTTCCAGCCTATTCTTCATCGATTAACAACCCTGACAATAAATCAAAATGGCGCCTCAAGTAATTAGTTAAAAACGCAGACAAAGAGCCGTTCTTTAAAAAGGAACGTCTGCTTTTAAAAGCGACTGAATTCGCAGATCAGATTTCATTCAGAAAACTTTTATCGCACAGCGGGAGTTGAGAAAAGAAAACATTGTTTCCCTCAAACCGAGTATTGATTCGTCGAGTTATATTTGGCTGTGAAATTCCACCTACGCTCTTCCGACGGTTGGCAGAAGGGATCGTTAATGTTGCGTTAACGAGAAAGAGGAGTAATTATTAAACTTTTTTTTGCAGATCATTATGCTTTCTAATAGCTAAAAAAGATTTGCTTTTTAAAGAAAATGACTGTAGACTTGTACGATTATTTTTTTTTAAATGAGTAAACAAGATTAATAGCTTGAGCATTTTTTTACGAGAAATTTTTTTTCTGTCAGTACTGGGATTTGGAATATTTTTACGCAATTTGATGGACGATATTTTGAATAAATAAAATAAGTACACTTTTACTTCTTCGGTTTTTCTTAGTATAGAAAAAGGTTTGGTTTAGTTTAGTTACATTAACGTCACGTTTTAAAGCAATACTAGGACTATTTTAGGACGGATTTAGTACTTTTGAACCGTGGTCAGATGACGAGGACGTCACCTGAGCTGGCATCGCCTTCTCCACACTGCTAAGCACCAGCAGGAGAACGTTTGCTCAGACGTCCAACGTGCGCCAAACCCGCTCACACGACGGTTCTTCGGTGGAATCGGGATTCGAACCTAAAACCCTCCGGTTCCAAAGCCGACATTTTACCACCAGGTCACCGCGGATCCCAGTGCAGACGAAGGAATTAGCTAATTTTTTCAATTATCACTACATTTAGAATTGCTTGAATGAAAAAAAAATGTTAAATAATTAATCGTTTTCCTGTATCAGATATAGATTGATGTTGATACTTGATTATATTCAATCATGTTTACTTGATTTAGCCGGTAATTGATTCTTTTGCCATTGTATAGGTTCTGACAACTCCAGGATTGATAGGAATGTGATTTCAAATCTGAATTTCGCTTCTGCGAAAGAGGTATTTATGACGATTTGCCGGTATCCTTCGTTTTGACGGTAATTCACGTGTGGATGAGAAAAAGATTGTTGACTGTGACCTGTGACTATTGCATGACTATGGGGAAAATTATATATGTGTGTATGTGTGTGCGTGCGCGCGCGCGCGTGTGTGTGTAAATACATATTTTTGAAGCAGAGTCGAGGCTGAAGAGAGAGGAGACACTTTGAATTTTTTAAACTTCCCTTTATTCCATTGAGGGAGGCATAATTTATGCACAAGCAAGTAGCGACGAGGAAATAGGTACCTCACTTCATAGAATGACACATAAGCGTAGAGAAAAAAGAGCGAAATAGGGCAGAAATATTTATCCCTGGTCTTATATACCATGAGATTCTGATAGGGATTTCTGTTCACGTATCTATTTAGGATAAGGAAATCTAACGAATCTTAAAAAGAATTAGCTTAGATAGCAGATTTTTATCCCTTGATTCGGAGCGGGTGAAATTGCAGATTTAAGCATTTTTACAGAGCTCGTGGGCCAATAATTAAATAGTAAAAGATAGAATTGGATCCGGAAATAAGAGAACATTTTAAAATGATTTTAATATGGGCTGAATTAAGGTAATACCTTGGGAATTAATTAGAGTTTAATTTAGATCCTTATATATATATATCATAGCATTAGACAAATTAGGCTATATAGACCTGTTACTTTTTTTCGGATTGATATAGTATCAACCGATCGAAAAGGAATAAAGTCGAGAATATTACCAAAAACTGCTGCCGAGTATTTAATACTCTAAATTTTGTGTATCTGATACTTTCGCTCACCTTATACAATATCCTGATAGATATCAGGTTAATACAATATCAAACCTCGTACTTTTTCGTCTGACCATCGAAAACGATCATTGCATGCGAATTGTTGATCACTAGAACCGCTATGGTATTGTACATGTTGTTTGCATTGAGATTTTAGATATGAATATTATCTTGTTTGAAATTCATCAACTGAAAATGTATTTCTTCTTCCTTCTTCTGAACTCAATTAGAAGGCGCCACCTACTGCATAAATGAATTTAAGAATTTAGTTTTTAAACCAAAAATGTGGATTTGTATCAAAATTTGGGCTATATTCTTGTAAGTGCAGTATATTAACTGCACTTACAAGAATATAACCCAATTATATTAGTATTAACTGCATGCATAAATTCGGTTTCAATGTCATAAAGTTAAACACAAAACGCTCCTTATAGACGTATCAAAAAGTAGAAGGGAGGACCGGTCTTTATGAAGAAACACAGTTTAAGCTTAATTAAGTGAACAATATTAGTAGTAAAATGTTTTATAAATTAATTTAAAAACACGCGTTTGATTTTTCATATATATATATATATATATATATATATATATATATATATATATACAAAAGTAATAAAATCAAGTTAATAGGAAAATCAAATAAACCAAATAAAAAAACAATCCGGCCTGAAGACTTTTCCAAGGGTCACCCTCAGGCAGGGATTCAAAAAAAGTTATTATTTCTGTGAGGGAATGCAGACAAAAGTCTAATAATGATTCCTCGTGACCCGAAAATCCCCTGAAATAAGGCCTAAGAAATATACCATTTGACCAGAAAGGACAATACAAAACATCAAATTAGAAGAAAATAAGCACAAATAAGTAAAAATACAATAACAAAATAACAATAAACACTAAAGCACTTCCTTGTCTGCATTCCCTCACAGAAAAAATCACTTTTTTTGAATCCCTGCCTGAGGGTGACCCTTGAAAAAGTCTTCAGACCGGATTCTTTTTGATTTGGTTTAATTAATTTTCCTATTAACTTGATTTTAATACTTTTGTATCAATTCATCTGTGTTTTAGAAGTAGCTGCAGTTGCGCTCTATAAATGCTATGTAGTTTTTCCTGTACCTTTTTTGGTTTTAGTTTGAATTAGAAATAATTTTTAGTTGCGATTCCGAAACTATTTCGTTTCCTTTTCATTTTGGTTTCGTTTTCAAAATATTTCTTACTTTAGATTGGTTACTTATATATATATATATATACAAAGCTCAATGCGTGTGGGTGTTGGCGCTCTGCAGGCCAGATCGTTCGATCTACAACTATCAAATTTGGCACGTGCATACCTTGGAGGTCGGGAATGTGCACCTAGGTCCCCTTTTTTGAATTTTTAATAAGAATTTTAATTATTAATTAAAAACCTACTTTCCCGCCAAAAAAATCTTCATTTCCCCACCACCAAATGAGTAAGGCTTGTTTGTTTTTTTCCCCCACGCTAACGACGATAGGCTTAACATATTTTTGGCCGATTATTTCAAACGATTCTGTTGATTTTTTTAGTGTTTGATGCATTTAAAACTAAACATTGCTAATGAATCGATCTTTCAGATTCATACTGTAGTACTTTTGAATTAAAATAAAGCAGAATAAAGGAAATTAAAAATTTCTAATCTGCATAGCGTTACCCCAACTGAAGTAGAAAATTCACACATTTCAGTTACCATAATTGGCGTTGAAAATTCACGCATGCGCATTGTGTTCTGATTGTTGACAACTCTATTTTCAACGGATACGGATTTGGTTTTGAAGGCTTAACATGTTTCCGACTGATTATTTCAAACGACTCTGTTTATTTTCTTAGAGTTTGATGCTTTTAAAACTAAACATTGTTAATTAATTGATCTGTTCATGATGAATCTCCTTAGAAGCTAAAGCAGCGCCCTTTGGAACTGTGAAGTTTTAGTCAGAACAAAGTGAAAAACCGTTACATATCTTCAGTACATTTCTCTCTTTTATGTATTTTGACATATTTTTTCGAAATTAGTGGCATAAATTTTTCGTCTGTAAAATAATTCTAATAAATAATTATTACATTAAATTATTTAGTTAAGGAACCTGAATGATTTCCCTCACAAAAATTTATTTTTGGTTAGTCTTAGTTGTTATTAAATATTGCATTGATATTATTAACAATTTTGACATTTCTGTTCTTATGCGTATAAAAAGAAAAGACTTTATTATCATTAAGTACGCTTTATCTTGTCCTTTAAAAATTGTCTGTAAAATTATCCTTTTTCCTTCAAAATATGACATAAAACTGAAAAAAATTTAAGCATTTAAATGGAAAAAATACTCGAAATTTTTTGGCAAACAATACGGCAGCATAAGAACATTACTGCATAAAATTCCTTATACAAAATTCATCTTGTCCTTTAAAAATCGTCTGTAAAAAATATCGTTTTTCTTTCAAAATATAAGAAATAAAACTGAAGTATATTATCAGTATTTAAATTACTATTTACTTTTAGCATTTAAACATTAAGAAAACTTGACATCTTTTGTTAAGTTTTGACAGATAATTATCTACATATATTTCGCTTATCACTCTTAAATACATTTCTTCCTTGTACAATCGCATTATTCCTCAAATAATGAACTCGTTTCACCCCTCACAAGAAACGAAATCACTGTTTTGTTCAAAATTCGCTTGTCCTTTGACAGCCAAGATTGAGTGCGCGATGTTCAACGTAAGGAGTTTCGTTTGTGAAACATGGAGACGACTTTTCTCGTGAAAGATATAAAACAGAGCAAATCGATATGGCTTTCCCGGTTAATCGAGGGCTCGCAAGAACATGAGGTCGTTGGCCTCTCCCTATGTGCTTTTATTTACCGCCATTTTCTCTATTTATTAAGAGCTATTTTGGACGAAGTCATGAGACAATGTCTTAAGGTTTTTGACTTTTATTGCCTGATCTCGATCGAAAAGGATTTTAAATATTTAGAGTATCTACAATATTATGAAAGTTTTTGAAAATGCTCCGTTGGTAATTACATTTTTTTTTGGTTCATGAGCTGTGTTTTGGATAGTAAATATTGATTAATAATAGATTAATCAGTAAATAAACTTTTATTTTATTGAAAATCGATATTGAAATACGTCAATATTTCAACATCAATACGTCAATATTTACAGATAATTAATGAAAAATTCTATAAATTAGGTTGAAGAAATGAACATGTCAAAGATTTATTTTAAATAAAATGCAAACAAGGTTTTTTTTTTTAAAAAAAACTAACAGCGTACTATAAACATTTTAACTATATTGCTTTCTTTTTTTCTTTTTGATTTGTAATTCAATGTATAAATAATTACTATAATTTCTATTAGTTATTTTTATGATAAGAAAGCGAATTTTACAGTTATTTTAAAGGCTGCTGAATGGTTGCCATGTCAACGACCCCGCACATAGGAGACAAAACCGAAAGTTCCTGAATTATCGAAATTTGGATGACATATAAAATAGAAGCGAAGATACCATATCCTTCCAGAATCTTATTTGTCACTGAGATTATAAAAGTACGAGTAATACACCTCAATTAATAGTCAAATGAAAGCTCTCTTTGCATTGTTGATTTCCAACAGTTCTCTGAGAGTTTTGTACTGTTGCGGAAATTTAAAAGCAATTTGCTACTTGCATGTTGTTGCTTACTGTGAATATTATTTTCAGTATTCTTCGGCTGTATTCCGCTCTTTTTTTAAATTAAAAATATAAACCATTATCGTGGTTTTGGCTTTTTTACCTTAAACCAGGAGTCAGATTTTTCCGAAACAATGTTTTTGTCAAGTCATTTTTTTTTCATAAATTTGGAACCAAATGGCTTCACTGTCACGGAGTTATAATTTCTTTAATCTAAACAATAAATTGTTTACAAAATTTTTAAAATATCAAAATAATGTTACAATCAAGAACAAATAAAGGATTGTGGATTAAAAACTCTACTATATCGGTAATGGTAAAAAAAAAATCAATTGCAATTTTCCACCACAGATCAAATTAAATAAAAATGCTTAAATTCATGGAAGCATATTTTAATGTACTCATTTTTTACGTACTGAAAAGAAGCTGTTTTATTTGAATTATTTTCTATATTTTAGCTTTCAATTTCTAAATTCTTATTGTAAATATTATGAAACAATACATTGTGTAATGTTCTAATTCTACCGTGTATTGTTCTTGTTCTCTTTTTTCTCCAATTCATTATTATGTGGCACCAGTAATAATTAATCATATTTTAATTTAATTTGTCTATAAATTAATTATTTATCTCTGAAAATATTAATATAGTATATTGTTATCAAGAACAGAAAAGTATATAAAATTATAAATTTCTAACGTCTCAAGAAGTATGTGAAAAAAACGGTTACAACATTTTCTTTTAAAAGCATAAAAATTCAATTTAAATTGAAAAAAATTTTAGTATGAAACAAAAGAATACTGCAAGATGATTTAAGTAAGAATTTTTAAAAATCAGCAGAAATATTCTCGTTTCTAACTTATACAATACTGCATAATTTGTTTTACCTTTTTTTTTCATAGTAAAAAAAAGTGAAGTATAGATTTTATAGCAATTTTAATATGATTTACTTCTTCTGATTTATGCAAACATAGATTAAAAGATATGGCATTTAGTATTATAAAAAGAATCTAAATCCAGTTTAATTCCATGATTTAAAAAGAAAACGCATTGTGATCCACAGTCTCATAGAGACCACTGATTATATTTATTTGAAGATATACCATCTTGATTGATTGATATCCTGTTAACTATATCTTTGATATGATTGTCACAGATTAACTAAAAAAAGTTGTAATAGAAAATCTCATGTACAATGATAGCGTGTTAAAAATTTTTAAATCATTCTTAGATGAAAAAATATAAATGATTAAAAGTTTCGGTCGTTTGTCATATGAAATTCTCTATTCATAATGCTCACAAATACGAAAATCGATCTGAAACAATCAGTGATTCCCTAACAGAAAAAAAAAGTAATCCCAAAGTACAAAATAAAAATATACTCTAAGAAAATATGAGCGTTAACCTGAAGTTTAGTTTAGTTATATTAACGTCTTGTTTTAAAGCAACACTAGGGCTATTTTGGAACGGATCTCGTAATTTTGAACCCCGGTCAGTTGACGAGGACGACACCTGAGCTGGCACCTCCCTCTCCACACCACGCCCCACCGGCGGGAGGACGCTTGGTCACGACGGATTTAGCGTGCACCAGATACACTTACACGACGGTTCTTCGGTAAAATCGAGTCTCGAACCTGAAACCCTTCGGTTCCGATCTTGCCACCACGGCCCACAATGAATAAGATATTAATGGATAGAAGTTTTTACAGATTTCGGTATAGTATACAGTTTATTGTAAAATACGAAAAACCTCAAATCTTTTACGCATGCTTCAGGAAGTGCTGATTTCACCAAATCAGTGGTGAATTAAGATGAAAGATATATTCACATTTTATTTAGCTATTCGATACGCCGTGATTAGGTGTAACAAATCGAATTATTCTTATGAACAATATAAGTTTCGAACTTTAAAAAAAATAGTTTGATTCAAAATAATAAGAGAGAAGAAGACAAATTCAATGACCAAATAACAAAATGCATTAATAATAATAATAATAATAAAAAATGCATTCAACAAAAAAAAAAGTCAAGGCTTGTTTTTTTTTTTTTTTTTTTTTTTTTTTTTTTATGAAAGCAACACTAATCTATTTGGGGACAAACCTCATTATCCGGTCAGATGACTCGACCGACTCAAATAATTTTACATCCCTTAAAATTTGAGCTGCATCTTCTCTTCCAAATTCCACAGAGCACCAATGATAGCACGCTTGTCTAAGGATATCAAATTTGCGTGCTATAGGCCCTAATATACGACGAATCCGTATTTGGAATCTGATTTCGAATCTAGAACCGTCCATCCTTGAAGTCGAAATCTTACCACTAGGCTCTGCTGCCCCATGACTTAACAAAGAACTCCAGAAATACGCTCTTCTTATCACATATCACTCCTCCGTGGAAAAAAATCGTTGCAAAAAGATACTCTTCTAAAATGAACACTACTTTATTTATGCTAATAATTGTCATTTATTTAAAATTAGCTGCCTTTGAAGACTAGCTGGTTCACCGAGATTAATGCTCACTAAAAGTTTCAATTAAATATGTTATGTAACTTGGTTTTTTTAATAAAAAAGTTTCTTCTTCAAAAAAAATTTTAGTCTTCAAATTTTGATATTCATATAACACATACTAATGTAGAAACCTAAGCCATTAGAGAGATAAGTAGCCATTTCACTACTTATTTCTCTAATTCTCTATTAATTTCCGGAAAATTTGAACTTTAAATTAAAGTGGAAGCAATTTAGGGAGAAAAGAACCGGCCAGGAATAAGCACCCAAACAGTATTCCGGAGTCCGCTGGGCCAGTCCCCCGAGCAAGGCTGCACACGGAATCTACCAATGACAGACCGAGCGGCATCGGGCACCAGGAGTGATCTGGGCCCTTCGTTACTCCTCCCGTGCGAGTTTATTTAAAATCTTAGTTGTTACAATCATTGCGGGAATAGTGGCAATTTTTATTTACAATATGTTTTACATCGCTCAACCCACCCTGTGCGGATAAATAGTATGGCAACAAAGTACTCAACCCATAACAGTAGGGAGGAATGTTTATTAACAGTAACTCAACCCACTTCAGTGGGAAGAATCTCTTGGTTAACATTTGCCCAACTCACATTAGTGGGGAGAGATATGTATATATGATTACAGTTATAATTACAAGTATGTGTAATTTGCTAGGGAAGTATTAAGCAGTGTCATTTTCTAGGGAAGCATTAAGTAGTGTAATTTGCTAGGGAAAGTCAAAAAGAAAAGGAAACTTTCTTCATTTCTCTTTCCAGGGCTTCGTAACCTTGCTAGTATCCAGCGCTGAATTAGTGCAATCGGCAACATTTCTATGCAACGCGTCACTCTTTTTCCCGCGTTATTTATTGAAGTCTAGCAGACGGCTAAATATGGCAGCTACATTGTCGATCTGCGCAAAGGAAAAAAATGAGTGCAGTGTTTCAGATGTTCAGTTTTTATTCGTCGTATGCAAGCACAGTTTGGTGACAGCTGTTTATCGCGAAGCAATATCTACGAATGGATAGAGTGCTTCAAATAGGGAAGAACTTCTTTATGTGACGACTAAAGATCGGGCAGGACATTGACATCAGCCACTGAGGACAGCGTGATCTGTTGCAAACTAAAATGAAACCTGCAATCCTTTTTAAAAATCGTGGAAACTTGCAGAAATATAACATCCAGCAGCAAGATAACGTTCGGCCACATTCTACCCATGACCGGCCTAAACAATAAAGCAGTTGGGATTCGAAGTGTTGGAACCCCTTCCATACAGTCTCCAGAACTGGCTCGAAAAGATTTTCATATGTTTAGACCACTGAAGAAAGCGCTAAGAGGAAGAAGATTTGCAAATGATGATGCGGTGCCAAATTGCTTACAGATACAACCTAAAAACTTTTTTCCGACGGAATCAAAAAACTTTTGAAACGCTGGGAAAACTGCGTTGAAATCCAGGGTGGTTATATAGAAATATAATGTAAATTTCAGTTTTCTATCATTACAATAAATGCTTCTTTTCTCAAATGTCCCTTTACTTTTTGATTCTCCTTCGTATATTTTTAAATTTATATCTAAAAGCTAATGACTGATTTGCAATTAACTTTGTTGTACATGCTGATTATTACCTCAATAATGTCTAATGGACTTTAATTGAATTATTTTTTATAGGAAAGGAATGTTTCAGAAGTTAATTTTGGATTTCAAAACATAGAACCTTTTGCTCAGTATCCATAATCTCTGAATTCCATAAATAATCTGACAGCAATCTAAATCAGAGCATCATATATTTGGTCACTTTTCCAACAATCTAGGTTGGCACGCCAACATACGTCCGGAATCAATATTTAAGAAAGTAAAGTCGATTAAAGACTTTTTTCCTACTCTTTGTATATTATTTTCTAATAGATATTGTAAAACATTTTTTTAAAAATTCACGAAATTGAACTTATTTGAAATTCAAAACAACTATTATAAGATATAACTTCAACTTGTTAGTACATTGTGGCTTATGAATTATCTTTGATAATTATCGAATGAATGCAGTTCATTTTCAGAAAAAAAAATTTTCTAATAACACAGAATTAGAATTCTATTTATTTAGCATAGAAACACAACATTCCATTCTATTTAACATAGAATTTTTTTAGCATTGTATTAAGAAATAAGAAATATTTCCTTAAATGAGTCTTTTTTGAAAAAAATAATCTGTTTTCAATTTTCAGGTGCATCTCACTTATTCATAAGTATCTTGTGCATGAAAACTCGCAGAAAAATACATACATCATTAATTTGTTAATTTTTTAAGGAGCTATACTTTAAAAATTATCAGTTGCAGTCATTGGGATGAAAAAATGCATTCGAAATGATTACTCTTGCAAGTAATATGTAATTAAATTGCGCAAAAAGTTTATTTTTTTCTATTCTTCTGCTCAAATGCTGCATGCATTATTTTTCCATTTCTTCGTATAACCGTAAGTTGAAACAATGCATAAATAAGAATGTATAAAAGACACTTCGAGGAATAAATAATGCGAATGAATTGAACAATATAACAAATTGAATGAAATAATTTATTCTTTAGAAATGTTATTTTCATAAAGAATGTTTTGAATAAAATATTTGTCGCTACTCAAATAATATTCGTTATTTTCCAGAACTGAAACTTTTTCTCGGCGATTCCTTTTTTTTTTAATTATATTAACTCTACTCCACTTTAAGAGCTTTCTTTCAAGCAGTTGAGAATACAATTGTAATGCCATATCAATTGAGTATTTTTTTGGCAATTTAAACTTCCTTCACTATGTGTTAATTTGCATTTGTTTGCAGTAAATGCTATTTTTTACGCTTTTTAAAAAAGAATGATATGCATAGATACTATTATTAATCTCTTTTCATGTTGGAAAAAAAAGGATTTTTTTTTCATTGGGGGTTTGTTATTATTATTCACTTCTTGGAAAATTACATTTCTGAAACATACTGACGTTTGTTAACATTTTATTTAGATATTATAAATTACATTATCAAAGACATTATTATTTAGATATTCCCAAGGCTTAGTTTAGTATTTTTTTTCATTTAATTTTTACTAAATTTTGATACCATACGAAAAATACTGGCTATAAATTACCTTCAGAAAAAAAAATTACAAATAATATTTATGAATAGGAATTAAATACCCTAATATTTATGAAAAGAAACTGAGAAGATTAATTAAATATTAAAATGTGGAACGTAATAAAAGTGAACAAAATCGTTTTAAAAATCATTTTATTAGTTAACAGAAAGAAAGGAAATAATATGGAATTTTTCATTACATTTTCGTATATGAAATATGCAAAACATTGAAATCATCAAAAAATTCGAATTAGAGATTTTAAATATTTTCTGTGGTTGAATCACAAAATCAATGTTTGTTGTTATTGTGTTGTGTGATGTATGGCACTTTACAATCTGTCAGCGATTTAAGCCGAGTGAGCGTCTCTTGTTTTTTCAGTAGCATCAACTAAGTCGCCAATCAAGAGGGTGACTTAGCTACTTCATGCGTTACATTCGCTTGCACAACCCCTTTTTGCAGGGGGGCACATTCACGCACCTCACAGATGGAGTACAGAAGAAAAAGAACTATGCCCGAACCGAGACTCGAACCCGGGCACGACCTTCGTAAAACAAGGCCTCACAACTTATTTGTGATGTCACACGGGTAGGATGATTGGCTACCATGAACAAAATCCCACTTTCTTCCTTGATGTTTAGGTATATTTTAAATTCACTTAAAAATAACTTATTATTAATATTAAGGCATTTATCTTGCATAAAATTCAAAATTATTTATTTTTCCCCTGTGTGAATAAAAGAAAAGGTATGGTAAAAAATCTTAAGGTCCTCTATAGCTTATTGACCATTTAATAACATTCAAACTTCATTCAATAACATTTAAATCACAATGTAAATTTATTAGATATATACATTGGGGTATTATTGTTAGTTTTTCTTGTTTTAATGGAGATTTTTTTTAAATTTTATTAAAAATAGTTTTGTTTTTTCCCTGAAAATATTTTTAAAGCTTAAAATTAAATTAATCTAATACTTTTTAAAGCTTTTGATGATTTTTTTTTATTGTAGTGACAGGCAATACATGTATTTTATAAGTTAACATTTAATTGTTTACTTCTCAAATTACTTATGGACTTTCAAATAAAATATTAATGTATTTAATATAAAATTTAAATTTTACACCAACTAATTCTGTTGTTAAAAAAGAATTACTTTCATAGCTTGTTTTTTCACATTAAGAATTGTTTTCATTTAACATATTAGTAATTCATACAATTTAATAAACTAGCTTTTATTATACCTGATTTTACATTTCAATGCATTTATAATTATTTTCAGTTCAATCTGTAGAAACAGTAAAAGAAAACACAAATAAAAAAAATCACACACTATTTGAATCATACATTTTATTTACAGAGAGACAATAACAAAATCCAACTTTATTATAAATTTCACACAGACAAATGAAAATAATTATAATATTAAATAAAGTTAAAATACAAACTTACAAATTACTTCTAATTTGGAAGAAATTGATAAAGAATGACTTACCTTAGGAGCTTGAGAAGTGCCTAGACAAATAAAAATTATTTTGTTTGCTTTTTGAATTATACTCCATGTATTTGATTTAAAGTTTTTAAATTTTAAAATTAAATCAGAAAAAGTGTTGATTTTTTCTATCCCCTCTCGTTTTGCTATGTCCTGGAGACTGCTATTTAAAGCTGCTTTTAAATTTTCCCATTTTTTTACGTGTTGCCCTATCCACTGGAGTTTCTCTTCCTGCTTTTGATTTTGAGGAAAAGTATGATAGTAAATTAGGGAAAATTGAAGGTACAGCATCAGGTACAAGCCTATAAAAAAAGAAAAAAAAGTGGAATTCTTTAGATAAAAAAATTAGTAATTTAATAAAACTTAAAATCAAAAACAGGATAGATATTTTCTTAATACATAAACTAAAAGCTAACGTATGTTAGACAGTATTAAATAAAATCATATTGAGTATTAAATAATAAAATTTAAAATCAGCAGAAACATTCATTCATCCAAAATAAATACCTAGTTCAATATTATGTTGGAATATCTATAGTAATTATTTATACTACCATTCAAGTAATACAATATTCTACATGAATTAATCAATTGATTTTACACGGTATGAAAAATGGATTTAAAAACAGTAACTTTTTTTAAAAAAAGTTTCAGATATTTTTTAAAAGTTGCATTCATTTATAATTAAAGATTGTGTATAACTAATGATATTTAAAAATAATAATAAATATTAATTGTTTTATATAAAATCTGATGATTTATAGATAAACAAATAAAAATTATATTTTCTAAACCTATATGAGCATGCAATTCATATTGTTTTTACAACTATATCGAATTTTTTTGCATAATATTTTAGAATAAAATATAAGTTTAATCTGCTACAATCTATAGTCATGATGTATATAATTAAAATTAAGTTTTATTATTCATTAGATGATTTTAAACTTTTTTTATAAGAGCATAATAACAATAAATCACTTAAGTACTTTGTAAGATTTTGGTGATAATTATTAAAAATTTCTAAAAAAAATGCCTTTTACACTCTAGTAGTACTTGAATAAGTTCTCCTGTACTGGTATTAAACGCTTCTCTAACTGTTAAAAACTGATTTTCTTGAAAATGTTTAGCACAGACTTAAATGTTAGCAACAAATATTAGGCCTAAATCAGATTTTAAAAAATATGTATGAAGTATAATTAAAAAGGCACAGAAACAAAACATTTTAAATACTAGGAACAAATAAAAAAAGACTATGAGAAGTAACAATAAAACAAAGAAGTTTTTTTATTTAGCTCAAGCAAACGATACCAAAGTAATAGGAAGCATAAGCAACCAAATGTAGAGCAAACAAAAATGACAGAAGATAAATGAAAGTTATACATAGTTTTAAATGTTTCGCATTTTAAAAGAATTAATTAACTAAAAATTGTACAGAAAAATCAAACTTACCTTACTATATTTAGTTGGTACGAAATTGTCCCGCTTTATTGCAGAGATCCATGCTCTTCTAGTGTTTTCATCGCTTGGAAACGAAAGTACAGAAACATTGGAGCTATTTATTTTTGTGTGTGTGTGTATAATTACTTTTACAATTAGGAACACAGCACGCAATAGGCATCTTTATTACGATAAATTAAAATTAATATGAAAAAAAGATCGGAAAACTTTTAAGCAAAGCCAATAACACATTACCCTTACTTCACTACGACAACGAGTACCGTGACTAACCGCACCCTTTTACACCACTTGCCTTCAGAATTTTCTACAGAATTCATCCAACCTCATGATGTCACGGGCTGAAAGCGTTGGGAGTTGTGAGGCCTTGTATTACGAAGGTCGTGACCCGGGACGCCATTGTTTGTAATAAATGAAAAAACATATAATTCAGAAGCTAAGTTTGTTTGTTTTTTTTTAATTATATATCCTTACTTGTGAATAAGCTAATTCGAAAACATTTTGAGCTAAACAGATGGTATTACACCATTATTACACCATATTTGTAGATTTCAATGAAATTTTGAATCAAATCTATTCAGAAAAAGTCTGTCTGCCTGCCCGACTGTCTGAAAACGAAAAGAACTAAACAGATAAAATTTAGTACGCATGTTTAGCATCTAAAATGTATATTCTTATCGAATCTTGGACCAATTCTGTCAGAGGGTGACCGTCTGTCTATCGGTACTTCAGTATGCATGTAAACAAAATAACTCAAACAGGCAATGGACTAAATAAATAAAGCTTGCTATATGATGTTTGAGTTTTAACCGTACGCCAGAAATGAATCGTCAAAAGCCATGTGAGAGATACGGTAAAAATGCTAGATACAAGTCAAATATCAATATTTCGTTATTAGAGTTCGCTGTTTTCAGGTACGACATTGGCGTCATTATCCAAGGCCCAAAGTTTTATGCGGAGGAAAAGAAAAATTATCTTTATTTTAGAGAATGTGAGAAAGATTACGGAAGGCCACTAATGCTGGCTTATAAAAATGTCGTCACCACAAACAAAGCTGTGGAATGGAAATCGAATTGAATTGAATTAATATTTTAAATTTCTTTTTATCAATTATATTCTGTTTGAAATAAATAAAAATCTAGATAATGCATATAATAACAATATTTCACGTAGTAACAGCATTTTCTCATTGTATTCCTCATATATGAAAAATTAAAATTGGACCATTTTTAAGAGAAAAGTGATTAAAGAGAATTGTGTCATAAATGAAAACGATTTCATAAATGTTGACTGAACTCATCCTCTTAAACACATTAACTAAATTAAGTAGTTAAATACATTAAGTAACTAGAAAAAAAGGAAAAGGCAATTCTTTCCACCAATTTAACGCTATAAATTGTCCATATATGACAGATTAGATTGGCTGTTTATTAACTACAGGGTTAAAATATTTTCGGTTTTTAAGAGGTAAAAATAAGAATAAAATATGTAGTGCTGCCATCTATCGATTAAAATATCTTAACACGCGATTCTGTTGGTTAATATCTTTCTTCAGTTTTCTGATTATTAGATATTTTACACAATTACTTTATAGATCTGTCAGTTAAAAAATACAATAAGAATTCCATCTTAATACAGAATTTTGTATTCATACGCTATATTTAACATCACAGAATGCTGCTAAGATGAATAACATACGTTTGAAGGATTCTGATAAAATACAATTCCTTTCATTAAATAATTTACATTCATTAACTGTACATATTCACTCGTTCTATAAGAATTTAAGTTTTTTCTGAATGACATAAAAATTAATTGAAGTGATCATTTCCATAATAAGTGAAAAAAAACTTCTATGTATTATAGGAAAGGATTGAAATATTTCTTGTCAATACAAATCAAAAATATAAATTTTCTTAGTAGTTATTTGATTGCTTTTAAGTGTAAATTCTTTTTTTAAAATTTTACCTTATAAATTGTTTTATTCATATTAGACAAGACAAAAAATAATATAGGGCTGTTTTGTACTGACAAAAAAGAGATAAAATTCCTGCACGGAATAAATTAATAATAGATTTTGCTTAGTTTTTCTCTGCTATAATGTTTTTTAATTGCAATTTTACCTACTTAAGCACCTTTTTGGGGGGACAGCACATTTTGCATATTAATATCTTATGATTAATCTAGAATGTGTTTCTAGATTAATCATAAGATATTAATATGTTTAACCTTTTTATTATGTTTGTTTAACCTTTTTATATGTTTGTATAACCTTTTTTTAACCTTTGTATATGTTTAAAATTTTTATTATGTTTTTTTTCTGCTTTATTCATGGCATGCCTGAGAATTGCATATTTTGTTTCTGCTTTTATAAATTTCCATTGCATTCAAGATATTATACAATATCGCCACGATATCGCTCGATATTCAAAATGCCGAACATTATCGTGAAGATATCGTAAACATATTACTGAACGTTTTGTGCTATTAGGGCCGTTTCCACTCAATACCTTTCTGAAATGTATCGCGATAATTATTTTTCTGACAAACAAAAGTGAGAAAAAAATTTTCTCGTTTCTTACCACAAAAGCTAGGGACTGGTTTTAACAATACTTGGAGAAATATTTGAAATATTTATTTCTATTTCAATTCTGTGATTCAATTTTAAAGAGCAATATTTATGATTCCTATGCCATTAGTGTAATAAATCCTTCATCATCATATGTACCAAAATACCGATGAGCATTTTTGTCGAATTTAGCCACCGATATATTTTTTTTTTCTAAAATTACTCATCTATTACTATTTGCCCAGACATGCGATAAGATGTAATAGTTGTAAAACTGAGAAAATAGTAATAATAAAAATAATAACGTTAAACGCATCATTTTTTATCAATCAAAGATATTTGAAAATTTTTATTATTTGGCAAAGAAACAACGAATAATATCAAGTGGTATAAGTAAAACAACAACAAAATTATTTTTACAAGTAATTTCAAGGTCAGTCTTTATTAAAAGAGTTCAGGTGTTGTCCTCATCATCTGACCGCGGTTCAAAATTATGAGGTCTATCCCAAATCAGCCCTAATGTTGCTTTAAAACGGGGCGTTAATATAACTAAGCTAAACTAATTCATTTCTTATTAATTATAGCCTTTCATTTTTTTTCCAGATATAACAGTTAAAATGACAGGTTTTTATTTATTTTATTTACTTTTTTTTATTTATTTCTATTTATTTATTTATTGACCTTTGTTGGACTCTTTCCGAGATGGACTTCTTAGAATGATACAACTACACTTTGAAAATGTTTGTCAACATTTAAAGCATAAAACCTACCTTCACGAATAAGACACTAGAAAGGTATTGTAAAATACCAGACTTGCTCAATGTTTTTGTTACATCGTATATTTTAAGACATTTATTGACAAAAAACATTATATTATACAACATATACGTTATTTATTTGACAAAAAAGTACTGAAATTAGTTAAAAACTATAAGAAGCATAAAAAAAATTAAGGCGCGAAAATGCATAGGCTAAATAGATAAGTAAAAATAACCTTAAAAAGATCCATTATCTTACATTAAACTAAAATTGATGAAATATTTTCCCCTAAGAGCCAAGAAAGAAAACATATGCACAACCACTTTCGACGGCACGCTTCCTGTAATGAAATAATAGCAGCCCTATAACTCAAAATATCTTCCAACTTCGATCTTTACGATATTATCGGTATTCAGAATGTAAAAAATATAAGACTTGTACAAATGATGGACGCAATTTTAAAGAAAATCATATGTTCGATACTACTGCACACATTACAAAATAAGTGATACATGAATTTAAAGAGAAATATACCAAGTTTTTTTCAGTTACAAATGTTCGATATGTGACCACCTTGTTACACATCATATGCCCCATCTGTAATCCTGTTCGTATGCAAGAGGAATTGGAAAATGAAGATATCGCGAATAAATAGATTTTCTCAAACGGAGCAATCTTCCATTTATCAGATCATGTAAATCGATATAATGTCAAAATATGAGGAATCCTCATGAGATTGTCCAGTTTCATGTAGATTCACCAAAAATGAATGTTTTTTTCTGCAATGTCACGGAAAAAATTATATGGACCGTTTTTCTTTGTTGAAAAAATTGTTACAGGTGAAATTTATCTGGACATGCTGCGAATTTGGTTATTTCCATTAATGCTTGAGAATAGCGAAAATTTTGTGTTTTAGCTGGATGGAGCTCCACGTCATTGATCTTTGCAGGTACATAGTTACATGAACGAGGAACTTCTACACCAATGGATGGGGCGTGGGGATTATTTTGATTTACCTTTAATCACATGGCCACCAAGATCCCCAGACCTAACACCATGTGATTTCTTTGTGTAGGCCAACATCAAAGACATTGTTTATATAGCAGCAATGCCGAATACACTGCCAGAACTTAAAGAACGCTTTTCTGAAGAATTCCGAACCATTGACCGAGTGATGCTACAAAGTGTTTGAAACGAACTGGATTACAGATATCTTGTGCTTACACTGTATCTTCTGCTGTTAGGGAAAGCCAGGCAGAAAAATCTTATTTTGAGAAAAATTGATTAAAAAAAAGAACTTGACATGTTATTTCCTCCCCCTACCCCCCCCTACCCTTTTTTTATTTTTTTTTATTTCTCTTTTGTGAAGAATAAGAAAAGGATGCGACATAAAAAGAATGATTATCTACATTTTAGACATCCCATAAAAGCTTTTTTTCCCGTCCCTCAAAAAAAGGTCATTTATGAAAGCAAATCTTTCTATGCATAAATATATCAATAAACCAGAGGAAATTATCTTTCTTGCATCCTGTCTAAAACACTCGCATGAAATTGTGAACTTTAAATAAGACTGTGTAGCCACGAGGCCTCAGATTTTTATTTTCGCATCTGAAAACTGTGGGCTTCGTAACATAGTTAAGGAAGGTTGTATTTGTATGTTAATTGCATGCTATTGGTGAACAATGATTATTAAGGATTAATCTTCGATGTGAATCTAACATTTTTACTGAATCTAACGTGCGACTTTTTACAATTTTTCGGAAGTTAATCGCTGGCAAATGGTTGATGTATAAGAAACAGAAAATAGAATAAGTATTTTAGATGCCAAACAAATTGTATTTGTGTTTTACACAACTGGTTTGAACTTGTTTTTACAAAATGACTGAAACCAAACTATGTTATACGTTACAACTGTAAATGAAATTTAAAAAAATGTACCGAATTAGCATAGATGATGTGTTTTTATTTATGTTAATCTAATAAGAAATAAACAGAAATTAAATTTTTAAAAATTATCTTTTTTTTAATTTTAATTGACAAAAATGTGAACTAATTGTGATAATGAATTATACCGAATTAGAGGATGAGAGTTCAGAATATCTACTCTGAATTAAAGAGCTCTTTATGGCGATCCACGTGGGCTATTATTTGATATTAGCTGGCAATTTGTTTCGCAGAATATTGCAGGCAAAGAAAAATACGAGAAAAAAATGATGTACATATACTGATCATGAAAGTAGATAAGACAAACGATTTATTATTTGTACATATTTTAACCGTATCTCATCATCAAAGAAATTGTTTTCAAACTCATTAAACCAAACACGCATTACTAAGAATATGATTGAATAACATAACCGTTTGAGATATTTTATTGAATAAAAAATGCTTATAAAAATGTTGAAGGAAAAATATTGAGTTATTTTATATATATCTTTATAATACATTATTACCAATGTGTTAAAATAATCGTAATCTAGTCTCATGATTATATATATATATATATATATATATATATATATATATATATATATATATATATATATATATATATATATATATATATATATATAACCAATCTAAAGTAAGAAATAGTTTGAAAACGAAACAAAACAGTTTCGAAATCGCAACTAAAATTTATTACCTATTTAAACTAAAACCAAAAAAGAACTTCATAGTATTTAGAGACCGCAATTGCAGCTACTTCTAAAACACAGATGAATTGATACAAAAGTATTAGAATCAAGTTAATAGGAAAAACAAAAAAAACAAATAAAAATTAAACCAAAAAAATTATAAAAAATATAAAAATATATAAAAAAAGAATCCGGCCTGAAGACTTTTTCAAGGGTCACCCTCAGGCAGGGATTCAAAGAAAGAGATTTTTTCTGTGAGGAAATACAGACATTTGTCTAATAATGATTCCTCGTGACCCGAAAACCCCTGAAATTAGGCTCAAGAGATACTATATGTGTAATTATATATATATATAATTTAAATATTCACTTTAAATTCTGAGATGTGCGGTTTTATATTTTCCAACAGTGATCAATTCGCAGAATCGGCAAATTCCTTTCTGAAACTATATAAGTTCAAAATATCTTTACAGACTCTCTTATTCTTGTTTTTTTTTTCTATTTGGTATTATATCTTCCATTTGTCATGGCTTTGATAAATTATTTAATTATTTCAACAAATTTCGGTCTGATTGAATTAAAAATGAAATAAAACTACAATTGTTTTTACAAGATTACATGCTGAATTTCATTTATTTAAATCTCTAAGTTTTTTTGGTAATTGCGTTTACATGAATATGAAAGTACAGACTAACAGACAGTCCATCGTTCGGCAGATTTGGTTTCAAATTTGATATGAATCTATATTTTATATATTACAACTGAAGAACAAATTTCACTTTAAGATGCTGCATTTTTAAATTGAAATGTTTAAATGCATTCAAAGGTACAGACAGACATCTCTTTGCGTACTTTGTTTAAAATTTGATACGCTTTTACGTCTCATATTATAAGCATGTGTACCAACAGTTATTTATTTAGATCTTTCTGTTTCGTAGCTATCGTGTTCACAGTCGGTCAGACAAATTTCTCCTGAATGCATTTCCTTCAGAATTTGGTAGAAATTTGTAATTTGATGTCACGTTCAAATATGCACGTTCAACAAGCTAGAAACATTTTAGAGTTATTGCATTTGACGATCTCAATTCTTTCCCTTTGTGTACATATCTGAGAAAGTAAAAATAAATTTAGATCCATTCCCCACGTTTGTTGACCAGTTGCATCAGCATTTCAATGGTTTCAAGCAACAGAAAGATTCAATGATAAAACAGCTAATTACTTTTTTGTCGATTATTTCGAGTTAAAGTTTTATCATCAGGGAAATACATAGTGCTCGCATTTTGTATTTTATATCAGGAGTTCCCAAATTTTTAAGAATTGCAAATCAATTTTTAGAAACTAAATGTATTGCAACCACTTTACCCTCGACGCAGGGAATTTTTTCTGAAACGAACAACATATGCTCTTTCTGGATAAAAATTTATGGGGCAAAAAAAAACGACTTTGGGAAGAAAAAACTTTTTAAATATAATTAATGTATAAGAAGGGGGTACGAACGAACCTACAGATAAAATTCCAAAGATAGGAAGGTCTGAAAAAAGAACATTTTTTAAAATCTCGAATTTTATTTTATTTATTTTTTAACGATTACAACTTTTTTTTACTTTCTTAACATATATGAGAATGTAAAAATTAAATTTAGATCCCTTACTCACATTTGTTGACCAATTACAACATCTTTACAATAGTTTAAAAATTTTAAAAATAAGAAGATTAATGGACAAAAAATTTACATTACTTTGTATATTATTTCGATTTAAAGTTTTAATATCAGGGAGATATATTGTTCTCGCCCCTTATATTTTATATCAGAAGTTCCCAGATTTTTAAAAGTTGCAAACTACATTTTAGAATCTAAATGAATGGGGTAATCTTCGAAGAATGGAATCTTTTTAAACGAATACCACACGTTCTTTCTGGAAAGATCTTTATGGGGGAAAAACTTTTATAGAAGAAACTATTCAAGTAAAACTTAACATTAGTAGTCATAATGTATGGATTGATGAAGATTTTAAGCTCTTTTGTATACTGTGGAAAGATACATACCACGATCCACAAAAAATTGATTCACGACTCACTGTTTGACAAATTCTACCTCTTTTCTTTAGATATCTTGCTTCAAAAATATTTCCTTTTTCCCCTATTGTCTTTTCTTCATTATTGATCATTTACCACACAGCAGGCACTAAACCGATGCACGTGCCATCGGTTCTTAAACTACTTTTCGAACGAAACAAGATTTGTTTTTACTTCCAAACCTTCCGCCGATGATCGATCGGTACATGTCGACAATTCCCACGACAAACACTGTATTTGTTTTTTCTTTATTCCTACCCATTTTATTGAACAGAATTTCTTACCACCAAAAAGCAGATTCATCCAGAGTCAAGCAGGGGCACTCCTACTGCTAACGTTGCACGCCCTGTTTATTCCCATTGATGTTTAATTTAATTTAGGGCTAATGTTCCTAACTGGGCAGAAAAGAGCTCTTAATTTAGCTTCCCAGTGATTTCGTACTCATTTAACAAAGAGCAATTGCTGCTTCGCTTAACTTGTTTGGCGTTCTGTCGCCATAATTTTTGTTTGAGAGGGGAAATGGCTGCAAAGGATTAGTACAAATGGGAAACTTAAATCAGAAGTTCCAATTGTACTGTCCAACATTTAGTTGATGAATGCTCACGCTTTTGTGAATTGATGTTAGTTGTCTCACATTAAGATGCTAATTTTAGTTGGCAAGGTCAAAGAAAATTTAAAGAAAAAAAAATATGCCTTTCTTTCTCTATATTTATTTACATACCCTGGCGCGAATTTAGAATGTAATTTATTTTTGCTTCATAATTTCTGAAGAAACTATTTGGAATGTGATTTATGATTCATAAATCTAGTTGAGTACACAGTGAATAAATAATTCAGTTGTATAAACGGAAGTAGTCTGGAAATGGCAGAAATTCGACTCAAGAACAAACATAAAGATCAAAGGAAAAATTTCAGAGTTCTGCTTCTATTTCTCAAATATATATCTATTATCTAAAGCAAACATAATGATGGTAATTACATGTCGCTTCAGTCATATCACTGAGTAAATTTATATTTATTAATTTAATTGTATTAAACGTATTTCATATACATAATGTCCAAAAAAGTAGAACAAGCTTTTATTTTTCTAAATATTATAGTCATATATTTTCATTTACAAAGTTCCATGAAAGAAGACGTGGAATTCAACTCATTGTATAAAAATGGTATGGTTTCTGTGAAAATTGATTGCAATCAATTTGAAAAATTAAATGTTTTAAAGTCCCTATAATGTGAAAGTGTCAGTTAATAAAAAAATTTTCTACATTCATCTATGAACATACACATAAACACAGTTTCACATATGTGAAACACAACAATGTGAACTGTAAGCTAAAAGGATTTCTCAAATTATTTTTTTGAAATTCAACAAACCATATATGTTTGGAGCAAGTAGGAGTTTTATATCTCTCACATTTGTATTTTTTATTATCTTTCATTCATCCTTTGATTGTTTTAACTTACTAACAATTTCTTTATTAGTTTGGTTTATATTAGTAGTTAATCATATTTTAGCATTATTATTATTAGTAACATTTCTGTAATGCAGGATCACATAGTAATTCATTATTGAACAAATAAATAATAAATTTAAAAGCTTCTTTAACTGTTAGTCAAATACGGGATTGGATTCAATAACCTTTTTCTTTTCCAAAGCAAATACTCATAACCTCTGTTTTTGTGGTCAATTCAGAATGCTTGGTAGTGTTATCAATTGTATCAAAAAATATTGTCACGTAGGTTCTTTAATGTAGATCTCAATGACACATACAAAGTAGAGCTAAACCAATTTATTAACTCAACCCTGAACTGAGAACACAGTGACTGACAAATCTTCTGCTTTTATACTAGCAGGGAAAGTTTCAGAATACTTTTCTGGGGGCAGTAAGAAAAATCCAGAATACTTATCTGGTAAACTAAAGAAAGGTCCAGAATCTACTGGAACATGAAATAAAGGAAGACATAAAATCAAGGATATAATTAATATTTTCACAGAGTGTGAATCGCATTGTCTCTAGCGCGATTCGAACTTACAATCTCTTGATTATGAGATCAGTGCTTTGACCATTCGGCCATGGAGAGCTGACTGCATATTTTCAATGCAGCAATATACAAAAAGCTCAAATTTACTTATTTGTCAAATAAATAGCAAAATAATGAACTAATCATCTCTTTCAATCAACGATACAAATACACCAAGTTTTAATTTATACCAAATTCATGATGTCTAAATAAGTTAAGAAAGGGTCATCCCTCCTTCGCCAACCTTAAATTTTGTGAAATAGCTCAAAAACAGTTCTTCATTGTGTATTTTGTAGGTTTTGTAGATTTAAAATAATCCTTTAGTCTCAAATATTTATACGATTTCAACAATCTTTGTCTCATGAGAAAGCTCATATCACTTAGATACATAATCAATGGTCGCCTGTTCCACTTCGGTCTCCGTTTTCGAAAAATATCTATTAGAATTCCCATCTTCAACAGTTAGACTGATTTCAGCAATTTCTTTCGCCACTTAGCAAGTATTACTAACTAGTCAGAATATTTTTGTTTGTTACGCAGATATAATTTAAATTAATACTTTCTTTAGTTGTAATATAATATAATTCATCGATGTTCGTTGACATGACTAATGGTTAGTAAGAAATAAAAGTAACATTTCATGTGGTTTTCTCTCTGTAAAAAATCAAGCCGCTCAATACAGTCTCTTCAAATTCATTCATGAACATTTTAATGAATTTTGAAATAATTAGTTAAATAAATGAATAACTATCATTCATTTGTTGCTAATAATCAAGAATAAAACTTTTACATTATTTTATTCCTTTTTTATATTAAATCAGATAAATTCATTTTAAAAATCACTTTTTACTTTCTTCTATGCGTTGTATAAAGAAAGTATAGTAATCGTCAAAAATTTCGAAATGGAGAGTTTGAGGATTCTCCACGTTTTTGATTCGAGTCCGAAAAGAAGATTTTTGGAAAATGTCCGCCTGTCTGTCTGTTTGTGACAAAGATAACTCAAAACCGCTTTGAGATAGATGGTGAAATGAAATGTATGGTCTTTACACCAAATGAGCATATTTCTATCAAATTTTGAGTAAAATCTGTTCAGAGGGAAACCACCTGTCGGACTGTTCGAATATAACTTCATACGATAATTACAAAACGAAGAGAACTACATAGATAAAATTCAGTACAAACATTTAACATCTATGGTGTAGATATCTGTCCAATTTTGAGGCAAATCCAATTAAGGGTTGACTGTCTGTCGGTCCCTAAGTTCAGAAACATGTAAGAATGATAACGGAAAAATCAAGTTTAGTTTAGTTTAGTTACATTAACGTCCCGTTTGAAGCAACACTAAGGCTATTTTGGGACGGACCTCGTCATTTTGAACCGCAGTCAGATGACGAGGACGACACCTGAGCTGGCACCCCCCTCTCCACACCACACCAGCGGGAGGACGTTTGGTCATCACGGATTTAACGTCCAACACACCCCCTTACACGACGGTTCCTCGGTGGAATCGGGTCTCGAACCTGAAACCCTCCAGTTCCGAAGCCGAGACCTTATCACCAGGCCACCGCGGCCCTAATTACAAAACGGAGAGAACTACATAGATAATATTCAGTACAAACATTTAACATCTATGGTGTAGATATCTATCCAATTTTGAGCCAAATCCAACTGAGGGTTGACTGTCTGTCGGTCTCTCAGTTGAGAAACATGTAAGCATGCTAACGGAAAAAACAAGACTTAAATATATCAAATTTGGTGATTACGGGTGTTATTTTTGTATCAAATTTTTGCTTTAATCAGTTGTGAAAAACGAGTCTAAGTCACAAATTCGACTTTTGGATACTTTTAATCCATACCAGCGATAAATCGCCAAATAACTCGCCAAGGTTGACACAATAGATTCAGTAAAACCTCTAAATTTATGCTAAAAGTTAATATTTCGTAACTATTGTACGCCAATGCCATGTAAGTCATTCTCTAGCATAACAAGTTTAGTAGAAAATATGCGAGAAAGTGAAGCGAAGACCACTCCCACTGGTTTTAAACAAACAATTCCTGATTTCTGGAGAACTGTTCAAATAGACTTCATTCAATGTCTATGCCTTCATCCTTTATCTTGTTCCCTTATCCAAATGTTTTTAAAAGCTCATCGCAGCGAAGACAAGTTGCAAAACATTTTTGTATTGAAAATAGGCTTATTAGCAGAGAATTATTATGTTGAAATTAAATAAATTGATTAGCTCAATATCAATCCGGACATTCTAAACATAGAGTGCAAAAAAAAAACGTCTCGTACAAGAGCAAAAACTTGTTATTCAAAACAATACTTCTATTTCGGTACTGTGTTTTCTTTTACCAATAATACCAATCAAATTTGAAAATACATATAACCGAAATGTATATAAATAAAACTGAAAATTCATTAAGGGTTTAGTTAACATGTTTAATGAAATTTTAGAGATAATTAATCAAATGTTTCATTTTTTTATTCATTAAAATGTTCCTTTAATAATAAAAATTATGTTTCTATCTAGAGAAAGATAATTTTATTTTGATTCAATTTTGTGTCTTTTTTTTAAATTATAAATGATTTCTGGAAAAAATTAATCATTGCTTGTTTTTAAAACTCTTTCGGGGCATTGCTGTAATATTTCGAAATGCTGCGAGAATTTCGCTTTTTCATTCCAAATGATTCCGCGAATTATTTTTAATTAAAAGTTGGAATTTGTATACAAAATAAAAATAATTAATCTGAAATTACACATGTTAAGTCGATATGTGTTTCATAATGTTTTATGTAAGAAGACTTTTACTTTAACCTCATATAAAAATACATTTTTCAAGAAATACGTCTATTTATATTCTAACAGGCAATCTGTCGAGTGCTAATGCTGTATATATATTTTAACTTTGTCGCATTTGGAATACGTAGTGTAAATCTTCTTATTAATAATAATCATATTTTATATAAAGATATATAAAATATGGTACGTATATCAACATATCATATTTTATATAAAGACAACATACCATATGACAACATACATATGATATAATACATTTATATAAAGACAACATACCATATGGTATGTTGTCATACATATTATATTTTATATACCAAGATATAAAATATGGTATGTATGACAACATATCGTATTATATATAAAGAGGTGTAAAATATAATACGTATGACAACATTTCATATTTTATATAAAGAGATATAAAATATAATATATATGACATTTCATATTTTATATACCGAGATATAAAATATGGAATGTATGACAACATATCGTATTATATATAAAGAGGTGTAAAATATAATACGTATGACAACATTTCATATTTTATATACCGAGATATAAAATATGGTATGTATGACAACATATCGTATTATATATAAAGAGGTGTAAAATATAATACGTATGACAACATTTCATATTTTATATACCGAGATATAAAATATGGTATGTATGACAACATATCGTATTATATATAAAGAGGTGTAAAATATAATACGTATGACAACATTTCATATTTTATATACCGAGATATAAAATATGGTATGTATGACAACATATCGTATTATATATAAAGAGGTGTAAAATATAATACGTATGACAACATTTCATATTTTATATACCGATATATAAAATATGGTATGTATGACAACATATCGTATTATATATAAAGAGGTGTAAAATATAATACGTATGACAACATTTCATATTTTATATACCGAGATATAAAATATGGTATGTATGACAACATATCGTATTATATATAAAGAGGTGTAAAATATAATACGTATGACAACATTTCATATTTTATATACCGAGATATAAAATATGGTATGTATGACAACATATCGTATTATATATAAAGAGGTGTAAAATATAATACGTATGACAACATTTCATATTTTATATACCGAGATATAAAATATGGTATGTATGACAACATATCGTATTATATATAAAGAGGTGTAAAATATAATACGTATGACAACATTTCATATTTTATATACCGAGATATAAAATATGGTATGTATGACAACATATCGTATTATATATAAAGAGGTGTAAAATATAATACGTATGACAACATTTCATATTTTATATACCGATATATAAAATATGGTATGTATGACAACATATCGTATTATATATAAAGAGGTGTAAAATATAATACGTATGACAACGTTTCATATTTTATATACCGAGATATAAAATATGGTATGTATGACAACATATTATATTTTATAAAAAGAGATATAAAATACGATATGATAATAGATGTAATAGATGGCTCATATATAAATATTGCTAAACTCAAGCACCATCTAATATTGCTAATCTTCAGCATCATTAATCCTTAATCATTAACCATTAATCATCATTAAATATCTCCTCCATAAGCATGTTAATAAATTTATAAATGTGAACAATAATTTATTTAATTTTGCTCGTAATATTTTAATTTATCAATTACTTAAGAGCATTACTTTTAGACATTTCAGTAGCCAGGGAAAATAAAGCCAAAAATGGTATATCTATCCGCGTTCAATCAAAACTTCCCAAAAAACATTTATTGCTATCATTTAGTACTGTAGTAATAAAGCGAATCCCTTCACAGATAATGAAGAGGTGCTGTCGAAAAAGAGTTATTGATTTTTTGCCGTTGAGCATGCGTAGTAACAATGCTCATGAAAACCCTTCAATAATTTCTGAAAGCAGAAAGCAATAATAACACATTCCTGACTAATAAAACCAGTAATAATAAAGCCAAAAATAACACCTCCCTGATAGAGCGTAAGGAAAGTTCTAAACGTTTTTATGCAACAGAAATTTTTTAGAAATTTGAAATTTGATTACAAATTTTTAAAAAAAGTATGCTTGATGATAAATAAACATTAGTGAAGAAATATAGTACTAATAAATATTTCCGCAAAGAAATACGAAAGTAACATACTTGTATATTTATGTAAACATTATTTTTTTTTCCTTCACAGCAGATGTGTAATCTTTATAAATAAGATTTCAGATTGCAAGAAATAGAATTGAAAACATTTATTTTGAAGCTTTGTTTTGAATTCAAATCATTTATAAATTAGTAATTTCTTCATTAAAAGTTAATTAATCAAGTCAAAGAATTTATTATCCTTTTATTTTATATTATTTATAATTGAATATTGAAAATTAATTAGAAAAGTCCAATTTTGAGTTATTTCTGTAGACATTGCTGCCTAATGTAGAGCAGGTTATAATACTGAAGGAGCCACCGCCAAGTGCAATCTTTGTTAGATTTCAAGTCCTTGAACATAACGCGAGTTCGCAAATTGTACAGACTAAGTCTATGGCAAAGGATACCGACGTGCTCTGATTAGTTTAAGCCTTGGCATCCTTTTGACAATGTTTTACCAAAAAGATGCCATACCGAAATATATTTTTACAAAAATAAATAAAATTTGTGGATTTATCCCCCCCCCTCCATTTTTTACGGTTTACATGTAATATTAATCTGGAACACATATACAGCGGAAAAAATCAAATCCTGAAACCTAAATTCAGGAAATATAAAAATTACAATTTATTAAAAATAATTTATGTATGTGTTTCTTCTTAATATTATTTTGATATAACTAAAAAAAATTAGTTACGAAATCACATATTCCGTTAAAGCTTACATATTTATACGTTATTGGCATTAAGTAATCATCTCCTCATATGTATGTAGTTGATGGGAAAGTAACAAATGTTCAGCAACAAGTTTCAATGACTGCATAAATTATCCAATAAAGACACGAAAATCATATAAAAATTAGAATTATTTAATTGCTGCATCATATGTTGAGTAATTACTTTCATATAGTTTTTATACTTCTGTGCATAAACAACATTAGTTACTTGTATTACTAGTATTATTAGTAATATTTATTATTATTATTATTAATTAGTATTAGTAGTATTACTACTAAAATTTAGAGAAAACAATTATATTAATAAAAATTAGACCGTGTTGATATTTACTCATATCTTCCATAAAACTAATGAAAGGTACAAGGTTTAAGCCAAATAAGCGAAAACTAGACTATTATGAGTGCAAAACATTGCCAAAAGGATGCCAAGGCTTAAACCAATCAGAGCACGTCGGTATCTTTTGCCATAGACAGTCTGTACAATTTGCGAACTCGCGAACATAACCATAAGATTACCTCTCATTGTCTCAGCTTTTGAGTGATCTGTCTCTAACAGGTACTGAAGGAATCCAGCTACTGAATTATGAAATAAATGCGATTAGTGATTCATTTCTTTTTTAACGACACTATCGACAATATATTAACGATTAATTTTTTGGCAATACTAAACTCACCAACCGAAGAATTTTTAATTCTCTTGATCCCCCTTTGCAATCCCACTGAATCGTAACAAAATGAAAAAGGCAAGAATAAATTGTGAATATATTATAAACAGCATACTCAGAGGCTCACGCCTTCTTCACACAAAAGTATATTTCGTCTTTAGAATATTCCAAACGCTTACTATAAATACCAGAAGCGAGAACCAACCACCATACCGAAAGCTTTTTATGCCCATATCTGAGATGTCTCCTATAATATTATTTAAGTATAAAGAAAGTCTTAGTGAATACATCAGGATAATTTATTAAATAGGTGGTTTTTATCTTAGAAAAAAGGACTCTTATTTTTATTATGTATGTATATATGTATCTGTACATGTTCCACATCTTACCCTAAAAGACAGTCGATTTCAGTCAAATTTTTCTAATTGATTTTATTGGAAAGAAGAAAAATAATGTCAATTTTTAAAAGAGCAACATTTAATTGAATATTCAACTAATTAGAAGTTTACCTTTTTTTTTTTTTGTAATAACTTTGTAAAATGTATATCATTTTAAAATTCAATATTTTACCATTTCGATGATCACAATTTCCTTTTTGCGCATTCTTTCTTTCAATTTCTATTTATTTATTTTTCTATTTATATTATTTTTTATTTAAATTCGAACTATTCATCACTATTTTTAAAAATTTTATACTTTATTTATCCTTTTTTTTTTTTTACCAATTTTGCATTTGTTTTTGAGTAGTGATTTAACAATGCTTAAAAGCACGCTTGAGTCAATTACTCAAACGAAAGTACGAAAGAATATTGAAGTCCGTGACAGCAAATAGAACAGACGTGCATCGGAAGCAGAGTTTGGATGCTATGATAAATTAGCCAATATTTTGTCTTTTTTTTTTCGGAGAAAATTAATTTGAAAAAATTTAACACCTTCTTAAAATTGATAATTATATCTTTCCGACGATAAAAATCTGATTTTTATATAATTTTTCTTTCAATTTTTATTAAAACTTCAAAAAAATTAATCTAGATAAGTTTCAGATAATGCATAAAACTTTTATTAGAGAGTGCGTACGGAGTTTCAGATTGACCACTGCTGCTGCTTTCAGTATGAATCGCTAATACTTGGAAGAAAGGGCCTAAAGTCTAACATTTTCGCAACAAACACATTAAGTATATTTTCAGGTTAACTTCGTAATTTATGGCAAAAAGAATCAAGTATATCTTTTGGATTTCCCATAAACCGATTGAATCCAAAAATATGTTAAAGATACTCAATTTTTTTTTTGTTAAAGAACATTTTTTCTGTCTATTTATGACAAAGATAACACAAAAACGCGCTATCAGTTCTATCAGTCCGGCAGTTCCCAAATAAGTTAATATGATGACTACAAACGGAAGAGGGCTAGATGAATAAAATTTGGTGCATAGCTTTAATATCTAAAATGTAGACACCTACGAAACTTAGAATCAAATCCCTTAAGGGGTTATCTTTCTGTCGGGCTGTAAATTCACAAACATGTAAATGCTGCAACTCAAAAAACGCAATACTTAAATATGTAAAACTAGATATGTAACTTTGTGACTGCAATTATAGTTCTCTGTCAAATTCTGGTTTCAGTCGATTCGAAACAACGCATCTAAAACTCAAATTCTATTTTCCAGTACCTATTACTGAGTTTAGTTTAGTTATATTAACGGCCAGTTATAAAGCAACACTATGGCTATTTTGGGACGGACCTCGTAATTTTGAACCGTGCTCAGATGACGTGGACGACACCTGAGCTGGCACCCGCCTCTCCACCCCGCACCACACCAGCGGGAGAACGTTTGGTCTGACGGATTGAAAGTGTAACATACCCCCTTACACGATGGTTCTTCGGTGGAATCGTGTCAAGAACCTGAAACCCTATGGCTCGCCAGCCGAGACCTTACCACCAGACCATTGTGGCCTTCGTACCTATTACTGAATGTCAGGGATTAATTGACAAAAAATTTGCCAAAGATCACATTATAGATACTGTAAAAATACTTAATTCATTCCATAAATTAATATTTCATAACTTTTGTCGATCAAAGCCATTTAAGGTATTTGCGAACGTTACCTTAGTCGCAATTTTATGTGAGAGGAGAGAGTTAATGAATTCGTGAGAAAATTTTGAGGAGACTGCTTTTGCCAGTTTAAATTTATATTATTTACACACGAGCAGACAGACAAACGTCCAGGAATTCTTTGGAGAAAAATAGTCCAAGATCTGATAAAAACCCACTATTTCCGTGTAAAGACAGCATGTGAAATTTTATTCGTCTAATTTGTTTCATTTTAAACATCGTATTCACGGGCATACAAACAAAATTCCGAAACTTTTCTTTTTATATCATTTATGTATGAATTCAAATAATTATGCAAATCTTGAATTAGATTTTTTTTTCTTATTTTTGTTATAATACATTTCCTTTATTTACTTCCTGTGCAAAAAAAAAAAAAGTGAAAGCGACAAATTTTGCGACACTTTTTTTTATCACTAGAATAAATCTGAAACATTTTTGCAAAACCAGGGCAAATATTTAAAAACCCAAGACTGCCTCAGCTATTTCGCAATGCCTGTCTAATATTTACTCTTCGAATTAACTTTTTCACCCAGCATCTGCATCTGAAGTGAAAATGACGGATCGTTACTTCAGCAACCTACAGATGGCGCTCACTAAATCCCTGAAAAGAAGTACAAAAATTATCAGCAGTTGAAAAGCTCCGAGGGAAATCTGAAGTCTACACACACAAAAATATTTCATTTTCTCTCGGAAAGAGGGGTCGATCTCTTCAAGTTTTGCGCGGTGAAAATTGATTTATTTTCTCGCGTTCTTCTATCAAACTTTTTTTTCGTTCAATTAAAAAGGCTCGATGGCTTGTCGTTCCGAGTTACGATAATAGTTTGAAACTGGACTTGAATTTTTTTGGAATGTTAACATTCCTCAAAAAATAAATAAATACTTGCCTCAAAATTAAATTGGGTTTTTCTTCTTTAGAAAAATATTTCTGGTAAGTCAATTTTTCAAAAATTTCTTTTTGGATATTTTTACATCAGATTTCAATGGATATTAAAAATGTGAAACGACATATCTGATGCTTTACAGATATATTTAAATGATTTATTTGATAAATAAGTGTTAAAAAAATGTTAATTACTTGACATAAAATATACTTTTACATATATAATACTACAAAAAGAAATCGCCTTATTTTAAAATTACATTCACGATGGGTTTTTTTTCCTGGTAATTATAAAATTATATGAAATGTATTTCTTTTCTATTTTAATATTTTCTGGTTTATTTTTAACAGACTTTGATTAATATTTATAAAGAATTTGTATTATTTATTAACATATCAGCATAAAATAAAAAAATGTAAAAATTATTAATATTTTCCCAAATATTACATTTGTTACTTGTTTTCATATTATTTATGTAATTTGTGGTAATTATTTATCATTAAAAATCCTACATTCAGACAGGTAAATTTTAAAATAAAGCAATTCTTTATAGAACTGAAATTATCCACTTAAAATTAGCAATTTTGAAATTTCAATCATGTAAAAAAAATTTAGACATTTGAATCTCTGTATTATCTTAGCCTGATAAAAATTTAGACTTAATTTGCCTATCTTTGTTTAATTTCTATAATTCAATCTTAATTATATAGCACCAATACTGTGTGTACACACAAAAAGAAAAGAAACCTAAATCGCCGTGTCTTGCTTAATTATAGAGTAACTATGTGCGTAGTAATAGCTAAAATATTAAATAATATATTTGTTTAATATACTTTAATTTTTTTAATTTATTAAAATGGGAAAACGATTATGTGCAAATAAAATTAGTATTGCTGAAAAACAATTTTTTTTTAATTCTAAAGTGGTATAAAAATATTTATGAATATGCCTGTTGAATTTTTTTTATCCATTTTCATTTAAAAATCAAATTAAAATTTTGAAAAACTATTTCTTAATAAATATCTACAACTTAAGAAGTAACTACGTGCCAAATTTGATCTTTCCAGATCCAATAATCTTCTCTGTAAAGCGTTTTAAACGATCTATACAGTGAGCAATTTACAGTCTGCATTTTAGCCTATAAGTATTATAATGTGTTACAAAATATCTATGCGCAAGAATTCGTTTTATTAATTATTTTATAACACAAATTTTTATTACTTCCGTAACGTTATACAGTCTACAACTTTTTCAGATAAACTGCGTCGGAGGTAATTAAATTTCTGAAATGGAAACTTAATCTAAGAAATTAAATAAAAACCGATTTAATATCCGTATCTTAATATCGAAATATTATCGTTTGTTGTAATATATCTGTCAAGAAAAATCAACTTTAAAACGAAAAATTTAATAAATCCTCTTCAAAATGATATCTTTATTAAGAATTAAATAGTTTTATTTCATTCAGAAAAATTTATTCTGATAATCAAATATAGCGCTTTTTTTAAACTACTATAAATAATCTCATCTCACTTAAAATATTTTAAGTTCCTTTTATTAAATATCTTTCATTTTTTATTCTAAAATTATCCCTGAATTTGAAACAGAAAAAAATTATTTCCTTCTTTAAAGAAAATATTTGATATTTTCTTATTCCAAAATGGTTTGAAATAAAGAATTTTTTCACATTTCGGTTCTATCCAAATAACTTTAGGAGATTTAATCATTCAAATTTTCCTTTTAATAAGTTTTTTTACTTGAATTCAGTTAAATTATATTCGAATGCTGTTTTGATTTTCGTTCATATGTTTAAATATTAATAATCTATTTTTTAAAGCATAGTTTCGTTTTTGTAAAGCAATTACTTCTATTTTATAACTCTGAATGGATTTGCGTAAGACTTTTAGATTTAAAGCTTTTAAAAGGAATAATTATCAATTATTTTCACAGTTCATATCAAATTGTGAGGATATTTTCTTCTTTTAGGTGTCATAATAATATATGAGTAAAAATATGTACGCGTGTGCATTCGAAAGAAATAAGCAATAATTATTTATCTTTTGTTCAAATCAACGTATATTTCTTCTGTATCTTATTATGGCTCTAAATCTTTCATGAGCTTACTTTGGAATTCATTTATGTTGATAATCATATTATATTTTCTTGTTGGTTTATTGAATATCTTTAATTGCATTTAAATCCTTTAGATGTAATTTCATATCCATAACATAGTAAGACTGCCAGACATTCGAGATGTATTATTTTAATTGTGTTACGTACATTCTGCTCATTGTATACACGAAATGGTATACAATGGATTTTTATAATGGAAACCAGTTCCATGACATCATGGCGTTGTTGAAAATGTTTCATTTATCATCTAAATCTGGCGGTATTTTCATTTTTTAAATGAAATCGGCTGTATTTTTAAATGAAGTTACAATATCGTCTTCGTCTTCCTGATTTGAAATACTTCACTTTCCTAAACTTCATAGATATTAAACAAAATCCTTATTCTGTAACTTTCAACAATAGAAGAAAATCACGCGATCAGATAGTAAGTTGATGAATCAATGGACACTGTTTAAATTTCAGAGCTACAATGTAATCTATTTTTGTAAATTAGGTAAAAAAATATTTTTAATTGTACCAGCAAACAATCGCACAATTATTAAACTGGTAACATTAAAAAGACATTTTTGTATATTTTGGAACAATGTGAAATATATTTTTGTACAATTATAGTTTCGGAATTTATCGCGGAAAAATATCAAAATTCATCTTTTTCATTAATAAGAATTCTAAAACAATTGCTCCTAGGTGTACATTGCACTCTGCAAGGCATACATGTGCCAAATTGGTAGCTATAAGTCAAACGGCCTGGTTTGTAGAGCGCTAAAACATATTCATATTTATTAGTAGCACAGTTTAGAATAATGTGAAAATTTTATCAAGTATAATTGATCAGATTTCTATATATTTCATTAAATTCATTTAGTTATTAGAATCTTTTTAAATGCCGGAAGTTTATTTTAATAATATTGTATACAATCGTGGATATTTGACTGTTTTGTTTATAATAGATAAATAAAAACTTTTGCACAAAGTTAGTAATATCAAAAAAAGAAGACAAAATAAATCAATAACATCTTAAAAATGCTTTGAAATGTTAAACGAAATTTACCAGTTTGTTAAACGAGGATCTCATAAAGTACTGACTATGGCCACGAAATACCAAAATCCTAAACTTTCCAACACAAAATGGTTCTCAAATGATGGTTAAATAACTGCGCATTTCATATGATTATTGCATATGACTGACGCAATTATTTTTTTAATCAAGAAATAATTGGAGTTTCCATACATCTGTACATTTCCGCCAAAACATTTTGTTGTGATAAAAGCAATTATGGATACGTGATTTTTCATCAAACTTCAAATAGCTTCGAGATATCTGCCCTATTTCTAAGACGCAACATGATAAAAATAATTGTAATAAAATGGCTAATTAACTAAAAATTCAAATTTTTTTTTCAAATCTATTTATTTGTTATTTTTGCCATTGCTTTCAAAGCCTTCATTTTCTCGCCAAAATATTTTGTTCTAAAAGACCATTAACTGACGCATCATTTTTCAACGACATAGGATACTTCTCAAATGAGCTGTCGATAACAAAAATGTCTTAACTGCCAACATATAAAACTCTTCAGCAAAAAGAAAAAATCAAAAAATTTAATTTGAGCTTGTCAACAAGAACTATAATTACGTCTGAAAAATTAACTACTATTATTAAGCAACTAGTAATTTTAGCCTCAAACCCATAATTCTACATAATAGGTAAAAATCATCGATGTTTCCATTAATTTTATGGCATCCACCTTTCATGTCAACGCAGCGGATGCTATTTTCGCTCTTTTATCTCTTAAGAGATATTTGAGAAGAACCGATACACACCTTAAAGTAATGTCCGCTGTTGTCATCACATCCATTCTTATCTTGCTTCCAGATAGAGCATCGTAACTCAACTTCAACGACCTGATAATGGGATAATGGAGTATGATAATGCAAGGGAAAGATGTCAGCAAGCGACTTTGCATGATACTCCGATTATGTTCTTGATTATGTTGCCCATCGCAATGTATAAACGATAATTGCTATAAAATCTATCAACAGGACAATTATTTTAGCTGTTATTATCGTTAAAAAGTATAGATTTTTGCTTAGTAAAAATACCTAATCTTCATTATTGGAAAATGTATGTAAAATGATTCGTTGAATTTTAATATTGATTTAATTCTATTTTTGATTTATTTAATAACTGCACTATATAGATTATAATGATAAAAGCGGAGGAAAAATATTAGGCATCAGATTTTTAAATGTAATCAGATTTATTAATATTAACGAATATGGCATGAAAATTCCTATTTTCCTATTCCTGACACTTCAAGTATGCATTCCTTGATTACGTTGCAGTGTCAGGAATCCTTGAACCATAACTTCAGGAAACTTTCGCGCATACTCTATATTGTTACCCCCCCCCCCCCAGTCCCTTGACCTCACACAAAATTGTGTACTTTTGACAAAGCGCTCAGATTTTAATTTTACGAATCGCGCAATTCAGAGTTCGGTATTTCATAGTACAATAAAAACACCAAATATGTATTTTAAACAACTTTTACGAAATATAGAAATTGAAATATGACAAAGAACTGCAACTGTAATCATATGATCACGAATCAGATTTCATTTTTTAAAGTTAGGTCGTTTTTGTTATCACATTTGCATGCTTGCGAATACAAGTTAACAAACAGCCAAACAAGTTAAAATTTACCCTTTGGTAAATTTTTTTCCTTGGAAATTCTAAAGGATCTATACATCAAATTCTAAACGTATGTATCGAATTTCATTGATTAAAGTCGATGCATTTTTCATTCCCCGTGTTTGCATGATTGCAATCATAGACCGACAGCCCCTTGGTCCTAAATTTGATACAGATCAACATCTTAAATATTGAACTTCTGCTCCTGAAGTTAATTTATCTAGTTCATGTTTTGTATTATGTTCAATTGCATTCGGACAGACACATTTTTTTTTTTTTGTGAATGGATTTTGTTCAAATTTTGTTAGAAATCTACAAATTTCGTAGAACAACATCTTAAACATTGAACTCCTGCACCGAAGCTTATTTGTCTAGTTCTTTGTGTTTTGTATTATGTTCAACTGCATTCGGACAGACACATTTCTTTTTTGTGAATGGATTTCGTTCAAATTTTGTTAGAAATCTACAAATTTCGTAGAACAACATCTTAAATATTGAACTTCTGCACTGAAGTTTATTTGTCTAGTTCTTTGTGTTTTGTATTATGTTCAACTGCATTCGGACAGACACATTTCTTTTTTGTGAATGGATTTCGTTCAAATTTTGTTAGAAATCTCCAAATTTCATTTGGATCTAGTACTAATTTTCAATCGTCTTCACAGCTTTATTTAGTTATCGCATTCATATATGTATAAACAGATGTATTCCCTAAAATGTGTTTATCAAAAACAAGGAACTTAAAAACGTAGATGTTCGTCAACATTTCTTGTGCTAGTTTTTCGACAATTAAATCCTCTTTGTGCTTGGCAAACTTTTACCGGGCAAGGGTTACTTCTGATTTTTCCGTGGTGTTGGGGTCCAACTAGTGACATAGGTGTGGGGAGCTAAAAAACAATAAAGTCTATAAAATTTATTCTAACTTATTAATAGATACGGAATATGTATTTACCTACATAACCACAAACATAATAAGAGCAGAATACAAACACAATCATAATAGCCACAAATTCAATAATATTAAATGATGCATTTAATATCAAACAATTCAAAATACACTGAAAATAAATTATTTTCATCTAAAATTAGTTTTCGTAGTAGGAGAGTTAGTAGAAGATTTAGTCTACTTAATGTCCGCCAATCTTGAATATCTCGGTATATAATTATTAACTGCTGATCTTGCTCTGAATTCTAAGTGGTCGGCTGTGAGACCTGCACGATATATTGTCTTAATTATATTCATCATTGAAAATGCAGATTCACACAGGTAAGTTGAACCAAAGAACTGTGTTCAATGATATTGTCACGTAGATACTCTAGTGCAGAACTCAATGACACACACAAGAAGTAAAGATAAACCAATTTATTAACTCAACTCAGAACTGAGAACACAGTGACTGACAGATCTTCTGCTTTTATACTAGCAGGGAAAGTTCCAGAACACTTTTCTGGGGACAGTAAGAGAAGTCCAGAACACTTGTCTGGTAAACTAAAGAAATGTCCAGAATCTTCTGGAACATGAAATAAAGAGAAACCTAAAATCAATTAAGTAAATATTTTCACAAACTGTGAATCGCGGGACTCCAACTCACAATCCCTTGATTATGAGACCAGTTCTATGACCATTCGGCCATGAAGAGTCGACTGATTCTTTTCAATGCGGCAATATGCAACTTCCTTTTTAAATTAGGATGCTTTACTTCGTTCATTAGATTCCAAAAGTTATTCTTAGGTTTTGAACGACGTGCTTCTCAAAATATGTCGTTTTGAAGGAGAAAAACTTGGATTTCCTCAAGAGATAAAAAGAATAGAATGTTCCATAAATATGTCTCTTTCAGTATGCGCGTCTTAGGTCTTAGTAAAGGCGGTCACCCCAAACTGTCTTAGTGGTCCACCCGTCGATCGTGTTCAATTGAATGCCCACCCCTGGTGTATAAGAAAGTAAAAGACATCCCAGCATTGAATATATGATTAAGTTTAGAGATTCCCTGCGCGATTCAGATTTCAATGTTTAAACTGTTGAAATGTACAAACAGAAGAAGGAAATAAAATACGCATGTATTGCATGGGAATATATGACATTAAATGTCATTCTGTCCTTTTTCGGACAATTTACTGTAGAAATACGAGAGCATTTATTGATGCTGAACACGTCTTCACGAATATCACTCCGTATTTAGTCATCTTTCGGCCTTTTCGTTGTCGTCAGCTTTACCACGCACGTAGTTCATTGAAAAAACAGAATGAGGATTATCATATTAAGTAAAATCTAACCTTTTTTTGTAATCATAAACAATGAGTCATTAAAAGTTAAAATAGAGAAGGTTTCTCGTACTCGGCTTTATATAATAGACTTAGATAACAAGAGAAACATGTTCGTGCAGTATAAGTTGATTATAAATGAATATCCCTATTCAGCTCAGGTTTCGTCTTCGTCATCTGACCATGGTTCAAAATTACGATGTCCGTCCCGAAATATTTTGAAAGTTTAAAAAAAAATGCAAAGGAGGAAAAATACTTTTATTTTTTGTTTTTTATTAATATTTCAGCGAAATTTTTGAAATCACTATTAAATACATATTACATAGAACATACTGCATAGAAAGGAAAAAAACTCATAAAAATTTCGGATGGATTCTGTTTTAGTTTTTGAAAAATTCGACTTCAACAAAAAAAACCAGGGTCGTAGACCGAAAAAAAATCCTAATTATACGGGATTTTTTTTAAATTTGCTCCTAATGTAATGAAGTTATCATAATGCTCAACAGTTCTATTATTGGTAGGGATTGCAATACCGGTATTTTGAGCTATTTTTCAATTTTGTAATACCGGTATTCACAAGTTGAAATACCGGTTTTTCGGTATTTACTAGACATTTTTTAAATTGTCTCCACTATAGGTTCAGGGATCGCCAACATAACAAAATAGTATGCGTTTTTGCTTTTATGTCTCCCTAACGGGCGAAATTAATTAGCTAATTAATGTCTGAATTGCTTAAATCTAAATTAGAGAAACATGGATTATCCCTGAAAGAAAATATTGTATCCATAACGACTGACGGAGCAACAGTTATGAAAAAAGTTGGAAAATTGATTGGTGCAAATCAGCAATTGTGCTATGCACATGGAATTCAATTAAGAGTAATAGATGTATTATACCAAAAAAATAAAGAACAGAAGAATCCAAATACTGTGGATATAGAAACTTCGGATTCCACCTTTGAAGAGAGTAAGAGAGAGAGTGATATTGACGATGAAGATAATGACAATGCAATTGTTGAAGAAGATATTGCTAATGAGGATGAAATATTAACCTATCAAGAATGGCTTCCTATAATTTATAAAGTTCGAAAAATTGTTAAGATATTTAAATGTTCTTCTATAAAAAGTATATATTACTAAAATATGTACTAACTGAAAATAAAACAGAATATATGTTAATAAGAGATTTTAAAACACTTTGGAACAATTTACTCCTAATGATGGAACGATTTTTGAAATCCAATCCAAAAAGCAATAATCGATTTAAACCTGTAAATTAATTTTTCAGATAGTGAATTCGACTTAATATCCAGAACTATATCAGCTCTACTTCCAATAAAACTGACTATAGAGGCATTATGTCGGAGAGATTTTAATTTACTAACATCTAATGCAACAATAAATTTCATGCTGCAGTCATGAAAGAACAGCACACATCACTATCTGAAGAATTATACATTACATTGAAAAATCGCGCAGAAGAAAGGCATACCGAAACAGAAAATGTCTTACGTTATTTACATAATTATAATGATTTTAAAAATGAAAATGAAAAAGAAGGAAAGAAAATAATAAATTCAAATCTGATTAAGTTTATAGTAAATTTTCTTAAAATTTTTTACCCACAAACCTATTCACATTCAGAAGAATTCAGTTATCGAAGATTTTGATGATACTAATGTCGATAGTGAAAAGGAATTGTCTCGTAAACAAAAATTAGAATTAGCAATAGATAAAAAAAAATTTAACGAACCAAAATACAATACAGAAATCAGCTATATCCAAAACCATCCGACGAGAAATTGATTTATTTGAAGATGAGGGATTTAGAGGTAAATACTTGGGAAAAGTATATCGCGCATTGCTAACACTATCACCAACTAGCGTAGATGCCGAAAGAGCGTTTTCGACAGCTGGTAATTTTCACACAAAATTACTTTTCAGGCTTAAAGACAGTACAATGGATGCATTATGTTTTTTAAGATCACATTTCAAAAATTTGCAATAGTACCACAGGCTGAATAGTGATATTTACACTTTTTTTGTGATTTAAATAAATAAGTTGTGACTTTTCTTTTTTGTGATTCTTTATATACTGTTATAATTTCTAAGTTGCATATTATTTTTTGTGATATTTACACTCTCTTATAAAACTGGCAAATAAAACAAAGAAACATCTGTGTTTTCTTTCTTTTTCTGAAATTTCTAATACCGGTATTAAAACCGGTATCCCGGTATTAAGATTTAAAAATTCCGAATACCGATATTGAAATTTTGGTCCGGTATTGCAATCCCTAATTATTGGTAATTTTAATACCTGCAATCTTTTATTCAAAACATTTTCTTTTAGATTAATAACTATTTATTTAAATTGTTTACTTTCATTTAACATTAATTTAAGTCTAAGTTAAATTACTAAGTATAATAAAATAAAATTAATATTGTCATTAATTAAATTAAGTTCATTTAACGTCAACTAACCAATGTTAATTAATTACGCTAATTTAAGTTCAAGATCGGAATAATCGCATTTTTTTAATATTTTAATAGTTGAATAATTTATGAAATCTTTTTTATATTATATTTAGATGCATAGTCAAATATAAACAAGAAAATGTTAAAAGAATTTTTTATATAAATATAATATTTTTTGTGTAACAGGATAATTTGTTTAAAATTTTAATGAAATTTAACCGAAACCGTTACCACCCCCCACGTCAAATTATAAGGCAGGAATCATAATTCTCTTTGAAAAATGTTTTAGAGAACAATTATCTACGAAATGATCCACAATCTACGAAAATTGAAAAACGAGTCAATTTGGGGGTTGGGAATGTGTGTTATTATGCATATTTTCTATTAATTTACTACTGAATTTTGATGTAAACGTCTAATTCTAAAACGGTATTTTGAAAATTGCAAACATTTTGTGTTATTTCATTGGCCATATTATTTGAAACGTATACTAGAAATTGTAGGCAATTATCCCTATTATGTTTTCGGTTATTATGTTAATGGTGGGGAGTTTTATGAAAAACAAGAGAAAATTGCAGTGAAAGATTTCTTCTATTTGAAAAAAAAATGTTTCCTTTGGTCGAAAAATTCCTATAACAGTAGGTCCCCTAAGATTCCCTATAACGGTATGTCTCACTTTCCTCTTTACTTTCTTGTATACGTAATACAGAGAAAGTATAGCAGTTGTCAAAAAATTCGAACTCTAGATATTTTGACGAATCTCTACGTTTTAAACCACCCTGAGTTCGAGACATATATTTATGGACAATGTCCGTCTGTCTCTCTGTGACAAAGATAGCTCAAAAATGATTTGAGCTAGACGGGTGAAATTTGATATGAGGTCTTTACACCAAATTTGCAGATTTCTTTCCAGATTTTGAATAAAATCTGTTCAGAGAAAGTTCGTCTCTCCGGCTATTTGAATAAAAATACGATAACTATAAAACGAAGAGAACTAGACACACAAAATTCGGAACACAGATTTGTTATATACAGTGTAGATACTTGTCAAATTTAAATCAAATCCAACTACGGGTTGACTGACTGTCAGTCTGAACTTACGGAAACTAGATAACGTGATAACTCAAAAATGTAGTGATATAAATATATCAAGTTTGGTATGTTATTTTGAGTATACCGGTGAAGTTTTATGTCAAATTTGTATTTCAATTGATCGGGAAAAACGTGTCTGAAACAAAATTCTATTTTTCGATGCTATTAATGTAAATCAGAGATGAATCGCAAACTAATTGGAGAAGGACATTATAGATTCAGTAAAAGTACTAAACAGACGCCAAAAATTAATATTTCGTAATACCATGTAAGGTGTTCTGTGGTGTGACAAATTTGTCAGAGAATATGAGAGGAAGTTTCTGGAAGACCATTTGAACTTGTTCTTATTTTGTTGTGCATTAGGTCTTTTTCATTAATTTTTTTGGTTGAAAATGTCATAAAGAATCATCAGTTATTTCATTTTCAATTGATGTCTATGCGCTTAATTTCCAATTATCTACTTTCAATTGTTTAAAACCGCTAATACCGCTTTACAACTCTAATTAAATTAAAGAAAAGGTGCAAATAACTCTAACTGCATTGATTTTAATTCTAAAAAAATCTGTTTTGGAATTTCATAACGTGTTATTAAAATATTCATTTGCATTTTGTGGTTTTCTATGCAGAATCTTAACTCCGTAATCGTTGATCGAACAATTTTTTAAAAATAGACCTTATTATATACTGTATAAGTTCTGCCTTTTTATTCTCGAATAACTTATCGAAACCCTTTGCTCGTCGCTGCTTGCGCCAACCATCAACCCTTTTCCATCACTGAAAATGCACCAATAAAGAAATACAGCAATAATAGAGCTTTTCATATTTCGTAAGAGGGTTTTGTTGCTACGAATTATAATTCCATACTAATTTTCCATTTTATCGATGTAGCGATATGTTTATTTTCCTACTCCACTTCCCTTTTTATATTTATATATATATTGTTAAAATGGAAATTTTTATTGTTAATTTTTGAAGGAAGATTCCAAGTCTGCTACGTATGCCTAATAGATTCTAATTTTTTCACGAAATATTCATCTTAAATGTCCTTTACTGAAAACGCAAATATGCAGACAAATTACAGAAATATTACAATCTTAAAACTAATTTCTTTTTTGGAACGCCGTTTCCGTTTGTTTGTTTGTCTGTTTTTTCAGAGAAAATATTTTTAAATGTCTAATACATTTTTCTAATACATTTTGAAAAAAAATGATAAGCGATTTTGGAAAAAAAAAGTGTAATCTACAAAAAAGTCAAAAAGCGTTTGGAATAGGCGGATACCTTAAATGCTTGAAATAGTATTTCACTTCCCTCCTGTTCTTTCCCCCTATTAGTTAACATATTCTGATTGAAGCTTCGAAGCCTATTTGGATAGTTAATTTAACATTTTAAATCAATAAAATTACTAGTTTTTTTTCATGTTTTGGTATTCGTATTTCGATTTGCCTGAATTGAGATAGCAAATTTCTGTAATGAAAACAAAAACTCATAAGTACATATCTTTGTTTCCTTTATTCTTTGTTTATCTTTGTTTTCTATAATTCATATTTTTTAATATCTTAATGTTTAAAATTATATTTCCAAGCAATTTCATAATTAATAATAATTTAAATAAAAATATATATACCATGCTTTTAAAACGGATTAGAAAATCTATATTTATATAAAGCTCAATGTGTGCGCGTTTTGGCTCTCCACAGGCCAGTCCGTTTGACCTACAGCTACCAAATTTGGTACACGTACACCTTAGAGGTCGAAAATGTGTACCCGGGGTCCCTTTTTTTGAATTTTTAATTAGAATTTCAATTATTAATTAAAAACTAACTTTCCCGCCACAAAAATCTTCCATTTTCCCAACCGCCAAATGAGTAAGGCTTCAGGGTTTTTTTCCCAACAGTAATGAGGCTAGGCTTAACATTTTTCAGCCGATTATTTCAAACGATTCTGTTTATTTTCTTAATGTTTTATTTATTTAACATTAAACATTAGAAATTATGTATTTAAAATTAAACATTGTTAATTAATCGATCTGCTCATGATGAAACTGAGAAAGTTTTGTTGACAAATTCTTGAAATATTACATAAATTAAGAAAGATATTCTTTAGTGCCCATAAAGTTTAAAAGCTCAGTGACTCTGTTTTCAGTAATCATATTATAAAAAAATCCTTTGTTTCAATAAAAAATATTATTATATTAATTGCAGATTAATCCTTTCCACTTTAATTTAAAGCATACATTCTACGGGAGCTAACAGAAAATGAGAGAGATACATACTACGTTATGACTGAAGGCCTTTATAATATTATGAGTGAATTAAATGACAATCAAAATTTGAAGTTTTAAAATATTTTGATGAAGGAGCTATTAAAGTAGGAATTGCGTAAAATATTTAATTATTAAAATTTTAACGAGCATTAAGATTGGCGAACCGGCTGGTCGCCAAAGGCGGCTAGTATAAAATAATTTCTCCTAGCCCCATACAGATTCCTAACCTTATACAGAGAGTTATAATTGCGAATTTTAAAAGTTAACCAACACATATTGCATTTAGAAATTCATAATCACAAATTTTCAAGACAATTTCTATGGGATTATAAATTTGTATAAGGAATTTTATACTTTTAAGTCCGTTTTAAAAACATTGTACAGTAAAAATAATTTATTAAAATCATTATTTTCTACTTTTTAGTCTTGTGTGCTTGAAATTTTGAAATCGATTTTAAACTAACTTCCCGATGAGCTACATCTTATGCCAAAATTTTACCGAACAGAGAACAATGTGAGCTATTATTGCAATGGCATCCAGTTTTAAACTATGTTTAAAATTTCAAGTCTCCACCTCATCAAAAGTTTAAAATCGATTCAAAAGTTTGTTTCGAAAGACAATTAATAGACTAAAAAAAGAACGTTAACTTCTTCGCATACAAGGATTAACGTACGAGTCTAACTCATACATCGAATTACTGAATTTTTTGTCTATAAATCTGTAATAAAGTGATAATATTAATTAATTTAAATCCAAAAATCAATTAAAAACTCTTTATTATCTCAAATGCCCTTGCATTATTATAGAAATTAAAGTAATAATAGGTGTCGCAAATAGGATTTGTTATCTAATTAAGTAAATTCGTCGATCAAGATGTTAATAAGAATGTGTTAAAAAGTACTGCATCTCAAATATGTGAATCGACTACTTCAACAACGAAGAAGCGTCTTTTCTGTACTTTCTGTAGAATAATGAAAAAAATTCTTTAGACATAATAAAACGACCCATGCAATCAAACCATACAAATCAAATCCAACACATTATCGTACTACTATATTTCCGATTAGACGTTCAAAATTTATTTCTAAGTATGACACAGCGTCAAAATTTGTTATTTTAGAAAGTAAAGAAAAATTTTTTAAATGATTATGTTTTGAATTATTGCTTAAAATAATATATCGAAAATTTCAATTGCCAGATATACTACACATTTTGTGAGAAAATAGGGGAAAAAGAAATCTTTTTGTAACTTTTCTATTTTTAAGAAATGTTTATATACATTAGGTCTCATTACAACTTCCTTTGAACTTGATTTTCGTCTAATCTGGCTCTTTTTTTTCATTCATTTCATTCTCAACTTAATAGAATTTCCTGTCATTTTCCTAATCCCCCTTTTAGTTGTACTTCGTAAAAAAAATGGAATCTGAACTTTTTGGGTGTAAATATAGTAACTATCTCGCTGTAAATTCACTGAACGCAGAGGAAATAATGGAAGGAAAAAAATTTCAGTACAATTGTTTTCTTTAATTCGATTCATTTAGATCAAATGTTCTTGTATTTTGAAGAATTATTTGATGTTCTTCGAAACATAACCATTATTTTCTAATTAAAAGAATTGGAATAAATATTTTAAATATAAAACATCTTTCGAAATAATGGAAGAAAAAATTATAATAATTTCAGAATAACTTCAAACAGAAAATATTGAACATTTATTTCATCTTTAATATGTCATATTAATTTTTGGATCAATCATCAAATCAATGTATTATTCTTTGGTATTAAATTTCTGTAAATAAAGGAAATTGAAAAATACGTTAAACAGTTTATAAATACAAAGCTTATTTCAATAGCTTTTAGTATCGTTTATATACTGACAAAAATATTATAAAAGTTATATCAAGGCATGAAAGATAAATAATTATTCTGACTGCCCATAAAAATGAAGAGTTATAAGTGTATATAAAGTTGTAAATTTTAAAATCTTAAAATATGTTTTCAACTTTGTAAGAATACTATTCTCTAACAAATATTCAATGTTTAAAATAAAGTGCTACAAATATTTTAAATTTAAACGATATTGTTAAATATGAGTGAAAAAAATATTTAATGTACTTCATTTGATTCATAATGTTTAATTAAATACCCAAAATCAATCAATATATCAAATGACAATTTAATTAGATCGAACAATTATCAACTACAACTATTTTAATTACCTAAAATAAGAAATGTAAAATTAGTACTCAAAACATGTTAAAATACGATTTTTCTCACATTTGTGATTAATATTTAATTTCAGATTGTAATTATTATTCTGAATAATACTTATAGTAATTTACGTCTATCTTAAAAATATTAAAATTAAGATTTTTAAATGAATTTGCACAAACAACATTATATAAATAATAATCATATTTGTTTGATAAAATTTCAATAATATGCTTTTGTATTTATCCATTAGTTTACATTAGACTCTTGAAAGATCTGTAAACATTGTTTACTTGTATTTGATTTAAAAACGACTGAATATTTCGTTCTGTTTCAACTGCATCCCTTATATCAATAATCCAGGATAGACTTTATTTTGATATCCAATTTTTATTTGATATAAAAATTGGAAACCACATCTAATATAATAAATAAACGATTATAATCCAATAAAATTTATTTAATTTTATTCCAATATTCTTCTAGAGTCTTTTCATTTTCTATCACCTTTTGTTTTGATTCGATAATTCCGTCCTTAAAATCTTAAATAAACATTTTGATATGTATAAATCGACTTCAGACTAGCGTTGCTTTTTAATTCAACTATTTTTTTAATTTAATTAATTTGAAAAAATTGGCATGCAAAAAAATTATCATCTATTTTATTATGCTTTATTTGAACAAATAAATACTTGTAAAACGAATGTCAAATTATTCTTTTTCTGTGCTCTGAAATGCTTTCCTTCTCTTTCCCCTTTTCACCCTATTCAAACTTCTCTCTTTTTATTTGCCCCATTTTTCAAAAGACCTTTCTGCAGATATTAACTCCATAAATCTACCACCTGTTCCACGCGAGTTTCGAAGGTCATTAGTTAATGCGAACGTTAAATCGTTTGGTTCATTGATCTTCAAACCGTAGAACATTCTTTTCGAAATTATGCTGATGCCACGAATTGTCCTAAATTTCGCCATTATGCTAATCTAAAAATAACATTTGCATTAGAGGATTTTTCAAAGCTAGTGGAAATTAAGTTAACTAATTAGGAAGTTGTCTGTGAGTTTTAAACTTTCAAAAATTGTCGGATTGGAGAATTTTAAATTATGATATTAAGAATATGTCTTTGATCTTTGAGTTAAAAATATCTCGTTTTGTGAGTTTTCTAACGGAGTACTTTAGATTCGATAATAATAAAAATTGAGTGGAGTAATATTAGTTTTGGTTGCAATGTTTCATATTATTCTTTGAATGACTGAGTTTAATGACGGTTTGTTCAAATGCTGTGAAAAAGCAGAAAGAATATGTTTTTTAAATTTGTTATTTATAAAAGTAGTCTTGTAATTTACATATGTTTTTAAATGTAATTTTATCTTTATCTTTCAGTTTATGATAGCTACTTAAAAAATGTATTTCAGCAATTAGCTCTTTTTAAAAGAGTAAAGGGATGCAAATCATTAATAGCTTCCAATTCCTCAAAATAGATATTTATTTTTGAGTTTAAACAAACAAGGAAACCTATATTACTGCATTTGAATAAATAAAGAAGCGTTTAATATAGCATTTAATCAAGTTTGATGGAGAAATGAAGAAAGTTTATTCAGAGAATTTGTCTTCTTTTGTTACAATTAGAATTAAAACCATTCCATATAAAATTTTATGTCGTTTTGAAATTATTATCTTGTAATGGAGAATTAATGCATTTTTCTTGCGCTTATTTTGTACTTTTCTTTATTTTATAATTCTTCTGTTAACAGATTTAATATAAAATAGAAAAACGATTAATGCTAATTAATTAACTCGTAAATTAGAAGCAAAAATTCTTTAAAATATACCATGTGTATTTAATTAATAATCATCTATTTTAAAATTTTAAGCCGTTATATAAAATTTAATACACGAATATTTATTTGATTTATAATTTAAACAGAAAATAAGTGAAATATAATAAGTTTTCTTGTTTATAAAAACATCTTAGTAATTAAAAAATTAATTTTTAGGGATTTTTTCAAAAATTACATCTATTTCCATTGTTTATAAAATCAACAAATAAATTTATTAAAAACTCTACTAACTTCTCTTGGTTTTAATCTTTTTAAAATTTCTTTATTGTACTAATATATGTTTTTAACACACATATGTATATCTCAAATTTAATAAAAGTCTATAATTTCTTTTAATATTCAACTGAAAATAAGATTACAAATTCACAATCGTTTTGTGCTAGATTTGTGAACCAAAGATTTTCCGTCTTAGATTACTTTTTGTTAACCTGAATGATCTTAAATTATATACTCTGAAATGGTTTTATCAATTAAAGTTTGTTGTATAAATTTTTAAATATTTTACAGAACTGCGATAATTTTGGTAGCCAAATTTTTTCCATTTGAAATAAATAAGTAGAAATTTATGCTTTACAAAATTGCAGAAATGAATTTATAATTTTAAAGATATTACTGACAGCGAAATTTTAAAACCATAGAAAATAGAAATTCTCCCTCTTGAACTCATACAAGAAAGATTTTTATTTTGCAATAGCTCTCCTGTTCTTACAGTCATTAAAATTTTTAATTAAATATTTTGTGTAATTTGATCTTAATATATTCGTCAGCAAAATATTTTTAAGCTTCAAAATTTGATAATTATATAACTGTATTATTTCAGAAACCTTATACCATTCTGTTCATTGTATTACGCATAATTCATTTTAAAGAAGAAAATTTCTAAGTATTTATTAAAATTAAAAATATATTATGAATTAAAATTCAAATTTACCTCAAATTTCCGTCAGTACCTAGTAATTTTGTGATTTTGTCTTGACACCAAATTTTCAATAAAAATACTTATTTTTAACATTTAAGTGTACTACATTTTAAAAATTAAAAGAAACGTATATTTAAACAATTCATCTCAAGTCTTTTTATCCATCTCATATTTTTTGATTAGATTCTTAACAATTTTCAAAGACAACACTCATTTAGAAGGGAAAAAATTTTCCATATGGAAGAATGAAAGTTTATAGTTTAAAATATATTCACTTCAGATAAAAGTTTATACTTTAGATATTTACATTTCAGATAGAAGTTACTTTAGAATATATTCACTGGTTATTGCTTTATAGGACTGCTGACGGAAGAAACTTCCATTCTTTATGTTCTGCACATGAATAAAATTTATTTTTAAGACTCTATCAACAGTATATCGGCGACTTCAACAAAAATAACTTAAGAACTTTTAAATAAAAGAAAAATTCTAAACTTTATTGCCAAGGAACAGCCGGCAAAAGCATTCCATGCCTAGCGCAAAAACTTGCACAAACATCGTTTGGAAGTTTTATTGCTTTTCTTATCTTACCTTCTTCTTCTTCTTCTTCTAAGTCTGGTAAAAGAAGTCCATCCGAATAATGAATATAAAAACCACTCTTAAAAAAACTTGCATTAGGAAATGGCACAAAAAATATTGTTAACATGGATTCCCAGTCAATGGATCAATACATTTAATGGCCGTCCAAAATACGGATTCTTCAAGGGAAAAAAAATCGTTTGGCACCAGTAATGGCTTCTATAGGGAGGAGGTTCACAAACAAAACAGCTCGTCCTCTTTTCCCGCCATGGTTGCATTTCATAATAAAAAAAATAAAGGAAATATTTTGTTCCGGAAAATGGCTGCTTTCACTTAGGGATGCATCGGCCTTTTCCTTGATCATTTTTCATAATAGAAAAGATTGTTGGTCTTCTTTTTGCTTCGTGTTTGCATAAGGGATGAAATATAGGTTTGGATTTCAGCTTTCACAAATAATTGCCCGGGAGTTTTCTTTGATGTCCTTTGGGACTATAACAATATCATCATTGACAATGGATGGATATGAGGTACCGTGAATTAGTATAAAAAAAACAGCTCATTTGGAAAATAAGACACGAGACAAGTCACAAAGTATTTTTTGTTAAAATAATATAATTAAATACTAACCGCCTGTAAAGACCAGTTTTTTGTCCATTATATTAATAGCAATAATTTAGTAATTGCAACTGTTGTTGATTTATTTGTAATATTTTTGAGATTTCTCTCAAAAATAGGTGAAGATTGGGAACAGCCAATCTTACAATACCAAATAAAAGTACTAGCTTAAATTATATTTGCTCAATAAATAACAAGTATTATAATTGGTTAACTTCCTAAGCAGAGTGGCTAAATGGTCAAAATTCGTCTACTTATTGAGACTGGGGAATTAGTAATGGTCACTTTTTTTTTGCGTTACTTTTCATAATACAGGACGAAGAAAAGCAGATGACTCTTGATTATGTATGTAGAGATCATGAGCATTCATGTGAAATAAAAAGCGGCGAAATCGGTACAGTGGTTATGGCTGGAGAACCCTGTCTTATTCCATATACAGTGAATAGTATTGTAATTATTTTGAGATTCCTCACAAAAATGGATGGAGGTGGAGACATGCAACAATTGGCAGAGCGGAGGACATGAAACTATCATGTGAAATAAAAATTAGTAAAATAGTGCATTTCTTCAGGGTTGAATAACTAGTTCCTAAGTTTTCCAAATTGATTTGAATATTAAGATTTAGCATCTTAAAATATGTATGGTAATTTATTTAAAATTTGCATACGCTATTTAGGATTAAAAGTGGTAAGCATTATAAATGAAAAAACTGTTCGGAACTAGCTCAACTATTTACACTACTCAAAAAAACTGTTCAAACTAGCAAAGGTCTTTCGTGTTGTCTTCAGTTACTTAAAAGAATAATGAACACCTTTCATTCTCACCAAGCTTTAGAACACCAGCCATATTATGAAACGTTATTACTTTAGATATAATAATAAAGAGCAAAACATAAATATTTTTTCATTCATATATTTTTAAAAATATTTAATCTCTTAAGAATTTTAAGAACCTTCAATCCTAATTCATAATAATTAATTAATTAATTCTCTTACGCTTTTGATAAACTACAATCTTAGTCTTATTTTTTGTTGTATATATATAAAGATTTCTTGAGGAACCCATTCTAAAAATGATAACAAATGTTTAGCCTCAAACATTTTTAGCAGCAAATGCTTAATATTACATCAAACTGATACATTGTATCAGGTATTAAAAGTATAAGGTATTGTATCAAAAGTATCAGGTATCAAACAGATAAAGATTAAAATTATTATGCTGTTGGTATCCATTTTTTGGGGTCAACTGACACTGACTAGTTCTACCTCGGCTACGCTATTAGAAGAATGCATAAATGATTTTTTAATTGTATATATTCCATCGCCAGCCATTACAGCCCTCTTCCCCATGTAATATATATATATATATATATATATATATATATATATATATATATATATACAAAAGTATTAGAATCAAGTTAATAGGAAAAACAAAAATCAAATAAAAATTAAACCAAAAAAATTATTAAAAAAATATTAAAAAAGAATCCGGCCTGAAGACTTTTTCAAGGGTCACCCTCAGGCAGGGATTCAAATAAAGGGATTTTTTCTGTGAGGACATACAGACATAAGCCTAATAATGACTCCTCGTGACCCGAAAATCCCCTGAAATTATGCTCAAGAGATATACCATTTTAACAGAAAGAAAATACAAAATAACAAATTAGAAAAAAACCACAAAGTAAAAATACAATAAAAACAATAACAATAAAAACAAAAACATCATTAAAATTAAAATTAAAATTAAAAACGAAAAGGCCAGAACATACCAACAGTGAAGGAAACTTTAAACAATCGATTGTGATTTCCTGTTTTTAAAAGTTAACGGTAAATAATGTAAACAGAGGTAGGCACCCAGCGCCATCTATTGAGTGATCCAATATGCAAGTAAAGTTCTATTTTTATTTAAGCCAAAAGATTAATCCCAAACCATACCTTGTTTAATTAAAAAATTGACATTACAGTAATTTCTAGGAAAATCATTTTTAATTAAATTTTTAAGGAGGATATTTGATGCTTCAATATAAGAATTTTTATTATTGCAAACCCTTTTGATCCTGTTAACTTGTGAGAAAATTAGATTTTTGAAAATTTTAGAGTTTAGATTGGAATGGTAGTTACATAGTTTTGTTATTTTAAAGTTGAAATCATCCCTTTTATCGTATATACCAACTATTGTTTTATCATTAGCAATTTCGATTTTTAAATCCAGAAAGGTAGCCTCAAGTTGATTTATATTTGTATCTTTTAGAATTAAATCTTTTGGATAGCAATTAGTAATAATATTAGTATTGTCGAAGTTAATCAAAAGTAGGTCATCAATATATCTCCACCCGTTTATTAAATTATATTTAATTATTTTTTTCTCATAGTAATGCAGGAAAATATTAGCTAAAGCACTTGAGAAAGCTGTCCCCATTGGAATGCCCTTGACTTGTTTATAAAAATTAATACCATTAAACACGTAATTTTCAGTAATATTAAAATTACATAACTCAAGCCAGTTATTTTTAGGAATGATATTTTCATTTAAATATTCGTCATATATAAAAGTGCAGACTTTTATTAATTTTTCATGAGGTAGATTAGTGTATAAATTTTCGAAATCAAAAGTATTAAGTTTATTAATGTTGTTATCTTTAAGAAAATCCAATACTTCTTTGTTACTAGAAATAATAAAGTTGTCTTCATTTTTTATTTTGTCCAGGATAATTTTTAAGTATTTAAAGAAATGTTTACCCGTATAGTAATTATAACTACCAGTGCTACAGGTTACGAATCTGAATTTTAATGGATTTTTATGAAATTTAACTGTTGGGAATAAATAAGGATAGTTAAGAGAGCAAGTCTTAGTTTTGGTTTTTTTTTGCGAAAGCTAGCATTCTTTTATCTAATTCCTTTTTCCCGGTGTTCTTTAACATATAAGTTGCATTAGAGTTATATTCATTAATTAAAAGTTCTTTATAATAATATTTACAAATTAAACAGAAATTATTTGCTGATTTATCTATTACTGTAATAACAAATTTTTCTTTTAAATTTTTTATTTCATTTTTTAATGTTTTACTAAAATAAATCCCACGTTCTTTAGATCTGTCAAAATCAGTATTCAATTTTATTTTAATTTCCTTTAAAATTCTCACTTTCCATTCCCCGAAACCTTCCGCAGGCCAGTGGTATTTTCTAGATAATTTGGCAATAAAAACATCCAAATCATTACCAATAGAAATCAAAATTTTGTTATGGTTTATTTTTTCTCTTAATCTAAATTTTGTTCCTCTTCCCATCAAATCTCTTAAAGAGTTGGATTCAATAATTTTTAAATTACCTGTAATAATATGACCTTTATCAATATCTATAAAATCTTTATATTTTTCCTTGTTACAGTAACAATCTGTTTTATTTATTTTATCTAAATTTTTGCTATAGTAATTATAATTACAAATTTTTTTCTTTAAAGTTGAAGTGTAACTAAACGCTATTGATACAGTAGTTTTATCTGCAAGAGGAAAAAATATATTATTATTATGTATAATTTTGGGTAATTTTAGATATTCGAAGTAAATATCCAAGAATTTAATCACACAGTATTCTTTGTAAACATTATTTTTATTATTAAAAAGTAAATCATTTTTTCCAATGTTAAGTTTACATTTAATAAGATCTAGAATAATACATTTAGTGTACGAATTTTTAAACTCTAATTCCCCGAATTTATTATTTAAAAACCATTTCATTTTATTATTTCTAAGACCAAAAATGTATTTCCTAATTCTGTGAATGTTTTCACTATTGTGTTCCAGATTACAGTAATTTTGAAATTCCTCAAATATAATTTGAAAATTGCCTCCTTTCCCTTTACCTCTTTTAAATCTTTTAGAAAAGTTATCTTTATTTAGAAAATTTTTAAAAATGTTAAATTTGTTATAAATGCAATTATTGTTTAAATCTGCATAACCTTCCCCATTTAATTTACTATTGAGACCATAAGGAAATAAAGTTTTCAGGTTGCAAATATAAATGTTTTCCAGATCTAATCTTTTGTTTAATTCGTTAATATTGTCTTCTAGAATGTAGATATTAATATTGTTAAAGTTATGGTTTTGAAAATGCTCCAGTTCGAAGTCAGTGGTCCTATTTTTTATGAAGTTTTTTATATCGGATCTGTGATTGTTAATTCTTAAATTAAGCTCGGTGCTAGTTTGGCCAATATATTTTAAATTACATTCTGAACAATTAAGGAGATAAATCAAATTTTTGTTTTTACAGAATGTTTGTAATTTTGAGTTTTCATTTTTGATCTGTTCCTTATCTGCCAAAGGACATGTCCTACACTTTCCGTTTCCACAAACTTTATATTTTTTTGTATTTTTAAGATTTTTTAAACAAAACAATTGTGTCAGTAATTTTTTCTCCGTGAATGCTCCTGACACAAAGCTATCCACAGTGCCCCTTGGTAGAGCGCGCGACGGGCCATGCGCTATGATAAATTCGTTATTAACTTTTTGCATAGTTTAATTTATTTATTAAAATGAAAATATATCTCCTAAACGCCAAAAACAAGGAATTCTCGAAAAAGTAAAATCAGGAAAAATGATCTGAAAATTCTTAAATTTTTTAGGCAATACACCAAAAAACCTATTGAACCCCCCCCTCCACCAAAAAAACTATTAAAAATATTTTATTTAAAAAATTTTTTTTAAAAAAAAAAAAATTTTTTTTTTTTTTTTTTTTTTTTCAAAAAAAATTTTTTGCAGTTCGTGGAACAGCGCACTTGCAGCTAAATTCCAACCAAATGCAAGAACGAGTAACCAATCTAAAGTAAGAAAAAGTTTGAAAACGAAACTAAAATGAAAACGAAAACAAAACAGTTTCGAAATCGCAACTAAAATTTATTACCTATTTAAACTAAAACCAAAAAGGAACTTCATAGTATTTAGAGAGCGCAATTGCAGCTACTTCTAAAACACAGATGAATTGATACAAAAGTATTAGAATCAAGTTAATAGGAAAAACAAAAATCAAATAAAAATTAAACCAAAAAAATTATTAAAAAAATATTAAAAAAGAATCCGGCCTGAAGACTTTTTCAAGGGTCACCCTCAGGCAGGGATTCAAATAAAGGGATTTTTTCTGTGAGGACATACAGACATAAGCCTAATAATGATTCCTCGTGACCCGAAAATCCCCTGAAATTATGCTCAAGAGATATACCATTTTAACAGAAAGAAAATACAAAATAACAAATTAGAAAAAAACCACAAAGTAAAAATACAATAAAAACAATAACAATAAAAACAAAAACATCATTAAAATTAAAATTAAAATTAAAAACGAAAAGGCCAGAACATACCAACAGTGAAGGAAACTTTAAACAATCGATTGTGATTTCCTGTTTTTAAAAGTTAACGGTAAATAATGTAAACAGAGGTAGGCACCCAGCGCCATCTATTGAGTGATCCAATATGCAAGTAAAGTTCTATTTTTATTTAAGCCAAAAGATTAATCCCAAACCATACCTTGTTTAATTAAAAAATTGACATTACAGTAATTTCTAGGAAAATCATTTTTAATTAAATTTTTAAGGAGGATATTTGATGCTTATATATATATATATATATACTACTGAAGAATCCCCGCCTTTTCTTATATAAATTATATCATCAATGCCTTCCTTTTTCTCTGCTAACCCACCCGTCAACCACTTTAAAACCATGACCACCGGTGCATTGTCAGCACACACTTCTGAAGAAGAAAAACCCCAATTTAGAATCAATTCGCACCTTCATCAATTACTTGTTTCGACTCAAAGGCCTGAACCGATTTTTACCGAATATTGGCTTTATTCCATCAGAAAAAAAAATAGGTTACCAATTGCATCAAGTACAAAAGTGTAAAATAAAAGTATCAGTTGCAAAAGTATCGGATACAATCGATTATAGATATCGGGTACAAAAATGTCAGTTACCAATCTCTGTCCAAGTACAAGAAGTTAAGCATACCAAGCATTCACTTTAATCCAATAGAGAAAGAATAGGTAGCCAGTCGTATCAGATACTGAAAATGCTATTTATCAGTGTCGGCCCAAGTGCGAGAACCAATACATATCGAATACCCAGTTTCATTCGAATGGTAAAAGATTCAACTACCGACTGTATCGGGTCTTAAAGTGTAAAGTAAAAGTACCAGAGACAAAAGTATCAGACACAATCGACTATCAACGAATATAAGTCTGTACATGATATTACTGGTTGATACCGACCTAGTTTAGTCATGGGAAAATTTGAAGTTTCTTGTTTGATATTGGCAGCTTTAGGCCGTTACATTTTAATTTAAGAAATAAATAATTTTAATAGAAAACAACCTATACTTAATACTTCTTTGATTTAATATTTGACAATGTAATAATTCTAAAACCAACTGCTATTAAAAAAAGAACTCTATTAATTAGAAAAATCATACAATGCTCAAGCTAATCCTTTCAATGGGAAAAGATGCAGTCTGCACTCAACAGGCACCAATGCGCTTGAAAATAACTATAATTTTCAAAGAATGCTTTTTAAAATTGTTTTTTTTTTTTCTTTGTAAAAATAGTTGTTTTTTGGTGCTGATTTTGTAAACTACATTTACACCCATACTTTTAAGAATCAAGTATTCAAATTTTTTGTAAATGTTTATCAAGTGTTTAAAATCCAGTATTTTAATTTTGAATCTTGGTGCATGACAGTAATAATTAACTGGGAGAGAAGAGATTTCTAGATATTTTAAAATTAGTAAGATGTTGAAATTTAGTAAGACGTAACTTTGGATAATAAAAAAAAAATTGCCTTGGTACGTTTTAAAAAGTATGACTTTTAATAATAGTGTTTTATATGTCAGGTAAAATTATATAATAATTCAGTCAAAACTCGAAAATTTATCAACTAAGAAACAGCATTAAAAATTATATGATAATACTCGGTATATAAAAAAATTATATACCGAGTGGAATGTTCTGAATTCGGCTGTATATATAGCGACGTTTTGATTGAAATCTCATTGGACTATTTTAAAATCTGTGAAAATTCTTTAAGAAAGTAAAAAGTTATTTGACTAAATTTAACCATACATCCTCAATAAGTCTGTAAAATGATTGAACCAACTGTGTTATGCCATCTACATTAATAAAAATTCAAAGCGTCACATTTTGCCATGGCCGTTCTCATTTCAATTATATTGAACATTTTAATAAGTAATTATAGTTCTCTATTTGCTTATAGCATTCACAATTGCCTTTGTTTGTTTTTCTGTTATAAAGTTGCCATAGAAACAATTTGATAACTTTCGTTATCTCTTGTCCGGATTCATATAAATGATACTGTATGTAGAAAAATTCTTCTGGCTCCTGTAGGGGTTCTTATAATTGGAGAGAAGCGATCGTAAATGAAATAAATTTCCCTCTTGGCTGTGATTCACGAAAGAAAAGAAACATGTTCTTGCTTATATTTTCTTTCTTTCTTTTTATATTATCGTAGGGAAAGTGATGAAATATAGGTTTAGATTTCTCTTTCTGTCTTGGCAAATAATATCTTTCTTCTTTTCCTTTGTTGCTGGGTTTTTTTTTTTTTTGGCTTATTATTAATATCATTCGGGACAAAGAAAACATTGAAAACCAATATATAAAGAAGAATTGGACAGAACTGCACATATTAACAATGATACAGTAATACTTTTTTTATATTCTCTTATAGTATATTCACTAACAAAAAAGTATTATAATCGTCAAAAATTAAATGATTCTTCAATTTGACGAATCTCCAAGTTTCAGATCTTTTGAAGTTCGAAAAATGCATTTTTGGAATTCTGTCTGTCTAGGAACAGGGTGATTCAAAAACATTTTGGAAATTTGGAATGTAATATTTTCACCAAATTTGTAGATTTCTATCCAATTTTGAACGAAATTTATTCACAGGAAGACTGTGAGCCTATTCGAATACAAGTGAACGCAATAATTGCAAAATGTATAAAGCTAGATGGATGAAATTTTGTTTCATATATTAAGCATCTAAAGTGCATGTAAAAGTCTTAAGCATCTAAGTGAACTAGAATCGTTAACAAAGTGGCTGACTAATAATTAAATACGATTAATAAAGGGCCGGGATAGCCTGGTTGGTAGTACGTTGGATTCGAGTCCCTTGGGTTGCGAGTTAAAACTCCGCTGGCCGAAGACTCTCCGTGTGTGTGTGTTGGCTGGCGCACGTACAAATCTGTCGTGGTTACAAAATCCTCCGTGCATAGTGTAATACCACTGGAGGTACTGGATCAGGGGTGACCGTTCTCTGATTCAGGTCTAAGTTATGAGCTGTGGATGAGTGAATGAAATGCATGAATGAAGTCCGCTCCATAGTGTCGTGTGTAGCTAAGTCTTACTCTTCGCCCTAAATGGCGCTACTGAAAAACAAGAGAGGCACCCTTGGCTTAAAATCACTGGCTTCTAAAGTCAGTGGACTTGTCTATGACAAGTGCGATTAGAAACAACAACACGATTACTAAAAATGCAGCAATGTAGAAAAATACAATTTGAAGCTCAGTTTTAATCAAATTTTGAACGTGATCTGAACATTTGTCGGTGTGTTCTCCACATTCATGCAAACACAATGAGTCAGAATCACAACAACTTAGAAGCATGAACTATAATATATTGTTTTAGTATCTAAAGTGTAGACTATCATTCAATTTCGAATCAGATACATCGAAAGATTGACCCTCTGCCAGTCTATAGTTTCATATGCATGTATGGGCAGTAAATCAAAAGCATAAAGACTTAAATAAATGAAATTTAGTATATGATCTTGTAATTAAAATAGTAAATCTCTGTTAAATTTTACTTTTAGTTGTTCGAAACAAAGGCGACCAACATGCATAATTGATTTTCTTTATTATATTTCGAAGCATAAAATGCTCTTCCCCATGATCTGGGCGTCTCGGGTTCGAGTCCTGGTTCGGGCATGGTTGTTCTTTACCCTGTGTTCTGTGTGTGAAAGAGCCCCCCCCCCATGTAAAAAGGGGTTGTGCAAGCGAGTATGTGGGTGTCATCTTCATACGTGCTAAAGTCATACTTCTGCCCTCGGATGTTCAGGGGTCTTTACCCTCAGAAGATACTGCACACCTCTTTCCCCGATCTCTTGGGCTTGGTTTGAATTGGTGTTTAATCCAGGGGCTGAATAAGCAACAAACAAACAGTTCGCTTTTTTCATACAATGAACAGAGAGTTAAAACCTTTACTAAGGAATTAGTGAGAGAGTTTTCTGTTAATTTCTAACTATTTCGTAAGCAAATGTCTGTTGATTACGATTTTTTGTACAGTCGCCAGCAAAAAAAAAATGGATATTGCTGTAACTTTTTATTTACTTACTACTTTTTTAAAAAAAAATTGGATGTTGCTGTAACTTTTTATTTACTTACTACTTTAAAAAAAAATTGGATATTGCTGTAACTTTTTATATGGTCGCATCTTCACAAAATTGGTGTCGTTGGAAATGTATTAAAGGGACAGGTTTGTTGAGATATACAGATTGCATTACCGAGTTAATTAACTACTCTCTCAAAACTTTTCCATTACAAGAATCTAAATTTTTTAATAATTCTATTCAGTTGACTTTTTTATGTATGTGTATCAAATTACTTGCCTAGATGTTCATTCACAGCCGATATTTTTTTCTAAAAATATCAATGGTTTTAAATTAATCTAAAGACTAGAATAAAACGTATTGTAAAGAGATATATGATACGGATTTAAACAATTTTATTTGATAATGTTTATAACTGCCATAATATCTATAAGTTTTATCATGAGATATACCTGATGCATAAATTGTTGAAATCCTTTGACAGGTCAAACTGTAAGATCGAAACTTATCATATTTGACACGTAGTTATTTCTTGGATTTTAGATGTTTTCAATAAGAAATATATTCAAAACTTTAATTAGATTTTTACTAAAAAATTAATCGAAACTTAACTTTTTCTCATTAGCTATTTCACAACAGGCACTTTTACCTTACCTTTAAATAGTAATAAAAAAAACTAATATTTTTTTTCTCTACTTTTGACAGATTTTTAAAATTATTTTTCAATACGTTTTACAATAATACAACACATTTTTACTTTCTCGTATATGTAATATAGAGAAAGTATAGTGATCGTCAAAAAATTCAAATTCTATATTTTGACGAATTTTTACATTTTGGACCTCCCTGAGTTCGGAAAACATATTTTTGGAAAATGTCCGTCCGTCTATCTAACAAAGATAAGTCAAAAGTTATTTGAGCTAGATGGGTGAAATTTGACACACGAATTTTACACAGAATGTGCAGATTTCTATCAAATTTTGAGAAAAATCTGTTCTGTGGAAGTCCGTCTGTCCGACTGTTCGAATGTAAGTTATCTCCATAACCACAAAACTATGAGATCTAGATAGGTAAGATTCGGTGAATAGGTTTCGGTTTAATACCTATGCTGAAGACACCTGTCAAATTTTGAGCCAAAACCAAAGATTGGTTAACTGTCCGTCAGTCTGAATTTTCAGAAACATGTAAACGCGACAATGAAAAAAAGCAATGACTTAAATGTATCAAATTTGGTATGAGATTTTGTGACTACAAGTTCAGTTCTGTGTCAAATCTTTGTTTCAATCGGTTGTGAAAAAAAAACATATCTAAAGCACAAATTTGATTTTCGGATATTTTTAAGACATATCAGGACTTAATCGGCAATTAACTTGTCAAGAATAACCCGATTGATTTAATAAAAAGGCTAAATTCAACCAGAATTTAATATTTCGTGAGTATTGTACACCAATGCCATGTAAGGCACTCTCAGAAAAGGGCGAACAGCCTTTTCTGAATACGGTATTAGATATTTAATCTAAGCAAATAATGCCGAATAAAGACGAGCGATTTTGTTATTGCTTTTTCTTTATAACCTTCTTTCGATTATAACCTTCAACACAGTGAATAAAATTTGACAAAAATATCGAGTGGTATATTTCCATAGAGTGTTATTATATATGAGAAATCCCTGTTAAAGACCCGCACAATTTTTAACTATCTGTTTAAAAAGTTAACTGTTTTTGACGAGTATGCTTGTCATGGAAAAAGTACAAAATTTTGCATTATGACGAGTTTATTCGTCAGGAGTAATAAGTAGTGACAATTTGCAGTTTGAATTACAATTTTAGTAAAAACCCAAATATATTCTTAAATTTCAAGATGTTTAAAATATTTTGAGCCCTAGTCGAAATCAAATGAACGAATAAAAGATTATTAATAATCATTTCTAAAACAAACCCGCATATAATATGAATTGTTTTTCTTAAATGTATAGCTGTGTTGTATTAGTCGTTCCAGAATCAAATAGGCAACCATAAATTGGTTTAGAGTATTTAATAAGTGGCGTGGCTTTTAAAAAAAACTGGAATGAGAATCCTTTTGCATCCTTTTTACATGTTTTCAAGAGGCGGCTTTTTTTTTATGGTTCATGTGCAAAAAAATGCATGTTAGTTTAAATAAATAAATAAATGTGATTATTGAAATAAAAAAAATAAAAGTCATTTCATTACAACATAATTTCATAAGCACATACTCTGTATTTGACGAGTATACTCGTTTTGCGACACAATTTAGATATGCATTTTTCGAAGAAGTTAAAACAGTTAACTGATTAAACGAAATAAAGGAAGAAAATTATTATCTGCAATTTAGGAAAATTGGAAAATTTCTATATAAGCAAAATTTAATGTGTATCTGGTAGTCAGTGTAAATTGAGGGCGAATTACGCGTTTGTCTGTTCTTTATTTAAATAATAATGCTTGCAAAATTCACTTGCAAAGTACATGTTTAATCTGGTCCGAAAGAATTTCACCTGTGTTTGCATTAAAAAGAAAACAGATCCGCTGCAATGAAGCGAAACAATCACAGCGAGGCGAAACCTGGCAGCAGCTCTAAAAATAAACAATACTGATTTCCCCGCTTTTACAAATCCGTCATCTTTTCCACGGAGGCCTTGTGTTGTTTTCCTAAATCTGTTGGCCCACAGATCTCTGCACCTGGCATATTCTCATTTCCAGGGACCCCTTTTACCAAACGATTACGATTGTTTGTTTGTCTAAACGCCGCTGACACTACGCCGCGTTTGTTTTCTCAGCTTTGCCTTGCGTGTCCCAAAAGATTTCGCCGTAATAATGTGACCTGTCATCCTAGCAAATTGTCTTGCAAACAGAAAAGCTTTGCCGTTTGGCATCAAGAGATGACAGCACTGGATGAAAAGCGAAATGAACGTTTGCCTTGCATATTAAACGAATTATTTGATTTTTCTCAGCATATTTGTTTCAAATAGCATGGTAATAGTAATTTTTATTTATTATATGATTTTGAAAATATGTGTTTATTTAAACTAAAAATTTTTAAATAATATGATTTTTTATAATAATAATTTGTAGTTTAATCTTAAAATTTCAGAAGTTTTATACTGTGTAAAAAAACATAATGTCCCAATTTTAAGAATTGAAATATTGTTGAAAAAATTAATTGTGCTAATTTTTTGTCATTTTAAAGGTTCAACAAAACATGAAACTTAACAATGTACAAGGTAACATGAAACTTAACCATTTGAGCTCAAAAGGTTTATCTTAGACAATGGTTTGACCTTTCTTAATTTCAGAATTTAAAAAAGTTTTAAGAAGTGGCAATTTAATTTGTCGGAAAAAATCATTTAAGCTATTATATATTTTTTTTTATGTCTCGAAAGAGGAAAAAAATTTATTCTAATATTCTTTATATAATCATGCATATAATTACTTTGTCGAGTTTAAAGGATTAAACTTATGAATCTAATATATACTATGTCAAAGATGTTTTTTTTTTGTTTGTTTTTTTCATTTAGAATTAACAGCTTTTATGTGAAAATTAGCATAATTTTCTCATTCTTTGCATGTTCATATTTAAACTTTGTTCTTTCAAAAAGTATTTGTATTAATTTCTTTTATTCTATATGATATCCTTTCTTATCTTAGATATTTTAATAAACAACTGGGTTTGATTATCAAACTGTAGATTTTTTGATATTTAAACCTCTAAACCTTTAATTATAACAAAGCAACAATTAGTTGAAACCAAAAATCACTTGTGCCTTGGCTTCAGTATCTCGGAACTTCATTATGCTCTAATACAAAGTGAAATAGCAATACATACCCTATATAAGATCTCGTTTATTTATGTAGGAAGTTTTAAAAACTCGTAATTAATATGTTGATTCCACATTTTTTTTTTTTTTTTTTTTTACTTTCTTAACCCAAGGCTTGAGTCTACAGTTTATTTGATATATTTAATTGCCTTCTTTTTTTCCACTATTTTTCAGTTTCGATTATTGTAACTTTAAATTTATAATGTTTACAAGCTGACATAGAATCTACAAATTATGGTATGTATAAAGGAAAAAAAGTATTCGAAAGCATATACAAGGAAAACAATTTGTTCAAGGGCTAATCAAATGTGACATGAAGTTATATTTCGATTATAAGTGTTCATTAAAAAAAAAGGATTTTCAAAATTTTGATTAGAATGTTAATTAATGTTCTTTAACATCGAATCAAGCGCAAAAGTAATTTTTGCACTTCTTTAAAATTAAAAAGAATTCAGTGATACCTATATTATTTCTATATAGTTTTTTTTTTCTCTAACTTTAATAAATTTTAAAAAATACTTCCTAACTTATTTTATAACAATTGATTGCTTTAGTTAATGAATTTATTATCACTCGTGTTGAGATGCTATAAATAGATTTGTTGTGCGCAGAATATCGATTCTATGTAATAAAAAAATATGTAATAAAATTGAAAAGATTAATTCCAGAAATAATTTAATGCTATGATGTTTTCAGACTAGTGGCTTGAATCTCATTAAAAATTTTTTATTCATTGTTGTTTCAAACCACTAGTTTATTAGATATTTTTACTGTGCGATATCTTATACTAAATTAATTATCACCAAAATTATCAACTTGTATTATTTATAAATTACCATCCATATACCGAATTATTTAGCGATCGATTTGCATATAATAATTAGTGTTTATATTGTAAGCGTTTTTGGATATTAAATATTCGTAAAATATAAACAAAATATATATTTTTTTATATCAAAAAAAATTATTGATATTCAAAAAATTGAATGATGATCGATAGAATCATAAATTGAAGTTACAGATAAATAATGAAGTTATATTTTTCATATGTTCTAAAGCTGTTTGTGTTGATATTTTCTTCTGCAATATTAATTAAAAAGTCTTTATAAAAGTTTTTATTGAATGTCTATTGAAATTATGCGGTCATATTTTTTTATTAAATTCAAACCGTTAATAATTAAGGTACCTTCAACTGCAATTCATGGACATGCAGTATTCGTTTTTAGTTTATAAAGTGCACAACATCATAATAAATAAAAATAATAAGGGATATAAAATTAATATAAAACTTAGAAATAATCTTGTATATAATAGTTTAATAGTTAATTAAAAATTGAATCTTCAATCAATATTCAGTTGAATTTGATAATTCTGCATAATATAATTTGAAATCAGCGAATATTGGATGGAATTATTGTAAGTAATTAATTATTCTGTTAATAAATTAATGAATTATTCTGTAGTTAATTATACTGTTGTTCTGTTAGTAAGTAATGAATTAGTTATCTGAAAAATAATTGTTTAATATTATAAATTTAAGGAAAACGCTATTTACCTTTGCTTAATTTTTCATAAACCATATTATTTTAATTGTTATTTTGTTAATCCATGTTATTTTTTTTATAACAGCTGCTCTTCTCGGACAGTTTTGTTGATGTTTATTCTCTTTTTAAAAGTATATTCGGAAATTGGACAATTTTTTTATGAAACATATTATAGTTGTCTTATATTAAAATCGTGTACGGTGTGCGTGTTTATTATTCTTTCCAAATATATTTACCTTTAATCTGATGCTCTTTGTATTTTGAAAATATATTCCTATTTATAACGATTAAAATTATCATCGCAATGAATCATTATTTCTCTTTAGTTCTGTAGTTGTCCAATAGCAATTATGTCTTTTGGATACTTTTATACATATATAACCTTCCTGAAAAAAAAGTGAACATCGAAGTTCGTCAAATTTGTATGGAAATAGTGTGTCTTGTTTATTCTATACCAGCCGCCTTTGGCGACCAGCCGGTTCGCCAGTATTACCGCTCGCTACAGTTTTCAATTAAATATTTTAAGTGAATGGTCTCTTAATAGATTCTCAAACAAAACATTTTTAATCTTCAAATTTTGATAATCATACCAAACTTATACTGTTGTTTAGATCGTTTCGTTCAATTTACTATATATATTTTGCTAATGTGTTGTCATTTCCGGTAAAACGTCAACTTTAATTTAAAGTGGAAATGATGAAATTGCAATTAATATAAAGATATTTTTTAATAAAACCAAGCGTTTTATTTTATTTATCATCTTTATTGTTATTTATTTATTATTATTATTATTGAATATAAGCATTGCAAACAAAATCGCTCGGTATTTAAGTCTTATGTGAACTACAAAATATTTTTCATAATTTATGTAATATCTCAAACAATAATTCAACAAAAATTTCTCAGATTCAGCATAAAATTCAGTTTTTAGTTTTGTTTTCAAAAGGATTGAAATGAAATCAATAATAATATTTTGTTCCGGCCTATAAATATATTTCAAAAATTATGAAGCCTAAATTTAATGCAGTAAGATATCATATTCTGAGAAATATTCTGGAAGCACCAAATTTTAACTAAATGTATGAATGTTTCTATTTTCCACGATCAACTATGACTTATTTATGAAGTTTTGAATGTTAAAAATTTAGAAAAACTCAACATTTTCATAATCTTAGGCTTTATTAATCTTGAGAAACCTGCGCTCTGATTGGCGTATTTTCTTTGAAACGATCGATGGAAAATCTAAAATTATCCTTTTTTTATTGAATAGTGATATTCAAATTTTCATAAATCAGTCAGTTTAAGTGATTGATTCAGTTGATTGGAAATTAACTCTTTTTATTTAAAATATTAGTGTTTCAAGAACATTTTGTTAAACGTGATTTCCACAGCAGAAGCTTTATGTAAAATCAAAAATTTGTTACTTATTAGAGCATTTATTGAATCAAGTTACATAAAATCATTTTCCATTTAGACCATTTTACCAGATCTGTGTCTTACTAAAGGTTTACAAATTAGCTGTGTGGACCTGATTTGAATGGGTATCCTGTTCATATTAAACAAAACTTGCCTTAAAATAAAACTGATTTATTCGATTAATAATATAGAGAGTGTAAAAGATCATAAAATAATTATTCTTGAATTTATTTTTTAGAAAAAATAATATTTCATATTTGTTTCATTTCCTACAGACACGTGCCGAAAATTATATTTTTGCAGATTTCATTTCCAAAAAGATTTAATTTATTTTTAGTTGGAGCTTTAATCAATGTGATGGCAACACTTTGAAAGAAGCTAATTTTTTCCCATGAATGCGGAACGTGCTCGTGCAGCTTAAATTTTATTTTTATTTTGTACGAAAAAAATTGTTGAAAAATATAGTTAAAATATTTATTTAAAAATTCATTAAAAATAGAAATTTAATTTTAAGGTTAAAACATTGGTATCATTTAAAAGATAAATTTTTGATCTTTAACTTCATGTAAAACTCTTTTTTGTGCGGTAATATTTTCGGAAGTTACAGCAGAAACACGCCAAAATTTCGCTTATTTTTTAAATTAATAAAATTCTAATTAAAAATTCGAAAAAATAACCCCCAGGTGCACATTCCCGGCCTCCAAAGTATACACGTGCCAAATTTGGTAGCTGTAGGTTGAATGGTCTGGCCTGTAGATCGCCAACACACACACACATTGAGCTTTATTATAAGTACTAGCCACCTTTCGCGACCAGCCGGTTCGCCAATCTTAATGTTCGTTAAAATTTTAATAATTAAATATTTTATGCAATTCCAACTTTAATAGATTCTTCAGCAAAATATTTTAAAACTTCAAATTTTGATAGTCATATAATTCACTCATAATATTATAAAGGCTTTCAGTCATAACGTGATATGTATCTCTCTCAATTTTCTGTTACCCCTCGTAGAATTTATGCTTTAAATTAAAGTGTAAATGATTAATCTGCAATTAATATAATAATATTTTTTACTGAAACAAAGCATTTTTTTTAATAATATGATTACTGATAATAGAGTCACTGAGCGTTTAAACTTTATGGGCACTAAAGAATATCTTTCTTAATTTATGTAATATCTCAAGAATTTGTCAACAGATTCTCAGATTCATCATGAACAGATCGATTAATTAACAATGTTTCATTTTAAATGCATCAAACACTAAGGAAATAAAAGGAATCGTTAAAAATAATCGGTCGAAAACAGGTTTAAAAAAACTACTTAAAAAACGATGTACTTAAAACTATAAGCATATACAAAAAAATATATAACTAACATAAATACAATTTAATTACAAAAGCATGCAACTAACTTAAAAATAATTTAAATCATCCGTTGATAGTGGTTGTCATGACAACAATGAGAACAATGCGCATGCGTGAATTTTTTTTCGCCAGTTGGGGTAACGCTATGCAGATTATACATTTTTAATTTCCTTTATTCTGTGTTATTTTAATTCAAAAGTACTTCAGAATGAATCTGAAACATGGATTAATTAACAATGTTTAATTTTAAATGCATAAAACATTAAGAAAATAAACAGAATCGTTTGAAATAATCCGCCGAAAAATGTTAACCCCAGCTTCATTACTGTTGGGAGAAAAACAAAACTGAAGCCTTACTCATTTGGCGGTGGAGAAAATGGAAGATTATTTTGGCGGAAAAGTTGGCGATGGGGAAAATGGATGATTTTTTTGGCGGGAAAGTTAGTTTTTAATTAATAATTAAAATTATAATTAAAATTTCAAAAAAAGGGACCCCAGGTGCACATTCACATTTCTCTAAGGTATACATGTACCAAATTTGGTAGCTGTAGGTCAAATGACCTGGCCTGCAGAGCGCCAACACACACACACACATTGAGCTTTATTATAAGTATAGATGTACATGTTTTGAAATCATTTTTAAAGGATTCAAGTCTAATGCATTTCTGATGAAATATCATTTTTTTTAAATTATAAAATCAAAGAACAATTGATATGATCGATATTAATTACATTTATTTTCGTTGTATTTTATTTATGGGTGTGAAGTTTTCTATAATTGCATGTTAGAAACACGATCTATCAAAGATCCATTGTGCTTCTTGGCTTTGTACAAATTAATTTAAATAATTCTTCTCTAGTGAGATGACGAATTTAGTGGGAGTGTCAGGGCATATATCGGGCTATTCATGTCTCAAAATAATATGATATAACACGATATGATTTCATTGTTGCATCAAAATGAATTGTTCATTTGACTAAACAAAACGAATCAATTTTTTTTTTTTTTTAATTTAACATTTTTCCAGAAACATGCTTCCTATAATATTGTATATCTTCTCCTTTATTTAAGTCCACCAGAAAATGTAAAACCTAAAAATTAAATTCAAAATAAAACATTTTAGGTCCATTTTTGTTCTAAGTACAAGAAAGCATGTCTTATGTATTTTTCACATTATTTACAGTAATTATTAATATGTAGATGGAATTTTCTCTCTTGTATAATTTTTATCAATTGTTAAATGAAAAGTGGTACTTTTCGGTTAGTCGGCGTAAGTGAAAACTCGCCAAATAACAAGCGAAGCCTAGCGCAACAACTTTATTAGAACTATTTCCACAAGAGACCAAATCAAAATGGTCATCACTCATAACAAAAAAGAGTTCATATATATATATATATATATATATATATATAATGATATTTTAAACTCTTAATTTAATCCAAATTAATTTCCAAAACTTTATCTTAATTTAGCCCATCGTAACTTCATTCTAAAATATTCTCTTATTTCGTGATCCAATTCCACTTTTGGTTTAATTAATCCCTTTGTAAAAATAATGCGCCATCGGTACTATGTATCAAATGAAAGTGATACTTTTGCCTTTGTCAAAGGTCATCATATGTATTCCAACCGCGCATGGCCGGAAATCCTATGTTATATAAGGCTAGTGATCATTTGTTTCGGCCCCTTTACGCTTTTTTCTTACTTCTGCTTTTGTGACGCGCTGAGTCTGCTTGTAAATAAATTGCTTTCCCGAGATGGATATTAAAGAGAATTAAAATTACAAAGTCTCTTCTATGTCTTCAAACCTGCACTCTGCTTCAACCAAAATAATCTTGCATATTATTTAGCCGACAGGATTCGAAAAACATTACATATATATGTTATTTAATATACAAAGAAAAATGTATACTTATTGAATTATTCGATTGTTTCAAAATATAAAATGTCCTTGAGAATTTGTCCATATGAATCCTTTTATCTTTTTCTGTACAGAAATTTTTCCAAAATATATAAAAATCTTGGAGAATTGCTATGGCATTTAATTCCTTTAGAAAAATAGATTCATTTAACGATTTTCATTGCATATAAAATTAGGTACCAATAGCACTACTCCATTTTTGTGTGTGTGTGTGAAAAAAAAACTTTTTAATTTGTTTCGTGGCATGAACCAAATTTTCAATATTTTTCTATACCAAATTTGAGTAATAAAACAGATTATGATTATTTTAAATGAAAACTGAAAATGCGCTCAGCGATGCCCGTTAAACTCAACTTGGCACAGGTTTAAATTACTTGGCGACTTTTCGCTTGTTATTCGGCGAGTTTCGGTTTGTGCCTGCTAATCTAAATGTGCCTGAAAAGAATAATGAAAACTATAAATTTTGCTTGCAACCTGTGAGTCGAATCGTAACTTGGGTTGAAAATCAAAGCGAGCACGAATTTAATAAGAAAACTATCTTTGCTTTTTGGCAACTTAAATATTATTGACCATTTCTGTGAAGGCACTTACTCTATTTAACATTAACTCTGAAACATCAAGATAACACATCTTGGTATTCCGCGTTTGTGGAAATGTGCCACTGAAAGAACAGTGAACCGCGGTTACGTGTTTCCAGGTGGGCTGGAATCCAGCAAACGATGACTCAACTCATCTCCTCCTCCGGGGAAAATACTATTTCAGCCACGTTCTGGCGATCACCATTGTGCGATAATGAATTGCTGCGCTGAGAAATTGTTCCCGTCTTGGAACCAAATTAATACGAAAAGGAAAACAGAAGCAGATGTTCTCTGGGGAATGCTTAGATTCGGCTTGTTGATAGAAGAGACTAAACAGAATTCAAAGGTATGAATCATGATAAAGCTAAGCTCATTCTTTCTTGTTTATCATCAGCAAAACTAGAACCCAAATCGTTTCTTGGATCTAGATTTAAAAGAATTATCTATTTGCAATCGCTTTTCGGTTCATGAAAAAAGAGCCGCGAACAATTCTGTTTTTTGCCAAAAATAAAAAATGACTTGGGGAAGTATGTATCTCTATAAGAAGAACAAAGATGCAATGAAGCTTTAATTGATTTGAAAAAATCATTTAGTTTTCGGAAATACAGTACACTTCCGAGTATTCAGTTGGTGGCCGGCCATCCGGCTTCAGTACAATCCAACCTAGAATTTTAGAAACTAGAAACTGTAAGTTTTGACGCTTATCTTAGGGTTACATTTTTATATCTGTTTATCATTTACAAGTGACAAATAAAATCAATTTGAGTCAATTTTCATAAGAGTTAGGCCAACGATTGACGTTAATGTTTTGTTTGACTGTTTTTATGACTAACGCCATTACATTATCAAAAGATGTTAAATCACTCTTAGCACACAAGGTTTGTTAGTGAATAATGCAATGAAATTCCAGAATTGAATGTTCTACGTCTGTTTGAAATAAACTAATGAAACCATTTTTTTCCCGCCATATTTGGAGCACCATCAGTTGTTACTGAAACAATTCTTTTCAAATCAATTTCTTTCTCAGCACGCGATTTTTTATATCTGTGCCCTTTATATTTGTTGGCAACGATTGTTATGGCAATTATTTCTTCCTTTATGACGTTTTCTACAAAATATCGAGCAAAAATAGCTAAACGTGCAGATTTAGTGACGTCGGTACTTTCGTCAAGACATAGCGATATAAAAGGAGCGGAGTTAATGTCATCTGTTACATTTCCGTCCAGTTTTAAGATTCTTTCTTTTATTGTGTTTCTTGATAGAGGAATATCTTTGATGCGTTGAATTATCTTTATTATCAAAATCCTCAAAAAGTTAGGACGCGCATGATAACCAGGCTTCCTTCAAAAACTCGACCTCTTGAAAAGGCTTACTATTCCGATCAATGACATTTGCAGCCAAGTAACTTGCCGCGCTCATGACAATTTTTGCTAACGTATTTAATCATAGACGTCGATTGTTTATTGCTGTCTTTTATTGCACTTGCAGGTAATGGGAGTATGCACACAGTGCACCACGACCGATCACTCGCTTTTGTTCGAATTACTTCATAGTGAACTTTGTTATTTGGAACTAAAAGTCAAATCGTTTTGATCGGTGACGTGCCCAAAATATTGTTGTGTGAACCAAAGGCGTGCCACTAGTTCGCCTTCCCTGACCTATAATAACGATTTAGAATAATACTACTATTGCTAGTTATTATCTGTAACCAATATACTGAAATATGTGAGTATTCCCTTATTTATGAAAATCTACATCGCAAAAAGTGGCAATATGGAATATTTGGAATATTTCAACAAAAGGTCGTTGACTATGATTATTCGTACTTTCACACAGATAATTTGAATCTTACGAAATTTAATATTATTTAATACATTAAACGCCATATCAGTCAACGGTATATCGAATTGAGATTAAATTTTGAACTACACAAGCGCGCACAGTTAATTTCTAGATTAAATTAATCTGTATACATAATATACACGAAGTTTTCGTTCAGATCTAAATATGGTATTCTCGATATTTAGAGATTTGCTTTTAAACGGCATAAAAAAAAATTCATCGAAACAACCAATAAGTTTTACTAGTTCAATTCAAATTTAAATCCCAAAGCTGAACAAGAATCAAATAAGGGCAAGTTTCATTGACTTTCTACTCTCTTTCAATTCAAACTCCTATTCTTTTTTATTTCATATTCAGACCCCTTAATGAAAGCATCTGATTTTCATCTCTTACGACCAGAGACACTTCTCCCTCAAAGAATATCGCATTTGTAGCCGTTAATGGATGAGCAAAAACACCTACAGATCCTCATTTCGGCGCATGAACATGAACTTTTCGTTTGTACCGCTTTAGTCATAAATGATTGACTATGTACCTTCTTTTCGTATCTCGCTATTCACTGGTACTTTCCATTCAGGCTGTGTTAATCATTGTTGACTTACTTTATACATTTAACACGTTAATTGTCACGATACTCGCCTAATATATGGGACATATATCTAATTAGATTACCCCTTTTTACTATATCTTAATTATAAAAGAGGATAAGTCATCTAATTAGATAGATGGTTCGATACAATTAGATAGTAGGTTTGAACTACACCGGAGTCTCGCGTCAATCAACGTGTTAAAAAATTATATTCTGTTCAATAAATGTTAATCTAAAATTCACAAGTAATGCATCCAAATGTATGCAATCTCATCTCGTCTTTACATGTATTTCTGGCTGTTATAATATAAAGGAAATCGGATATCGTGAGATAGAAGGAACAGGGCCCCACAAAAGGGTTGGCTCTTAACGTAGTATCTCTGTTCGGCTTTAATGTTCTCACGAAATGGAATAAAAAAATCCTTTCGGCAGGCTGGAAGGCAAAGGTAGATTTTTTAAAATCTAAGTTGCTATCTAGCAATATAAATTGTTGATTTTAGAAATAGTCAAAATTAGGACTTGAAAATCCCTTTTCCACTTTTAACTTCTAAGATATTGCAGCTGTCGAAAAACTTTAAACACAAAAGTTATTTGTCTTAATCAGCTAGTTGGATCTATTTTTCTACCTGCAATATTAAGAAAATTATAGTTAAATGAAAATTTCACCCCCTTACTATTTCCACCCCTTTTGAGCGGTGGGCCATTTACGAACTCGTCCGAGATTTTTACATTTCTAACAAATATTCCACGCTAATTATATATATTTGAATGAAAGAAGGTTTTCGGTTCTAGGGACCATCATCGATGAAAAACTAAAGAAATTTTCCATGTCATGAGATCCATTGTAATAGGTAATCTTCCTATCTACCTAAAAGGAATGGGCCTAAGTCTTGTACACTATATGGAACAGGACGCCAAAACAGGGTTGGCGCTTAACATATTATGTCTATTCAGCTCTAATGTACTCACAAAGTTTAATGAAAAAGTGTTGTGCCAGGGGAAAAAAATGCTGTCACATTTATTGAAGTTAATTTTATTAAGAAATTCATTCATATTTTAAATCAACACTGAATGTACTCAAGCAAAGTTGTTCATCTGAAAAGTGTAAGACTACTATAAGATATTTCAAGTGTTTCTTTATGTTCTTTTCATTAAAAAACACTATGAAGAAATACACATTTTCTTAAGCACACATGATATTCTTTAAAAAATTTCATGTTTTGCCTTGGGGGGGAATTAACAGATAATATTTGGTAAGCCATCTAGAATATGCATCCCCCATTTTGCAGATGAAAAGCAACTTTCCAGTTGATACTATAAAGAATCATTTTTATCATAAAGTAATTGGAATCAGAAATCAACTGAAAACCCTGTTTCGTGTTCGAAAAATCCACCCCATAACCGAAAATTATGCATCAGAACTCACTTAACCGAGGCCGACTGCATTTCCTATCTAATATATTCCCTCACTACTTTTAACAATTTGTTTGCAAATGCATTGATTTGTTACCACTTGATTTGAATAATGACCATGACTTCCGATAGAACAACTAATTGAAAAAACAGGCCACTTATACACGATGACTATAAGCAATTTATGATATCGTTACTTATTTCCATTCCTTCTCTACCAGAGAAAAAAAAATATCGTTTGGAGGAGAAAGAACACCTGCCATCGCCTAATTAAAAATTCTCTCACACCACTGCTGAAAAGAGTCAATTACTCAGCATAATCAGCGTCAATAATAATAAAAAATGGCTGCATCAGGGACGTTAGAATTCCGTTGTTGTCGATAATGAAAGAATGTTCCTCCCCGTTCACCTATACAAGGCCTAGACCCCTCAAAAGAGCTGCTGTTATCAAGAGTGCGCGTGTTCCATCTCATCACGTATTCTAAGCAGACACCTCGGAATATTTATTTGCCTCTGAATCTTACTTGACCTTGCATTGGTATCAATCACTTCGGGAGATTAGAGAGATATTTTTATTGCCTCCTTTTTTCCCACTTTCCGATACAAAGACGTGATCTTTTAATGTGCTTTTATGTGCCCCTCATACCTGGTTTTATTGCCCGGCTCTAATCCGACTCTAAAAAAACATCGAAGATCCATTGCCGTCCATTCTTTTGAAAACGTTGTTATGACTTCTCATGTTTGATGTTTCCCGCTCTTCCCTCCCTCTCCCCTCTTCTCCGTGGTTGAGCTTCGAAGAAATTTCGAAAGAAAATGCTGAATTTATATCCATTCATGATGCTATTCATCATTTGTCAGAAATGTTTCAAAATACATAAAATTGCCTTTTCAAGAATGTGAATAGTTGTGATATAGAATAATAAGTCTCATCATCATCATTCAAAGATAATTATGAGCTATTAATCATTATTGATTAATGATAAATAGCTCATAATTATCTTTGAATAATGATATCATTGTTGATTAATGATAAAAATTATATATTTTTAATTTTTTATCTAGAATATTGTGATCGTCAAAATATTTTCCAATAAATCGTTTTCTTATATTAGACCTCTCGGTTTAAGAAATACTATTCTTTTATACTATTTTTTTACTATTACTATTGTTTTTTACTATTACTATTACTGTATACTGTTTTTACTATTACTATTTTTTTAATTATGTCCGTCCGTCTATCTGTTTGATCTTGTACATGGGAATACAATAATTTCAAAACTTGCGAGTTAAATAAATAAAATTCGATATGTTTTTCTTGCATCATTATTGTTCATTTTCATCTCATTTGATCTAAATTCTTCAATGAGATGAGATATTGCTTTTTAAATATATATTCTATTTCCTTTACTGTGTTATGATACACGCAATATTTACTAAGAATTTTTACAGGCGTTTGATTATTCTTATCAAATATATATTTAAAAAATGATAATAAAGTTATATGTATGATAATGATTCGAATATAAATGAAAATAATATTTGCATTTCCTTATCAAGAAATCGTTATTGAAATCAAAATATTCCACACATTTTTAGTTATTGCAAACGCGCATCTAATTCAAAACAATAAGTCGAATGAAAATATTAAATACATTTGTTTGTGATAAGAGCGTAGAATTAAATCTGTTATTTGATTCTGTAATAATTAATTCTGTATATTGAATATTCTGTATATTCTGCAATTAAATCTGTATATTGAAGTAGTGAGTAGAATTATCTGTTATTTATTAATTTGATCGAAAAGATTAATTTTCTTGAGTATTCCAATATCAAGAATTCTTTTAGAAATTAATGTCAAAAATATTTTTCATCAATTCACTTTGATAAAAACCCTAATTATTCTGTCCATGCATGTCTATTAGCTTACTGAAAATAATTCCATCTTTCTTATTTAGATTTTCCTCTCGTGTTGAATGGTATAGAATTGCCTCAAATTTGAAAATATTCTTGACATTTTTACTATTTTTAATTTCTTGTATACAAAGAGAATAATTAATGTGTAAAATAACTAGTGTAAGGTACACACTTGAAACTTCGAAAATCGTTCAAAATATCGAATATTTTTTTATTGCCTGAAAACGTTATCTTATCCTTTAGCTTTCAAACGATACTAAGATGTTGGCAATATTCGGAATATTTCTCGAGTTATAATTATTTTTCTTGAGGTACTTACACTAAAACCTCTAGTTTCGGGGGTTTTTTTAAAATTCATTTTATGAAGAATGATATTTTTCCGCTATGTTGCTTCATTCAAACAATCATAACACGACAAGAAATTAACCAAATACAATTATTTATATATTAAAATAATCTGTATAAAACCGTGGATGTTTTATGCCTCAATAAAAGTTATATTTATAGAAATAAATTTTTAATAGCTGTTTAAAAGTTAAAATTACAGAAAAAATCTCGCTTTTTCTATTCATCGTTGATGAAAAAATTGTTAAAAAACGATATATTTTTATAACTTGATTGAGGCTTGCAAACTAATATTAGCAACATGAAGACTAATATTAGGCATCATTTCCAACTAGAATTGTGTATCTGTACAAATTAGAATTTAAGATATCATGTTTCAAAAAATATGCTAATTAGCTCATTAAATATAAATTAATAATTAGTGTAATATGGTTTTTTTTTCACTGAAATGAGTTTAAACATATATTAAGGACCTACTGTGAAAAATCTGAATTTTTAGAGTTAAAATTTTTTTTAAAAATTCTAGTGTGTACGAACACCTTAAAAAAACTTTTCGAATTCGAAATTTTTACGAATATTCTCGTTTTAGACCTCTATGAATCTGAAAAACACATTTTTTGGATGATATATCTCGCTCTGTCAAGAGAGTTAACTGAAGAACAATTTGAGCTAGAAGAGTAAAATTTGTATGCCTTTTTCAAATCAAATTTATGGACTTTCTAACAAATTTTTAAGGAAATCCATCAGCAAAAAATCTGTATGAGCGCGTGGAAGAGCACAAGTAACACAACTACAAAATATAAAGCGCTAAATAGACAAAATTTGGTTCGCATGTTTTGGATCTATGATGTTGATTCGAAATTTAAAATGAAATCCGTCAAGGGGTTGACCGTGTTTTGGTCTGTACTTTTGCATGCATATAAACGGAATAATACAAAAACAAAACAATTTAAATGAGTGAAATTTGACTCAAAATTTTAGCATCTAAAGTGTAGATTTCTATCAACTCGATTTCCTAATTCGAGATTTTGATGAGTTTCTATGTTGTGGATCTCCCTGAGTTCAAAATACACATTTTTGGACAATGTCTGTCTGTCTGTGACCAAGATAACCGCTATAAGATTGACTGTTGAAATTTTGTGTACGATCGTTGCACCGAATTTTCAGATTTCTATCACATTTTGAGTAAACTCTGTTCTGAAGAAATCCAACTGTTCGAATATAAGTTAACACAATAACTACAAAACGAAGAGATATATCTAGATAAAATTAACAGAATTTACGTCTGTATTCTAGATACTTATAAAATTTTGAATCAAATCCAACAAAGCGTTTACCGTTTGTCGATCTGTACTTCCTCAAGCTTGTAAACGCTATAATTCAAAATCGCATTGACTTAATTAAATGAAATCTGGTATATTTTCTTGTTACTATAGTTTTTGCTTTCTATGCTAAATTTAGATTCAATCGTCCGGAAGAAATCGCAAAAATTACGTATTTAATTTTCTGATATTTGCGTATTAACCGCATGTCAATGATTAACAGTCTAAATAAAAACGTGAAAATTTACATGTTAGATTTACTTCACAGATCGATACTCCATAACTGTCATTTTTCAATAGCATGCAGTTAACCCTTTCTAGGGCCGTGGGAAGTATCCTTCTCACCAAATTTATCAATTTATTTTTGTATGAAAATATGTAGGTTTGCATAAGTTCTGACAAGTTTTTTTAGTAAGTCAGAAACTTAGATGCTTTAGTTCTTTATCTCCGACAAAATGATGCGTCTTGGTTTGTTATTTAATTATTAATTAACAAAATTAATTAATGAATCAAACTAAATTTATCTAATAAGCTAAATGAATCCCTTTTCTTATTCTAATTTCAAACCTAAAAATAAATTAACATAATATCACTAGAAAAAAGTGGCCCTTTAAAGGGTTAATATACAAGTATTGATATTCTATGTATGTAAATATATTTTAGTAGATGCTTGGTCGAAAGAAGATTTTTAAATGAAAATGCTAAAGTCATCCATTTTCTAGAGCGCGTGTTAAAAATAATTAAATAAAAAGGGGTGATTGTATCGGGACATAAGAGAATATTTTAGAATGAGGTTAATATGGACTAAATTAAGATAAAATTAGGAAATTAATTAGAATTTAAGATATATTGCGAAACAAACAACGACTGTTTAATATGGGTTTTTGTGACTACAAAGTGCAGTTTTGTGTCAAATTTGTGTTTCAATCGCTTGAGAATTCGTTTCTTAAAACACAAATTTTATTTATGGATACTATTAACGCATGCCTGGGATTAATCGCCAAATAACTCGCCAAAGATGTCACGATAGATGCAGTAAAAATTCTGAATTTACGACAAAAGTTGATATTTCGCAACTTTTACACGCCAATGCCATATAAGAATTTCTCTAGCATGACAAGTTTATTAGAGAGTATGCGAGAACGTTTTTAGGAGACCACTCCGGCTGTTTTACTAATTTACTTTGCTTTTATTTGGAGATAAAATTTTCTTTGTCCATATCAAAAAGAATCGTGTTTTTATTGAAATTCTTTGTACCGTTAAGTATTATACATAAACAGAGCCTTCCATAAAACGCATGTTTAATTCTATGTCTGAAAATTTTATATTTATAGCGCCTTCTATTGCTTACCAAATGTGCACCACCCAACTGTGTAACTCGATCTAATAAGAGATAAAGTATTTATAAAACTGCTTATTTGTTGTAACGCGAACTCAGATCGCTCGAACTGATACAAAAAGAATGCAAATCTACTCTCGGGATCAGAGTGTCATGCTCATAAATAATTCATCACCATCTTTTTGAAGGCTTCGTTCTGAAGAATTTGCAAGCACCGTGTAACTTGATATTCAAGCCGAGTACACAGTTAATTCCAGGCCCGCCACTGATAATTCAGATCCCTTCATTGAAGCCATAGATCCTTCGGCAGGTAATGTGATGCCTGCTGCATATGGAGGGGCATTTATACGGCGTTATGAACTTTTGATGCATATCGTGAGAATACTTGTATCAAATGACTTATCATCGGCAGTGTTGAAAAAGAAAAAGTATCTGGTGAAAGCTTTCGATTGATAAGAGTTTGCAAGAATTTTTGTAGAAACGTATGTAAATTTGTAGAAAATGTAATTCGTATTATCTTTTGATCTATGCCCAAACGTAATCAAGAAACTGTCCTTTGACAAATGCAGCCAAATATGCGATCTGTAGTGAGTGTTGAAGTTGCAGATGGAATTTTGCGTTTTATGGCACAAAAGCCGGTGTCGGCTATACTGCGCCAAACACATGATTAAAATTTAAAACCACGTAAAATGACTTAACCCTTTAAAGGACCATTTTTTTCTAGTCAAATTATGTTAAAATATTTTTAGGCTTGAATTTAGAATAAGAAAAGGGATTTATTTAGCTTATTAGATAAATTTCATTTGATTAATTAATTTGGTTAAGGAATAATTAAGTAACAAATCAAGACACACCATTTTGTGTGAGATAAAGAACTGAAGCATCTAAGTTTCTCTCTTTCTAAAAAAAATTGTCAGAACTTATGCCAATCTACATAATTTCATACAAAGATTGATAAATTTGGTGGGAAGCATACTTCCCACGGCCCTAGAAAGGGTTAAATAAGTAATATCAATTACTACCAGTCGGAAATTTTTAAAAAAGGTTGCAGCTTTATTTTAAAAAATCAAAAGGGAAAACAAATACTGTTACAAAGCTTGGGAGACAGTCATTTCCCAAAAATTAGTAAAAACATGGGTTAAAACCTAAATTAGGGATAAGAAACCAACATTTCTAAAGAAAAGCAACAAATATGGGTGGGGTCTCTCATCCATTAAGTTCTTCCAGTCTAAAATTGTAGTTTTAAAATAGTATAAACGAGAAGAGTTAAAATCCGGGCATTTTGTTAAAATATGGTCTATAATTTGATTTTCATTGCATGTTGTATACATTAGTCCTGAATCTCTACAGAGCAAGTGTTTGCCAGTATAATACGCGTCTCCCATTCGAAAGCACATCAATTTAACATCAAATCTTATATTAGGAAGAATGGGCCACAATTCATTAACGGGCTTAATACGAGACAGCTTATTATTAATTTGCAAATCCCATCTTTCTTGCTATTTGGCAACGATATATTTCTTCACAGAATTGCATATATCTGCTAGAGGAACTGAGTACTCTAAGGCAAAAGAAGCTGTACGGGCTGCAGTATCTGCTTTCTCATTAACGAGAATACCGACATAGCTGGGATGTCGAGATTATGGCCAAATACGTGAGTTCATTTTAATAAAACTGAATTAGGAAAAAGATCAGCAAGAAAACATTTGAAACTTTGATACAACTTGATTTCCACGGCGACCGCTGTAATCCGCCGAATTCTGCAAAAAAGGCAGTCAAAAGTAGCCAAACTTAGAGCAGCTGAGCAAACTTTCATTTTAAGTTTGGCGTTAAAATTCTAACTTGGCGTTATTCTTGGCGTCGTTTTAATAGTCGACGTGGAAGATTTACCGAAATGTTCTTCATATGGATAATATTTGCCAATGTAAGCCTTTCTCAATGTAAATTTTTGTTAGATTTTCGTAAGGAAGTATTCAAAAATAAGATACTGTGTCAAAATTTCACTCTTTAGTTGAGGATGTGGTCGCTTATGAATAAAATTTCGGTTTCTTGGTATCACCACTAGAAACAGATCGTTTCGAAACCCGAATTACATAAGAGCCCATCATACATTTGGGCAGAGCATGAGCTAAATATGAGGCATTGGGTCCGATACCCCTCCCCTTACCATTGGTGTAATACAGAATAAGGGAAAAGGAGGTACAAGTTGATTGACTGTGGCTAAAAAGGATAAGATGCTTTCCAATTTTGTCCTTGTGTTGCTACAAAACAAAACGCCAAAATAATTAACTATATTTCGACCTTCAGAATTCAATTCCTATTTTTAAGCCGTTCTGATGCATGTTAAATCCATCGAGATTAAATGCCCTTGTACTAGTGTGGTTCGGAAGCTTTCAGAGAGGGTTGCCAGCTCAGGTATTTCCTTGCCATCTGATATCAGTTTGTTTGTTTGTTTGTCCGACTACAAGTGATCTTGACAACAACAGAACGTAAAGAATTAGACATGAAAAAATTTGATCCGTATCATATTTCGAACAAATCCGTCCATGAGTTGACTGTCTGTCTGTCTGTGGATACGCAGGCACGTTAAGAAATAATTCAAAACCACGATGGCTAAGACAAGTGAAATTTGGTTTGTCATCTTATAATTAAAATTGTTGTTTATGGCAAATTTAGGATTCAATAGATTGAATGTGCACTTTTGGAAGTCGACAAAAAAAGTCTCCGAAAATTTATTATCGATTTTCTTCACTTTAATACGAAAGTCAATATGTGTGATACTGAAAATTAAAAATAATAATAACTTTCAGGGTTCTCAGGGCCTTTCTCAAGATCCCTAACTTTTATGGGAGGTGGGGGGGGGAGAACACTGTTTTTAGGGAGTAAGTGGAAATTATATAGCCCCACTAATATAATTTCCACTTGCAATTTCACAGTCATAAGTGATTACAAATTAAATATTTAAAGAATTCTATATATCTCATTAGATTAGAAATTAAGATTGTATTCTACATTTTTGAAATTATTAAAATTGTATTCTACAACATTTTTGAAATGATTAAAATTGTATTCTACAACATTTTTGAAATTATTAAAATTGTATTCTACAACATTTTTGAAATTATTAAAATTGTATTCTACAACATTTTTGAAATTATTAAAATTGTATTCTACAACATTTTAGAAATTATTAAGATTGTATCCTACGACATTTTCTCTCTTTTCAAGGTTGCTTATGACTTATAATATGTATTCAAGTCCTTTTAAAAAACGAATCGTGAATAATCAAGGAAACGCTTAAATCTATGGCAAAAATATCCTTGAAAAGTGTGTTTCAGAAAAACAATCAAGAAATATGTAAAATAAATTGAATTTAAAGTAATCATAAATATTTAATAAAAACAGATTTATGGAATAAATACAACTCGTATCTCCATTAAGAAGAAAAAATACTGGCATTGAAATTTCCAAGAACCGTATGAATTTGAAGAAAAAAGTTTTATAATATTTTTGTGCTTGAATATAAGGACTTAGATTGGTTGTTTTTTTTTACCTGAAAATTTATTGTGTTTCGCTTCAATGTTTCACCGTGTAATCAGATGCTAAACGTGAGAAAATCTCATACTCTGTGAAAAAATGAATTATATATTCATAACGAAAAATGTGAAACGTTATTTATGGAAGGTCACATTTTGCTACTGGAATATGTTCTTCGTAACTTCTTTTTTAAAAATAGAGGAAAAACAAGTTATAATAAGAAATTCTAAAATATTTTTTTACTACTTTCTTTTCGACGTGAATATTGGTTATATGTCATTTCAGTTAATTTGTGTCCATGATTTAGCCAAATTTTCTGATTTTAAAGTCAGGTAGTTAAGGTTATTTTAATTATCTTACTTAAAGTCTGCATTCTAAATATGAAGTTTTCTTAGGGAAACTATTCCGACGACATCATAACACTACTAAAAAAAATAAATGTCCAGTTCAACTCTCGTCTAAATTTCACGATATTTTAGTCATTTTTTTTTAATTATATATCTTCTAAATTACCCAGACATGAAACAGAAACTACTACTTCTTTAGCTTTCAACAATAGAAGTAAATCATGGCATAAAATATTTGATAACTAAGGGAAACGGATCGAATTTAAAGACAACAATGTGATATTTTATTGGAAATTAGGCAACAGAATGTTTTTAAAAACTTGTCAAAATGCAGGGAAAAATTCGATCGACTAACAATGATATTAAAAAGACAATTTTTTAAATTTTGAAACGATGTAAAATTTATTTTTGTGATGCAATATTTTATCTTATTATTGCGAAAATTCTTCAAAATTCAGCTTAATTTTTCAATTCCTACTATTAGTTCACACTCTCCCTATATATATTTATATATCTTGTTCAAATTTTCAGTCGTTAATAAAATACTTTTTATTCATTAACTCAAATTCAAATACATTTTTTAAAACTTGTAGTGGATGACACTTGATGTTTATACAGTTTTTCAAATATTAATTCATTAATTATTAAATTTAATTAATTTTTAATACTTTAAACAGAGTTTTAACAGTTAGTAATGAAAATTGAAATCAACATGCAGTAGCTCAATCGGTAAAATGCAAGGATTTTAGTATTTTTCACGTGAAGGTGAAGAATGCGAGTTCAATTCTTGAGAAAGTAGGAATGGACTTAATTTTTTTTTTATATTACTTGTTATTAGTTAAAATTCTAAATGCAATTCCAAAAAGAAAAAAAAATCCGAGATGTACAATTTCACTCTGCTAGGTATACTTCACTCTTCCAAGTTTGGTAGCTCCAAATTGAACGGTCTGGCCTGTAGAAAGCTAACATACATACACACACACAAACACAAACGCACACATACATTTTCTTCTTTATTATTATTAGAGATAAATATGAAAAAGATGGATAAAGAAAGTACCATGATCTTCAGATTTGTTATCGAGAATTTGATCAGTCTCCATGTTATTATGCCATCCTGAAAAAAAACATGTGTCGCAATTATATTATTCGGTCTCTCTGTTCATCTGGAATATGATAATTCAAAATTATAACAAATTAAAGATATATTATATACGGTCATTAAATAAAGATTAATCTTGGATCTCAGTGTATAAACTTTCAAATGGTGTCCTTCACTGAGGCGTGTATCAGTTTGTCTATCTTTGTTCTTGTAAATGGGGTTATTGAAACATGCCAAAAGCTAGATGGGTGAAAATTGGCATTTTTTTTTAGAAGACAAACGATGTATATCGATTATGTATACAAATTTATCATCTACCGGTTCATCAATTCATTATTAAATGAATGCGATAACCGAAAATAAATTCGATAGATAAACTTCAATATGTGATTTAGATTTATGCTTTAGATCCTTGTATGTTTAGGACTAATTATATTAATTAGCAGAGTGTGTGCGTTTGTGTACGCACGCTTATTATGGTTTACAGGTCAGACCATTAGACTGAAAGTTTGAACATAATTTGAACATATTTGAACATAATTTGTGAAGTGGAGGAAAGGGACTTTTTCCTGGGAGTTATGTTTACAAATTTTACTTAAACCTTAAGAATAAGCTAACGTATTACAGAGTCCATTAAAATTTTTTAATCTAATTATTTTAATTAGCTTATGGCCAAAGACGGGTAATGATGTGTATTATTGAGAATTAATACTAATTTGAATATGCGGCTATATGTGTTATTAAATTATCAATCCTAATGTGTGATTATGGTGGGTGACTATAAAATAACTTTTCCTGTTTGATGGCATCAATAGATTATGTGAAATTAAATGTTATGTGAAGACTGTGTAAGGCATTTTGAAATGATTTTCGAAAAAGGAAAAAAAATGCATCAGAAGTTGCCGCTATTAATTATATCATGCACATTTTGAATATCAGTGTATGGAAAGTGGACAAGAGGAAGAATTATTTTCATGAGGATCATACTGTTTGTCATTTGTTTATGTATAAGCATATCTTATCATTCGAGCATTAATGAAATTATGCAGTCCGTTCCTTGCTTTCCCTGTAACTAGGTTTCATTAAGACGCCACTAAACTTTCTCCTATCGGCCATTTTTTCTCCCATAACTGCTGTACAGAATTCACTTCCGGAAGCATTTCAAGGTTAGTATTTGAAATTTGCTTCCGGCCTGATGGTTAAATTTAGGTCCAGACTCCTTCAAAAAGAGGAAATTATTTTATGAATTTTCTATAAGTTTTATGGAACTTTATTTCAGGCTAGTGAAAGTTATTTTTGAAGTTTTTTCATCAAATTTTTAATTAAATTTAATCTTTAAGTTTTCCCCAATATTATGTTAAATAGATGAAATGTAAACTTTTGTAACCATATTATATCAGTCATATGCAATAATAGTTTATCTTTTAAATCCATTTGACGTGTGTTGATCTTTTTGTTCAGTGAATACTCGTTGAGTTAATATTTTTAATAACTTTAAAATATTTTGGTTTTCTTTTCGAAATTTTTAATATAGTAGTCACTTCTGATACTCCTGTTTTAAAAAGATTTAACCTGACATTTTGAAGCGCATTAAAATATGAAACAGTAAGATCTCTTTAAAATAATAATGCAAAAAATCACATGTATTAAGGCATAATATTACAGGCCTGGCTTTAACAGTCTGTTATCAATAAATGATTTCAGTTTTTTCATAAAATTCATTGCATTCGAAATAATTTTCTCAAAGAAAAAAATAATTTCATGTTGATACTTTTATAATAGACAGAGAATAAAAAAAATCTGAAAAACAAATTTCATTTCGATGATTTGAGTTGTATTACAAAATTGGATGTTTCACTCAAACATTGAGGAATTAAAATTATCACACAGCTTGTTACTGTAGGATATATTAAATATAACTCCATAAAATTTTACTGGTCACTATGCAAACGGGGATTTCACAATTAAAATGAAGTTTTGAAATTACCATATACCTGCTTCCAATGTGGTAACTTATCCACAGTTATATAATACGAGTACAAGGGTGATTAACTTAAATGGTGGTAACTTATCCACTGGCAACTTCAATGTGGTAACTTATCCACAGTTATATAATACGAGTACAAGGGTGATTAACTTAAATGGTGGCAACTTATCCACTGGTAACTCCAATGTGGCAACTTATCCACTGGTAACTCCAATGTGGCAACTTATCCACTGGTAACTCCAATGTGGCAACTTATCCACTGGTAACTCCAATGTGGCAACTTATCCACTGGTAACTCCAATGTGGTAACTTATCCACAGTTATGTAATACGAGTACAAGAGTGATTAACTTAAATGTCAGTTTTATTTTAATGAATCCCACAAAATAACTATTGAATTTATTTTACTATTGATTTTTATTGAAATGTGTATTCATTTCGAAAATATAGTACAAAAAAAAAGAATAAGATCAGCGATAAATTGAAAGTTTCATTTGTGATAGTTGGTATATCTCCTCTTCTACCATCTGTCGTATTTGGAGAGATTTCTTATCCGCAGCGATTCATTTCAAAATCCATCTGTTTTAACGTCTGTGCTTCTACGTCTTATAGGAGACTTCTTTTCTTTCACAAAAGAAAATAATTCCTAAAACTTCTAAATTTCTTGTGCCAATTTTCAAATTTTCTAAACTTTACTGGCAAATATTTGCAAAATTCAAAAATCCCATTGCATTAAATTTTGACTCTCAGTTTGAAAAGTATTAAATTTTGGTTATAGATATTTATTACATATCTATGAAGAAAATCCAAGACTTTAATTTTTTAAATAATTTTAATCCAATTATTAAAATTAATTTAAGTATTTTTAAATTTTTCAAGACTTTATTTCAAACGCTTAAAATTTCTCCGCGTATTTTTGAGACAAGAGTCATTGGCAAATGTTGTATTTTGTTAACAATAATTACATACAACTATAAATTTAAAAATAAAAATATATTAAAAAATTTGAAAACTTTTGGCAATTGTTTTATATATTGGCCCATAAAGATATTAACTGTGAGCCGCGAGCTTGAAACCTTTGATGTAATATATCGACGCCAAACAATGTGTTGCCAATTTTTCATCAAATTTTAGATTTAATAAAAATTGCTATTACAAATTCTAAATTTACTTAAGAGAAGTTTCAGTGAAAGCTCATCATTTCTTTGTGTTTCTACAAACCTATATAGCTTTCCTATTCTCATCACTCGCATACCTGCAAATTGCATTGCATAAATTTGCAATGATCCCAATAAATTTCTTTCATGAGCTTTATTACTTCCATTTTATTACTCGAACAACATTTCCCAACGATATATTGTTGCGTAATAACGGTTTTTATCCGTACATAAACACGTGCTTGGTCAGAATGGTCTTGAACTTCTTCCCCTGGTCCATGAATCTCCAGACAATCCAACCTACGCCCTGGTATTTTACGATCCAGTACAACATAATAACTTTTTAAACTGCTGACAGAGCGAGGATACGGTTTAAATTTATCTTTTACGGTAATTTTCTTTAACCTTAATTCTTTTCTTAAGCTCCAAATCAAAAGAGCATAAGAAAATCGACATAAACACCGATGTTACGCAGCGGGCCACCGCAGCACCATCCCGGAGTAGGCGGAAACAATCGGAGGGTTGAAGTGGCTGTTGGAACAGGAGCCATTCACGTTGGAGATTTAGGGCTACTTGAAACTTTTCTTGAAGAATAACGGCCTTTTGTTCGCCCGCATAAAACGGTTCTTGCAGTTTTAAAACAGGTTTTTAAGTTGGACTCTGAAGTGATTCATTTTTATGGACTGAGTTGGCACACAATGCGGTTACAGTGAAACAAAAAGAAATCTTCTTTATTGATACGGGGGGGGGGAGGAAATTCCTTCTGCTTCATTTCCTGTTGCTAACGAGATAGTTAAGGGTTAGTTTGATTATATGTTTTAATGAACGGATTTGTTTCAAGTGTACTTACTGCCTTTCTTATGAAAGTTATTTTAGTGCATCTTGGTTTATTCGAATTTGTAGAATTGTCGAATGACAACACAAAAAGGTCCCTTTAGGCAAAAATTCGAATTAAAGAAAATTAAGAATTAAAAAAATGTTAAAACAGATATGACTGAAGCTTTAGCCCAGAACATGTAGCATGATAATGTGTAGGACTTGTATCGATTTTTTCAGTTAATTGTTTGGCAGCAACAATATGCAGATAAGAAATATTATCATAGCGGGTACAAGTATAAATCAAGTAATTGTAATAATGAAACGGACTTTTGTATAAATATATTTAAATAAATAAATAAATAAATAGTAAAAAAGATGTATAAATAATAAATAGATATAATAAATAAATAAATAGATATAATAAATATTTATATATATATATATAATATATAAGAACATTTTTTTTTTAAATTATTAAAATGTGGGGAAAAAAATGCTTTTAACCCTTTAAAGGGCCATTTTTTTCCAGTCATATTATGTTAAAATATTTTTAGGCTTGGAATTAGAATAAGGAAAGGGATTCATTTAATTTATTAGATAAATTTAATTTAATTAATTAGGTTAATTAATCATTAATTAACAAATCAAGACACATCATTTTGTGTGAGATAAAGAACTGAAGCATCTAAGTTTCTGTCTTTCTAAAAAAGTTTGTCTGAAACCGATGCCAACCTACATAAATTCATACAAAGATTGATAAATTTGGTGGGAAGCATACTTCCCACGGCCCTAGAAAGGGTTAAATTAGTATCAAAGAAAATATTTTATTATTATTATTTAATTTTAAAATGAAGCAAATATGATAACGTGTCACTTTTGATAGATTTTTAATTAAAATTTCGTAAAGTTTTTCTTAATGAGCTCCTATTATTTAAGAAGTAATTCTTTAATAAATTTGGTGATTTGTTTTCCCAGTTTTGACTATTAAATTATTAATATGGAGTTTATTTAATAAAAAAATCACTTTTTTTATTTGAATTAATTTAATTGAATCAGTCTACTCCAAATTCCTAGGCTGTAAATTAAGAAAAAAAATTCTATACTACAAAATAAAATCGGATATGTATATCGTACCTCGGAATTAAGGTTCAAAGAAACCAATTATTTTTATCTTAATTTTAATATTAGTAGAATTAGTTTGAATTGCAACATAAGAGTAAAAAAGCTTTGTTAAAAAAATTATATATAAAATCAAATTTTAAAAACTATTATAATTTGAAAAAAAACGGAAATAAAATTGATATAACTGTAGAAGTTAATTTTGAATTTTAAGAAAGTGTAAAATCAATACATTGAAATGGTATCTTAGAAAGATACATTTAAAAAATACTAAAAAATAGTTTAAAATTATATTTTAATAAAATTTTTGACCTTGAAAAGCAGTCGACGACCTACCTCTTGCTTTGAAAAACACGTGATTCAAATGGAATCAGGATCGGATGAAAACTATGGATTCATTTAAAAGACAAAGGCATATAAACATTCATCTTTATATATAAATGTGGATTCTATTTATTCAGTTAGTATCATGTTCCTGTCTTCTGATAGTTGACATTTTGGCAGAGCTACTTTTTACTAATTTTTTAAGCACACTGACTGCCATAGAATTTGCCGGTGATCGGCATTTGATAATTTCAGCAGTGCCATAGGGACCATAAGCGACCGGCGAAATAAATTAATCTTTGATTTATAATTCAGTATTATCGGTCACATTGCGTGTATATTTCACTGTATAAAATGGCTGACTTGGCCCTTCTACTGCAATTTGACATGAGAAAATAAAATTGAAGAAAACAGAAAAAAAATAAAAAAAATAAAAAGAATATATGCTCATTTGTTATAAAATTATTCCAATAGTGCCATGTTGAGCACTGGTACATGCACAAACCACAAAAGGCTACTCGGGTTCTCCTGCCCCTGAAGGCATTGAATAAATGTGAATAACCGGAAAGTTAAAGAGGAACAATGGTTGAATCTTAAGCGCCATTCTCGGCCACGGTATAACCCCTCCGATAGGAAGCGCTTCCCGTTATCGGTAGGGGGTAGCCAATGTGACAATATTTCTGAACCCGTTAAGGCAGCGAGAATCGACCATCATGCTTGATGCTTCTTATCCCATTTTTGAAGTGCCCCTTTCCAGAGAAGGGAAATTGCATTTAAAAAAAAGACGTTAAACATTGTCAAACAAAATATAATAAGATATTAATTATTTTATATATCCTCAATAAAATAGCCTATAAACGAAATGTCGTTTTTTTCAATCAATTTATACATAATTCCAAGGCAAATATTGTATTAATAAATGATTTTGGATAATTTTATGAAAGTTGATTAATTTCTGATATTTTTTCTGATTTATAATTTATTACATCAAATATAAAAAAATTCAAGGATAGAATGAAAATTTTGTTTGGCATAAGGAAACCCAACACTAAAAATATCGAAAATTTAGAAAATCTGAAATTTTTGGCAGAACTTTTTTAATGATGTATAACTGTCAACAAATATATCATCTGAGAAACATTTTTACGACAACTTTCGGGCCAAGAATTAGTTTGACAAAAAAAAAAGTTATTTAACTGTTTTGATTGGAATATTTCACAAAATAAGAACTATATCTTGGTCATACAGGTGTCTTAACTGATAGCATTTCAATGGTTTAAAATGGAAAACAATAGTCCATTTAAGTTTGAGAAGATCCATTTTTAAACTAAATATCGTAAGCAAACTGTTAATATTTTTTTTTCTTTAAACTTAAATTAAGAAAGAAGACCGATACTTTTTCAAAAGAAAAACTTCTGGGAACTGCTAAATAATTCATTTTTGTTGTTGTTGTTATTGTTGGGAGGGTTTTTAACCCATTTCTCTTCGCATCAGAGGCATTTTGCCCTCAAACTTTCAACCCGGATACAAATAGCAAGCAGCATAGCGAAGCGATATTTCGTGGATACCATTTGATCGATACGCTTCTCAACTCAACTCACCATTCCCTCCTACAGATTCCCCCCGCGGTCTTTTCTCGACTTCTGGGTGGCAGCAGAACAACGAGAATTCGAAAAGCCCCACCTTTGTGCAGGCAAAAAAACAATGATTAATTCCACCCCAAGAGGGTGACAGGCTTGAGTGGAAATCCATTAAGCAATGTTTACCTACTTGCCCCTCGTCTGGACCAATCGAATGCGAGCGATTCTTCTTAAAAAGTCATCCCCCACCCCCCTTCGGATAAGGTATCAGTGATCGGATCCTTGTTTGATCTGCGGCTTCGTGAGTTGTAGAGTTGTAGGCCAACACCTGAGAAGTGGTCTCCAGGCCGGGGTAACCGCTGCGTTATCTGGTCTTCAGGAATGATTGGCAGCAAGAAACACGAAGGCGCCAACATCGATATATTTTGGGATCTCCTGGAGGGGGGAGAACGGGGATGTGCCTCGTCGAGATCTTTTGTGAGATGGAAGAAAAATGCGCCTTTGTAATGTTTAGATGACTGCTGAAATGCCTGAAGAGAGTGGCAAAGCGATGGAGGCATAGATGTACCAGGCGCCAGTCTTAAAGAAAATCAGATGATAAAATAATAGAACATTTTTCATTGACATAGCAAGGATAGATATTGCCCGTGACAAAGTGTTTTCGCTCTTTCTAATCATATTTAGTATTAAAAAGTAAAATGAAAATATCAAAACATTCCGTCATGCCTCTTTTCATACTGATGTCTGAGGCATCGATTGTTCATTGCAAAACCGTCTTAACAATGGCGTGTCTGACATGCTCATCAAATTAGTGAATTTTTAGTTTTAAGTCTGCAATCAAGTTACAAAATTAAGCATTTAAAAATGCAAAAATCACATGAAAACGCTTCAGTATCTCAAATGTTTCTAATATTATAAGAACAATAATTGTCCAAAATAGATGAGTAAGCTAATTAGGAAGTTGAATAAATTCGTATGTCAAGGTATTAAGCGTCTTGAGCGAGCATCGCTAATAATTTAAGGATCTAAAGACCACTAAAAATATCTACCTAATTAAATAATTGAAGAACAAGAGGCAAATCTTCTTTTCTCTGATAATCGGTAATGCAATTATAGAAATCGGTGGCTTCTCAAAATGAGACTTTCGTCTCGAATTATCATATATATGATTAATTTCAGCTTTTACTTACAAAAAAGAAATCATTTTTTCGATTTCATTTTATATGTATATTTAATAAAAGAATGCGACAATATGCATAATCTATACTACTATTAAAAATGTGAAAGGTTGGATGGATGGATAAATGGATGTTTGTTTGTCAATCACGTCAGAACGGCTGAATAGAATTGGATGAAATTTAGCACAGAGGTAGATTATAGTCTGGAATAGGACATAGGCTACTATTTATTCCATTTAATTGAGTGATTAATTGTTTATCAATTCAAAACTAACTTTCCCACCAAAAATCGCCAAATGAGTAAAGCTTCAGTTTTTTCCCACGCCAGTGAGATTAGGCTAAACATGATTTTGACTATTATTTCAAACGATTCTGTTTATTTTCTTAGTGTTCGATACATTTAAAATGAAACATTGTTAATTAATCGATCTTTCGGATTCATTCTGAAGTACTTTTGAATTAAAATAAAACAGAATAAAGGAAATTAAAAATTTATAATCTATATTGCGTTATCCCAACTGGCGTAGAAAATTCATACATTTGTGTTGCCCCAATTGAAGTTGAAAATTAACGCATGCGCAGGAGTAACAAAAGGTAAAGCCATTGACTCTGTAAATTCCAATCTATTTCCACGCGTACGAAGTCGCGGGTAAAAGCTAGTATTCATATAATAAAATAAAATAAAAGTTTTGTATTTTATTTATTTTTTTAAGATGATTTATTTAAATTATATGTTTACGCTCAGAAAATAAATTTTCAAGGATTTAACAGAAGTCTTCTTCTCTTTGCTTTCCCATATAATTTCACTATACGGCATATTTAGCATTTAACTTCGTAGCATAACGATCGTGACGTGTATAGTATAACGATATAATCGTGAATACATATTTGGATCATTCTTTGTTATTGATCAATTCAAAATTTGACCTACAAAATTTGATCAACAGCTTTAATATGCAGGACTTGAACTTCACTTTCATTCACAAACTTTCATCAGAATTTTGAAATTTCTCTCTCTCTCTCTCTCTCTCTCTCTCTCTCTCTCTCTCTCTCTATCTCTCTATCTCTCTATCTATCTATCTATCTATCTCTGAAAACTAAATTTTGAGCAAAATCCGTTCAGGGGAAGTCTGTCTGATTGTTCGAATATAACTTAGCACGATAATTACAAAACGAAGAGAACAAGACAGATAAGATTCGGTATACATCTTTAATATAAAAGCTTACGAAATTTTAAGCGAAGTCCAGCGAGAAGTTGACCGTCTGTCTGCTAGTACTGCTAGAAATATTTAAGCGCGATAAATCAAAACCGCAATGACTTAAATATATCAAATTTAACACAGGATTTTGTGACTTTAAGTGTCATTATATGTCAAATTTTATTTCCAATCGATTGGGCAAAACGCGTCTGAAACCCAAATTCGTTTTTTGGATACATTTGGCCGCTTGGCAGGGATTAATCGCCAAAACATTCGCCAAAGATCACCCGATGAATTTAGTAAAAATGATAAATTCACGCCAAAGTTTAGTATTTCGTATCTATTTTACACCAATGCCATGCAAGACGTAGATAACTGGGATAACTTCTTTATTACAGAGTATGTGAAAAAGTTTTGGGGAAACCTGCATGGTTGGTTTTATTTAAATATTGCCAGGCAAAGCAGATGGATAATTTATATAAAAATCACAATTTAAATTTCATTCGTGTACCTGGTTTCGTTTCTCAAATAGCTAGACGCAGCACCGAGGTTAGTTTAACTATTTGCAGTGGAAAGATATGCCACTTACATCGAGATGCTTTCGTCACAGAATCGCCAACGCCGTGGAGTACACGTCAGCAGGCAATTGTCACAGAAGTAAAAATGACGTTCGGGAATCGTCGATTGAGATTATTTGCCGGATCATAGTTCACAGGAGCACGGTCTTGGGTCAGAAACAAATCATTTAGAAGATGTCTTTTTTCGCTTTCTACAAGGTATCGAATACTTTGTGTTGCCTCGCTGCGAGTTAAAGTGGACTGTTTTGGCACGTCCAGCTGTGAATGTACCACCACAAGTGGTTAAAATGTGATGTCCATCAAAATATCGCGATTGATTTTTTATCCCTTTGCACTCGGAAAAATAATTAAATAAATTATTATCCGTAATACCTACCATGTTTAATGCTTCGAAAAAATGAATATATTGTTACGAATTCGTGATGCTGCTTCCCAGCATAGTTGGTTCCATCAGAAAGACTGTTTTACAGTCATCTGTATTGGACGGCGTTCGGGTGTCGCGTCGGAGGTCCCAGAGCTTGGCAACCATTTGGCGACGAATTTGGCGAATTTGGCCCAAAAATAGATTATACCCGAAACATCAAGAATTTTCCCGATCCGTCCATTTGGAACCGAGATACGCCTCGAACGTTCCTGATTGGTGGAGAGGCTTCTAGTCCCGCCTCCTGAAACCTATAAAAGGAGGCAGTCTGCAGCTGCCGTAGTAGTCGCAATCGACGGTAAACAACGGGTCTTCCAGAGATTAGCAGAGCAGCGACGGAGTGAAGCTAGTGCTGAACTAAGCTGTGCGCTACTGTCTGCAGTAGAGTCTTGTTGTATGCTGCTGTGTGCCGACTTCGGGTAATTGTCTCCTCTATGTTGTATATAGTTGTCGTCTTTGTGCTGTCCTGTGTGTCTTCGTGTAAATAAGCGTCGTTGTTTTATTTCCTACTGCCGCCTGCTGATTGAGCGTTCTCCACACCATATCACTTCCACTATCCAAACGAACCGGGAAATTTCGTAATAATATATATATTTGTTTTAAGTTGAGTTTCGACGAAAAAGAAATCTACATCTTATTACAATTCTGTAGGCAGTTTTAACAATAAAAATTAAAAATAAATAAAATGTCAAAATGATACACCGTCTTGAATGGCTAGTGAGTATCATATCCGAGTGCAAAGAATTAAGTTGAAAATTACAATTCCTATATATCGTTTATATGGGGAAAAAAAAAATTTTTTTTTTACTATGCATAACATACAGTCCAATAAATCTGCATTTTCTTGCTCTATTTATATAAATAATATAGAAAATAAGTCAATGTTTTGTGATTATCAATGTTTTTTGACATGACAACACCGTTTGGACTTTTACATTTAAAGTTTACCCCGTATAACGTATAAAATCCAGAAAGAATGAAGGTATATCTATTTATTGGACTGTTGCATATACATCATTTTCCGAAGTTTTCATGGCATTAAATATTTTATGAAGAAAAATTCAGTAGTGACATACGACTTCTATACTGTACTTTTATACTGCTCTATAAGATTGCAACAAAATTCATGGTAGAGAAATTTATATTTTATTCACGAAATAATTCCCTGTTATATATAGCATGCAAAACAAGATTATATTTGAATATATGTGTAGCGACCAGAGAGTTTGAGTATTCTATTCAACTAGAAAATATATTTCATGAGATAGACGACAAGACATCGGACACTATTCATTGTTCTCGTAAATTTTCTGACAATTCCCACAGGCTCTTCGCTTCCCACATAAAGTAGTAAACATAGTCCTTACAGCGTTTGTGTGGGTTGGGCTGCTTTTTTTTGGTATCTTTAAAAGCATTTCACACTATGTCAGTAACTAGCTGTAAAAGTTATCTAAGGAAATTTTAATCATTCTTTAAAGGAGTGGGAAGTAGGTGGGGTCCTTTATTTAAATTTGAAGAGTTGACGATAGTATATTTTTAAATATCGGACAGCTTTCTAAAAAAGAAATGAATCAAAATCTTCGAGGACAAACTTGGCTAAGAAAAAGAAAAAAAAAATGGTTGTATTTTTAAAAGTAAAAGATTATTTTTTTATTAATAATTTTTAATGAATTTATGAAACTTTGAGGTGTAAATCCTTGGCGATAATTTGTGGAAATGATGTTTCGACCTATATTGTAATTTCGAAAGTATTTTATAGATGAACAATCTAACTGAAAATGCCCTTCAACATTGTGATACAATTATTAGTCTAATTTTAATTTGAAATGGAAATGATTAAACTTCAATTAATAAATAAAAAAACGTTTTGACAGAAACTAATATTTTTTTTTATTTATGCAATATCTCAGAAGATTAAACGATAAAAATTCCACTGATTCTACAAAGAATTTAATTTTGTTTCTTTAAAAAAGAATTTATAAAATATATTTCATAGTACCGATGCATCGAATAATTAATATTCGTAATTCATCAGATCATTTATTAACTCAGACTAGGTTAAATATAACTATTTTCTTTGTTTAGATTACGTTTCTATTTATATCTATACTTATATATAAAGCTCAATGTGTGTGTGTGTTGGTGCTCTACAGGCCAGGCCATTTGACCTACAGCTACCAAATTTGGTACATGTATACCTTAGAGGTCGGGAATGTGCACCTGGGGTCTCTTTTTTTGAATTTTTAATTAAAATTTTAATTGTGAATTAAAAACTAACTTTCCCGCCAAAAAAATCTTCCCCTTTCCCCTCCTCTAAATGATTTTTTTTTTCCCAACAGTAATGAGGCTAGGGATAACATTTTTCGACCGATAATTTCAAACGATTCTGTTTATTTTCTTAATGTTTGATGCCTTTAAAAGTAAACATTGTTAATGAATCGATCTTTCAGATTCATTCTGAATTACTTTTGAATTAAAATAACACAGAATAAAGGAAATTAAAAATGTCTAATCTGCATAGCGTTACCCCAACTGGCGTAGAAAAATTCACGCATTTGCATTACCGTAACTGGGTGTGAAAATTCACGCATGCGCATTGAGTTCTGATTGTTGATAAATATTATCAAAGCATGCGGACCTGATTTAAATTTATTTTTAGGTGTATGCTTTTGTAATTAAATTGTATTTATATTAGTTATATATTTTTTGTATATGCTTATAGTTTTAAGTACATCGTTTTTTAAGTAGTTTTCGAACGATTATTTTAAACGATTCATTTTATTTGCTTAGTGTTTGATACATTTAAAATTAACCATTGTTAATGAATCAATCTGTTCATGATGAATCTGAGAAAATTTTGTTGACAAATTCTTGAGATATTTCATAAATTAAGAAAGATATTCTTTAGTGCCTATAAGGCTTAAATGCTCAGTGACTCTGTTTTCAGTAATCATATTGTTAAAAAAATGCTTTGTTTCAGCAAAAAAATATTATTATATTCATTGCAGATTAATCCTTTCCACTTTAATTTAAGGCATAAATTCTACGGGAGCTAATAGAAAATTAGAGAGATACATATTACGTTATGACTGAAGGCCTTTATAATATTATGAGTGAATTATATGACTATCAAAATTTGAAGTTTTACAATATTTTGATGAAGAATCTATTAAAGTAGGAATTGCGTAAAATATTTAATTTTTAAAATTTAAATGAACATAAAGATTGGCGACCAAGCTGGTCGCCAAAGGCGGCTAGTATACAATAAGCTAACGGCTATGACACACAAATAATTAATATTAAATAACTTATTAATTATTAGCAAATAGCAACAATCAAATGTACATGCAACTTAGATATGTAGCCTATTTTTTAATTAAAATATTCTAATTAAATCTTTAAATAACTACCTAGTACATTTTCCGAAAATTTTCCGTTTGGTTGAAAATGTTGCATTTTATTAGGCTAAAAGCAAATTATAAAAACAATTTTGTTTTGGAAAAATATTATTAAAGCATGATGTTCAATAATGTATATTTTATAAATATTTTTAAAAATTAAGAGTATTTTTAATAAATAAATTAAGTGCGCAAAGGCTGAATGACAGAACAAAGCTGTAACTGATTCATTCATTTATTATTGCATGAATTAAGTTTTAAAATGGATTACATTTAACCCTTTAAAGGACCATTTTTTTTCTAGTCATATTATGCTAAAATATTTTGGACTTGAAATTAGAATAAGAAAAGGGATTCATTTAGCTTATTAGATAAATTTAATTTGATTCATTAATTAATTTGGTTCATTAATAATTAAGTGACAAACCAAGACACATCATTTTGTGTGAGATAAGAACGGAAGCATCTAAGTTTCTGTCGTTCTAAAAAAATTTGTCAGAACTGATGCCAACCTCCATAATTTCATACAAAGATTGATAAATTGGGTGGGAAGCATACTTCCCACTGCCTTAGAAAGGGTTAAAATATGAATATTTCATTCGTCTTTTTTGCTTTCAAATAATATTATTTGTAGGCTGGGCATCATCTATAAATTGCATGATGCAAGAATCGATCAAAACGCTCTATATAGCAAATTTTTGCAGCTAGCTTTACAAAATTTAGCATGTAGTTACTTCTTGCATATGAAACGGTTTATCAATTTTTTTTTAGTTTTTTTAATTAATTATTAATCAAAACGTTAATGTTTTCCTTTAGTAATTTTTTGGTATATTATTGCAAAAAAAAAAAAAAAAAAAAAAAATTCTCGGCATTTTAAAATTCCAAAGATTAGTTTTTCAGTTGTACCACTATTAATGGAATACATTAAGAAACAAACAAACAAGCGAAAAAATAAACAGCAGGAGGGGTCTCCCAAAAACTTCTCGAATACTCGCAAATAAACTTGTCATGCCAGGGAATGCCTTCGTGCCTCAAGGTATTAATGTGCGATAGTTACGAAATATTTTTTGCAGGGAATTTAGCATTTTCACTGCATCTTATCATTGAAGAGTTATTTGGCGATTAATCCCTGACATGCGTTAATAGTATCCAAAAATCTAATTTGCACTTTAGATTCGTTTTTCTCGACCTATTGAAACAAAGATTTGATTCTAAACTTCACTTGTAGTGTCGAAATTACATACCAAATTTGTTGTGCTAAATTCATTTCATTTTTGAGGTATCGCGTCTTTATGCTTCGGAAGATACGTACCGACAGACGGTCAAATTCTTTTTGGATTTCGCTCAAAACTCAATAAATGTCCACCTTATAGGTGTTGAATCTATGTACCGAATTTTGTCGATCCAGCTCTCTTAATTTTGTAGTGATCGTGTTCGATTATATTCAAACAGCCTAAAAACGGACTTCATCTGAATAGATTTTACTCAAAATATTATAGTTTTTTTTTTTATTATCTTTGTGACAGATAGACAGACGGACATTTACCAAAAATGTGTTTTTTGATCTCTGGGAGGTCTAAAATGTAGATTCGTCAAATGTAGGCAGCTCGAGTTTACTAATTTATTTTTATTTTATTACTTATTATTATTATTTTTACTTTTACTATACTTTCTCTATATAACGTTATACGAGAAAGAAAAAATTTAACCCTTTGTACTCGGAAAAGTATGTCGATGCATTATTATACACTTAATAGACTTGTTTATTACACCAAAAAAATAAATACATGTAACTATTTTAAGTTGAATTTCCCTGAAAACTGAATATACATCTTTTTAACAATTAAAATTTAAAAAATAGATAAATAAAAGGTCAAAATATGATGCACCATCTTAAATGGTGCTTGAAAGAAGACATTCGAGTCCAAAGGGTTAATAATTTAAAATTATATTCTTAATAGTTTTACTTCATTTCTTTTTTTGTGAATTCATTTATTCCATATTCGTTGATATGATATTAAAAATGTTTTCTTATGCACTTGATCGTTGCAATGATTAAGAGTAAATTTTTAAAAAGAAAAATGATTAAATATTATCATCCTACGATGTCTCGAATTCGAGGATTTAATCACCATTAAATGTTTTAATAATCTCTCATTCGAATTGGAAAACATTTAATTATCAGTCTGCTGCATCCATTTAAAGTGCAGCCACCATGTAAAGAGGCATCATTTAAGCGGCGCTCCACTGAAAAGCGATATATCAACATCACTGTCACATCCGCCGAATCCAGTCGTTGTTCGAGTCTTTAAAATAGATCGTTTGGTTCATTGTTCTGTTATCTGCGCGTTCACTGCAGAGGCAGGCAGCTGTTTTTTGCAGGTAATTGTCTAATAGCTTTAGGGTGTTTTTAGTTCTGTTTTAAAGGGCGTAAAAATTCTCCTGTCGTTCTTTTGCGCTCTTAATTCAGTTTTCACATGGAGGTATTTAGTGCAAAGGCGTTTCATACTTAGATACGGAACATCATTCACATGCGGCGATTGTTTGTTTTTTTTTTATTTAATTTTAACTTTTTTTTATGTATGTTAAGATGGAACTCTAGTGTGATGGAGTTTTTACATTTTTTATACTTGTGTATTACGAATGACAGTTCATTAATTTATTATTTTCGGAAATTAATTCACAGTTAATCGATTAATTAAATTAAATTTTGATTCTATGTAAGTGGCGCCAACTGATCAATTTTTAAAAATAAATATTGATATCAAGATTCTCTAATATTCATGATTATCAAATATAAATTCAACATTGAACAGTTGAAAGAAATTAAAATATTTTTACTTTTTTACTTTCTCGCATATGAAAATATAGAGAAAGTATTATAATCGTCAAAAAAATTCGAACTCGATGTTTTGACGTATTCCCTTCGAGTCCGGGAAAAACTCTTGTGCGAAATGACCATCCATTTGTCTGCCTGTCTGTGACAAAAATAACTCAAAACGCTTTGAGTTAGACAGATGAAATTCGGTATACGATTTTCACAACAAATGTGTAGATTTTTATTTCTAATTTTGAGCTAAATATTACGGAGGAAGTTGATCTGTACTGCTGTTCGAATATAATTGAACGCGATCATTACAAAACGAAGAGAAATAGGTAGATGAAATTCTTTACACAGATTTAACATTTCTAGTATAGACACATATCAAATTTTGAACCAAATCCAATGGGGGGGGGGATTTGGGAACGAATTATGAAAGTTAAACGAGGTCCACTGTACAGGTTTATCAGTAGTGACTTAGAAATCAGCTGTTGGGCCATGATTAAAATAGACAACCTGTAAAATTTTGGACTCACTTTGTCAGAATGCAAATGCAAACTCGATTTTTTTCTTTTAATATATTATCTAGAAGATCTAAACAACTACGCCGTTAGTTTAAACAAACAATTAGATTTATTAAAACGAAGCAACTCACACCAGCACGAGACTGAGAACTTACCCATCACTGATGGGGCTCAGCTTTTATGCACATACAGAATGTTCGAGAACAATTCAATTACGATATTTAAGAGAGATCTAGAATCTCTCAGATCTTAGATAAATAATAGATAACATTTTAACATAAAACATAATAGATAACATTTTATTATAAAAAGTCCAGGCTTTGGATCAAACATCGTGGCTGGGATTTGTTCCATGGACTAACCAGTCACAAATAATAAGCTCTGCCAATTGAGCTACGGCGACTGTGAGTTATTCTTGTTGTTGTTGTTTCTTATGGCACTTGCCATAGACAAACCCGCTGACGAAGACAGCGATTTAAGCCGGTGGGGGAGTGTCTCTTGTTTTTTTAGTAGCGCCAACTAGGGCCAAGAGTACGACTTTGCTACTCACGCATCACTCATTCGCTTGCACAACCCCTTTTTACAGGAGGGTACATTCACACATCTAGAACAACCATGCCAAACCGGGACTCGAACCCAGGACGCCCAGATCACGGGGAAGACGCGCTACACCTCTGCCAGAACGCCGGCGTGAGTTATTCTGATTTGTGCAGCAATATTAGTCTTGAATATCATTTATACCTATTTGTATACGCACATGAGAAAGAACCTTTCCACTGTGTTTAAGCTTAAATCCTTTTACGATCAAAGCACAGCGCATTTTACCCTCATCAAAGCTTTAATACAATGTATCAACATAAACTCCTTTGTTAAAATGAACAGCTTATTGTGCGAGCTATATTTAAAATTCCATTGAATGAAATACAATTAAGCCTAACCTTAAAAAAAGTCGTCTGAGCGAACAATGAATTTTGATTGGCCGTAAAACAGAACTCGTTGAATACGATTTAGCAATAAGGGTTTTTATGTCTTTATGATAGCATTATAAAGCTGCGAAACAGCATTCTAAGTATCTTTGTTCTCCAGTACGAGACACCATTTGTTTTATGTGCAGAAAGTTGAAGTTTATTCTGGTCAATTTTTACATTCGATTGAACACTTTGAAGTGAATGCTGGTTATTGTTGTTATCACAGCTATAAATATACAAATTATAAGTAACTTTTCAGATACATAGGTGATATTTGAGATTAGAATTCTAAAATTCGGAGTGTTTCACTCCTATTTTCTAAAAAAAATGTAATGAAGTGTTGCATTCTCTAATGTTACAAAGAACTTTAATATCTCGCTGAGCTCGTCGATGCGTCCTGAATTTTCAGGTTGGAAAATTTCCAATGCTTATTTCGAATTTTATTTATCAGAAATACCTCATTTAATAAACTTCATATTTGAATTATATATTATTTAAAATTTTATATTTACAATATAAAAAGAATAGAAATATTGCAATATCAATACTTTATATTTACTTACTGCGTATTTTTAAAGAGATTTTTTTAAAAGCCAAAGCTACCTTTTCCTAAGGTTTTTCGCATAATATGTAACAGAGGAATTCCACAACTTAAAATTCTGGATTTTAACCAAAAAGTTAACGCTACGAGTACTCGGATTATTATTTGGCATAAAGATAATAGATTTTTATTTCGAGCACCTTTCAGTTATTTTAGATTTTTATTTCGTGTATATTTCGTTTATTTTAGATTTTTATTTCGTGTATATTTCGTTTATTTTAGATTTTTATTTCGTGCATATTTCGTTTATTTTAGATTTTTATTTCGTGTATATTTCGTTTATTTTAGATTTTTATTTCGTGCATATTTCGTTTATTTTAGATTTTTATTTCGTGCATATTTCGATTATTTTAGATTGTTACTTCGCACATTTTTCGATTATTTTAGATTGTTACTTCGCACATTTTTCGATTATTTTAGATTGTTACTTCGCACATTTTTCGATTATTTTAGATTGTTACTTCGCACATTTTTCGATTATTTTAGATTGTTACTTCGCACATTTTTCGATTATTTTAGATTGTTACTTCGCACATTTTTCGATTATTTTAGATTGTTACTTCGCACATTTTTCGATTATTTTAGATTGTTACTTCGCACATTTTTCGATTATTTTAGATTGTTACTTCGCACATTTTTCGATTATTTTAGATTGTTACTTCGCACATTTTTCGATTATATTTTAGATTGTTACTTCGCACATTTTTCGATTATATTTTAGATTGTTACTTCGCACATTTTTCGATTATTTTAGATTGTTACTTCGCACATTTTTCGATTATATTTTAGATTGTTACTTCGCACATTTTTCGATTATATTTTAGATTGTTACTTCGCACATTTTTCGATTATATTTTAGATTGTTACTTCGCACATTTTTCGATTATTTTAGATTGTTACTTCGCACATTTTTCGATTATTTTAGATTGTTACTTCGCACATTTTTCGATTATTTTAGATTGTTACTTCGCACATTTTTCGATTATTTTAGATTGTTACTTCGCACATTTTTCGATTATATTTTAGATTGTTACTTCGCACATTTTTCGATTATTTTAGATTGTTACTTCGCACATTTTTCGATTATTTTAGATTGTTACTTCGCATATTTTTCGATTGTTTCAGATTTTTATTTCACGTATATCCCTGATTATTTTAGATTTTTATTTCACATATTTTTCGATTATTTTAGATTTTTACTCCGCATATATCTCGATTATTTTAGTTTTTATTTCGCGTATATATCTCGATTATTTTAGTTTTTATTTCGCGTATATATCTCGATTATTTCAGATTTTTACTTTGCATATTTTTCGTTTGTTTCAGATTTTTATTTCGCGTATATTTCGTTTGTTTCAGATTTTTATTTCGAATCTATTTCGGTTATTCTAGATTTTTATTTTACAGAAAGCTTACATGTGCACTTTTTCTGTATTTCACAATATAGAAAATAAAACTGATATACATTTTGCGCATTATTTTGTGAGATTGATATAAAAATTTGACACAAAATTACAATTTTAATAATAAAATCGCCTTCTATATTTCATGCGTCTTGAATGTATAGACCAATATATGATTCACTCGTAGCCGATTGGTTACGGATCAATACTTTAGATGCTGAAATTGTACACCAGATTTTAACCATCTAGATCCTTAAATTTTGTAATTATCGTGCTCACTTGTGCTCGGACAAACCATCTTTTCTGTGAATAGCGTTCATTCGAGATTTTATAAAAAAAGTTCAAATGTGAAGTACAAAACCACAAACCAAATTTCATCCATCTAGCTCAAAGCGTCTTTGCCTTATAGTGTTCACAGTCAGACAGATACAGCAAAAGACACACAGACTTAATTCCAAAAATATGCTTTTGATCTCTGGCACGTAGAAATGCGACCAAATATGGAGCTCGAATTTTTGTGTCGACTAAAATGCTTTCTCTTTGTATGCTTTGTGTACGAGGAAGTTGGAAAAAAATGGCATAGATGCGTACAATTCACTCGCTTTCTTCTACGAGTGAATTGTTTTCGTTCTACGAATGGGAGGCCCAGGATATGTTTGAGGAGGTCACTTCACCCCTCGCCAAGATTGGCAGGATGATGAATGGGGCTCATTCTCGCCGTAATTGTCGCTGCGATTTTTGACACTCATTGCGCGCTGTCATGTGACAGACGTCGCCCCGGTGCCATCAGAAGGTCTTCCATTAGCGCTCATGCGTTTCGTTTCTTATGGTATTATTATGTTATTTAAGTGATTACGACCATCAGACCTCTCAGGAAATGATCATCTAAGAGCGATCTTTATTTAAATTAGCTCCATATTTAATGCAACTATAATTGGAAGGACGTTATGTCATATTTTCTGCATTGTTAACACTAGGTTTACATTTCTTATATACTTATCTCTACGACATATACGACTACATATATTTTAGGAAAAAACAACCCCTTAGAAGGCAATATAATATCTCAATAAATAAAAAATAAGAATATGAAGTATCTATTCATAGAAAGTTATTATTCAAAAATTTTAGTATACATTATTTTAAAATTTTAGATTCATTTCGCGCTTCTTTAACACAAATACTCAATTGTGTTTGTACACTTTCTGAAAACAATCTTTTCACATATTTTACAAGTGTTATTGCTTCTGTTTCTTTTACAAAAGCCAATTTGGTAATCTTTGCGTTCTTGCGAAGTACTAGGCGACGGGAGATTATAATACGTGCTTTTGTATTTTTCTTTATTTTCTTCTGCAAGTTTATTGGACAAGTGAAGTAGAAAATCCTATAGGATAGTTTTGATTTAGCATTTACATTCTTTTATAAGATGTATGCGTTTATTGCCACGAAATCTCAAACGTTGAAAAACAGCTAGAGCGGCCATCTAAAAGATGCTGCCTTGATGATATATTTGCACGCCATTTGGCATACTTTGGCGACTTCAAACTTTGTCTCATCATAATATGCCATTGTTTCAGGGTATGTTTGTTATTAACTTTCAACACTAGGTTTCCGATCGCGTCAAACTGACACACATTCGTAAAGATAGGTATACGATATAGAGAATTACAATATTTAAACACATTTGAAGAAAATAAACATCAATATATATCCGTTCAACGGATAAAAGTCAGTTCAAGAGATAAAATAAAAATGCGAATTTTTTTGTAATTTTCCTTATAATATTTGAAATGTGTCAAAATGACGCGCTTTCGTAGACCTAGTGTTAATGTCTGTTAATTATTATTTAATGAAATAGATTGGTGCAATATTTTTTATTATTATAATGTTTAGATTGTGATAGACTTAATAGTATTTTAATAGATATGACATTTAAGGGACCATTTGCAAATTAAAAGTTTAATAAAGTGGGGAGCATTTTATTGATTACAAAAATGTTTAATTTGCATAGAATTGAAATGTTGAAAGGTTCATAAATTGTTTTTTTACAATGAGTCAAACAGGAGCTCTTATAATTAAAAGATACAGGGTTTTTTTTTTTTCAAGTTTTGGTACACATTCTATTTATTACAATTCATTATGAAATTCCATACAACAATTTACAAATATTGTGCATCTGCTAAAAATATTTTCATTTTTTTCTACTCAACAAAATTAATCTTTAGAGGTTATGTATCATGCAAAATATCATTTTTTTATATTTCCAAGTTGCATGACATTTATTATTTTTAATTGTTATTAGCATATTTAAATTAAAATAAGTTTTTTTGTAATTATTAAAATTATGCTCACATATTATGTTAATTTTAAAATAATTTTACTCCATTTTTTTTTTTTTTTTTTTTTTTTTTGAGCGTGCCGATTAGGGATTGCAATACCGGACCGAAAGTTCAATACCGGTATTCGGTATTTTTTAAATCTTAATACCGGGATACCGGTTTTAATACCGGTATTACAAATTTTAGAAAAAGAAAGAAAACACAGGTGTTTCTTTTATTTGCCAGTTTTGTTAGAGAGTGTAAATATCACAAAAAATAATTTGTAACTTATAAATTGTAACAGTATATAATCACAAAAAAGTAAAGAAACATCTTATTTATTATTTCATCTTATTTAAATCACAAAAAAAGTGTAAATATCACTATTCAGTCTGGGGTACTATTACAACTTTTTGAAATGTGATCTTAAAAAACAATGCATCAATTGTACTGTCATTAAGCCTGAAAAGTAATTTTGTGTAAAAATGACCAGCTGTTAAAAACGCTCTTTCGGCATCTACGCTAGTTGGTGGTACTGTTAGCAATGCGCGATATATTTTTCCCAAGTATTTAGCTCTAAATCCATCTCTCATCTTCAAATAAATCGATTTCTCGTCGGATGGTTTTGGATATAGCTGATTTCTGTATTGTATTTTGGTTCGTTAAAATTTTTTTATTTATCGCTAATTCTAATTTTTGTTCAAGAGACAATTCCTTTTCACTATCGACATTAGTGTCATCATAATATTCGATAACTGAACCGAATTCTTCTAAATGTGGATAGGGTTGTGGGTAAAAAATTATAAGAAAATTTACTCTAAACTTAATCAGATTTGAATGGGTTATTTTCTTTTCTTCTTTTTCATTTTCATTTTTAAAATCACTATAATTATGTAAATACCGTAAGACATGTTCTATTTCGATATGCCTTTCATCTGTGCGATTTTTCAATCTAACATATAATTCTTCAGATAGTGATGTGTGCTGTTCTTTCAGTGATTGCAACATGAAATTTATTATTGCATTAGCTGTAATAAATTAGAATCTCTCCGACACAATGCCTTAATAGTCAGTTTTATTGGAAGTAGAGCTGATATAGTTCTGGATATTAAGTCGAATTCACTATCTGAAAAATTAATTTACAGGTTTAAGTCAATTATTGCTTTTTGGATTGAATTTCGAAATTTCAAAAATCATTCCATCATTAGGAGTAAACTGTTCCAACGTGTCTTAGAATCTCTTATTAACATATATTCTGTTTTATTTTCAGTTAGTATATATTTTTGTAATATGAAATTTTTTGTAGGGGAACGCTTAATTATCTTAACAATTTTTCGAACTTTATAAATTATAGGAAGCAATTCTTGATAGGTTAATATTTCATCCTCATTAGCGATATCTTCTTCAACAATTAAATTGTCATTATCTTCATTGTCAATATCACTCTCACTCTTACTCTCTTCAAAGTTGGAATCCGAAATTTTTATCTCCACAGTATTTGGATTCTTCTGTTCTTTATTTCTTTGGTATAATACATCTATTACTCCTAATTGAATTCCATGTGCATAGCACAACTGCTGATTTGCACCAATCCACTTTCCAACTTTTTTCATAATTGTTGCTCCATCAGTCGTTAAGGATACAATTTCTTCTTTCAGGGATAATCCATGTTTCGCTAATTTAGATTTAAGCAATTAATTAAGCCGTTAATTAGCTAATTAATTTCGCCCGTTAGGGAGACATAAAAACAAAAACGCATACTATTTTGCTATGTTCACGATACTTGAACATTTAGTGGAGAAATTTTAAAAATTTCTAGTAAATACCGAAAAACCGGTATTTAAACTTGTGAATACCGGTATTACAAAATTGTACAAATGGTTCAAAATACCGGTATTCGGTATCCGGTATACCGGTATTGCAATCCCTAGCGCCGATATATGTACTTAAAAGCGCACCGCAACTCATGTTAAATTTACCATTAAAAACAAATACTTTAAGAAACGAATATTTTTCTTCTGTTTCACAATTAAAATAAATCATTCATTTTGTTCGTCTTACGTTTTCTATGAAAAATTAAATTTTAGGAGAGAAAAAAAATCCCTTTAATTTACAGCTGAAATTTTGGCAATTTTCGTTGCCCAGAACGTAACAATTCCCTTCAAATTGTTTTACAATAATAATGTAACACGCAGTAAACAAAAGTCAACAGAATTAAACAAGTCATTAATAAGCGCAGGCAATTTTAATTGCAATATATATTAGTAATTAATTTAGTTATGTTGTGAAACGATTAAGCCAACCTCTTTGTCAGACGATCAGAGGACTTTTTTGAAAAGAATAAATCCAAAACTGGGAAATAAGTTTGAAAAATGTCCACAAATTATTAGTATGCCTAGTATAAAAATATATAATAATATTTAGTACCTTCATCAAATATTTTTCTGAGAATCGATCTAGACGCCTTCCTGAATTCCGTTTCCTTTTGTTGATATCTCTTTATTTAGTTCAACAGAATACAATTATTTAAAAATGAAACAGAAACATGTTTTTACCTACACTCTTTATAATTATAATTAATAGTGTAGTAAAATCTTATTTCATTTTTACTCGCTTTTAATTTGTGAGTTTTGTATCATTAATAATATCTCATTGATGGAGACATGGCAAATGACTCGTAATAGCGAGATTCGTGTTAATAGCTATGTTATCGCTAAAGTGCGAAGATCAGTTTATCTCCAAACTAGCTAGCTAATCTGCATATTAACTAGGTAATCTGTTAAAGTGCGGAAAATTGTTTCATTTCTTAAATTGCTTAGGTAATCTGCATATGAGCTACTAGACACTCATGAAGGTGAAAATAAGATATTTGTTGCAATAATAGCAACGCTTCATTAAACGCTGTAATGTACGCTTAATTTTTGTTTATTTTTTAATATCTAAAAACTTATCTATCTTATCAAGTTAATAAATTTAACATTCAACACGTTAGTAGATAGAATCAATCCTCAATCAATTGAAAAATTATAATAAAAAAATAAAATGGCCTAATGTATTTTTACAATTAAAGGAATCAATTTGTGAAACATTAGATAAAATTATACTTACTTATAGGGCCGGGATAGCCTGGTTGGTAGAGCGTCGGATTCGCGTCCCTTAGGCTGCGAGTTCGAACCCCGCCGGCCGAAGATTCCCCGCGTGCTTGGTGGCTGACGCGCGTTAAATCTGTCGTGGTCACCAAGTCCTCCATGTCGAGAGTAATACCACTGGGGGTACTGATTCAGAAGTGATCGTTTTCTGATTCAGGTCTAAATTACGATCTGTGTTTGAGTGAATGAAATGCGTGAATGAAGTCCGCCCCATAAAAAGGGTTGTGACGTGTGTGTAGTTAAGTCGTTCTCTTGGCCCTTGATGGCGCTACTATAGGAACAAGAGGCGCTCCCCCCCCCCATGGCTTAAATCCGCTGTCTCCGAACAGCGGGCTTGCCTATGGCAAGTGCCATAAGAAACAACAACATACTTACTTATTAGTGGTCTAAAGTAAGTGGTCAACAACTTACTTATTAGTGGTCTAAAGACTTGTAATCGCATAGCAATTGGTTTTTGCGACAAGCACACCCAATTGTGTTACATTTAGATTTGCAGTCGCATATTTTGAAACTCTGGCCGGTACCAAGGGATTGTTTTATAAATAAAGATATTTTTATAGCAGGGACATCTTCTTTTGTTAAAATCTCATTTTGTAAACACTGAATTCGGAATAAGAGAAACTTTTGCACGGAAGCCGCTAATGTGCACATTGCCTAGTTAAAATGTGGAAAACTCTTGATTCCGCACTTTAACGGAACAAATAAATTCGCAGTATAGCTAGGTAATCTGCACACTAACGGCTTTCGATCTTGAACGGTAACAGCTATACTTGTTATACTGGGCTTCCACTATTCAGTGGTCTATCCATAATCGAATTATTCAATGATATGAATGTTCCTGAAGAGCGAGTGGAAAAGGACATTAAAAGGGAAATAAGTCACTGCATGCCTATGTCAATGACCTTGGCTTATTGTAAACAATAAGTTATGGCACGAATTTTCAATTATAATTTGCAATATAAATTAGCTGCTTTCAGCAAGAAGTTGGTGAGTCTAAAAAACTGGTTTTATTTTATTTCAATTAATATTCTTGCACATAACTTTTTAGTCATGGTTTTCTGTATGAAGTATATTCTTAAGTAAAATATTTGTAAAATAAACTGTAATAAATATAATAGTTATTATAGTAGCCTGGCACCTATTCTGGTGATTGTGTACATGAATCCTCAAATCGAGATCAGCTACCATAACACCACATTATCATTTGTGTGGGTAATCTATTTCAAATTGTGCGATATCTTTTGTTGTGATGTGATTTTTATTTTCCGATATAAACTACACAACTAGCAAGCAGAATCAGTCTTCCCTAGTTTTCACCATTGGAAGAAAAATCACTCTATTAAGCATTTGATGAAGTAATGAAAACGATTTGAATTCCAATGCGACAATGACATCTACTGTTGAAAAGTAATCAGGAGGAAAATTTTAAGAAATCGCCAATATTCAGGAAAACTGTGAAAAAAGTCGCCCTATAATTAAATTGCCACCATTTAAAAAAAAAAAAAAATTTGTTTTCCCATATAAGTAGTATAGTAATCGTCAAAATAAAATTTGAATTCGAGATTTTGAATGATCTCAGTGTTTCAGATCGCTCGGAGTGGGGAAAAACATATTTTTGGAAAATGTCCCTCTGTATGTAAAAAAAAAAAATTCTTTGAGCTAGACAGATGAGATTCGATGTACGATCTTTACACCGAATTTGTAGATTTCTATCAAATTTTGAGCAAACTCCTTTTCAGAGGAAATCTGTCTGTCCGGCTGATCGAATATAAATTAATACGATAACTAAAAAACGAAGCTAGATATCTAAAATTCGGTGAACATATTTAACATCTATAGTGTTGACACAAGTGAAACTTTGAGCCATTTCCAATCAGGGGTTGACTATCTATCGGTCCGTACTGTTAGAAATATATAAACGAAGTAACTCAACAATATAATGACTTAAATAAATCAATGCGATCAATATAATAATGTCAAAAATATAATGTGACTTAAATAAATTTTGTGACTACAAGTGTAGTTCTGAGTCAAATGTTTGTTCCAACCGGTTGGAAAAAACGCGTCTAAAGCGCAAATTCGATATTCGGATACCTATTAACCGCATACCAGGGATTAATCGATAAATAACTCGCTAACTAGTATGACACGACAGATTCAGTAAAAATGCTAAATCCACATTTAAGGTCAATATTTCGTAACTATTGTACGCCAGTGGCAAGGCGTTCTCTGGTATAACATCTTTATTAGAGAATGTGCTAGAAAGTTTTAAGGTGACTCCTCCCGCTTTTTTTTTTTTTTAACCCTTTGCACTTGAATGGTGCCTCTCAGGCCACATTCAAGATGGTGCATCATTTTGACGTTTTATTGATTTATTTTTCAACTTTGATTATGAAAAATACCTACAGAATGGTAAAAAGATGTAGATTATTTTTGTTGGGTAAATTCAACTTAAAACAACTGTACATACTTATTTTTTCGGAACACTAAACATGTCCTTGCATTAGGTGAATAATTTTGCATCACATTACTAACACAAAACTCTTGCTCAATTTTCAGTTATTTAGTTAGTTTCAATTAGAATTTAACTAGAATGCCCCAAGCTGCACATTTCCATCCTCCAAAGCATATATCTGCTAAATTTTGTGTTGTAAGACAAACGGTTAAACTACTGACACACACACGTTTTTATTTATTAATTGAGACAGTATCATTTTTTGCTTTGTTTATTATTTTTAATAAACCATTTGTGTGTTCACAATCGTTAATCTAGTAATTAATCTGTGGTCTGGTATCTGCCGGATTACTGAAAATCAATTCTAATCTACTTTGAAGAAAGAAACTTGAAAAAATGACTATCGTAAAAATTCTAATCAGCGAACGGTAGATAACCGCTTCAATTCCAGCGAAGAACAACAAATCTACTATATTTAAGAACCAAACGATACCCATCCTCCACTAGGGGCAGACGACATCAATTCTAATTTCCCGCTAATATCAATCATCAGATTCTCGTTACGCAAATTTCCACTTCCTGACCTTCCTCCTCGAAAGGCATGCAAGTGGGGGGGTGGCTGACACGACGCTTCCCTCCTTCTCCCTCAAATCAATCGAATCGTCTGATGTCTAGGATGAAAAAAAAAAAAGTGCGGTAAACGAGAAGCTCTTCATTAATTAAAATTCAATCCTCTTTGCTCATGAATATTCGTTAGGGGTCAGGCATGTTTAGTTATCGACACGGAACTCTTAGAACTAGTTTCGAATTTCGATCGGGCTTGTTGTCTCGTCTTTGAACTGTTTGAGAGTTGAAGGTTGTTCGAAATATATGCGCTTTTTTGGGAGAAAAAATGAATATACTGTCAATATTAATATATTTCACGAGATTCATTCATCTTTTCAGAGATAAGTTATTTTTATTAGTAAAAAAATAGAATTAAAATAGTCATCTTAGAAATGCAATGGAGCCTTCATTTATAAAGAATTTATTTACGTCAAAGATTTTTTTTTCTTCAGAAATCTCGAATTTTTTGCTGTAAATAACATCTGTATATCAAAAAGAAAAAAATATGTACATTTTCGAGTTAAAAATTTATGTATAAATATTGCAAAAAGCATTGATTTCTTTTATTAGAAGCAATATGAATTAAATAAGAAATTATTTAAGGGAAAGCGTGGGGGGGGGGGGTCATTTCACACAGACACCCTCTCCCGTTTGCATCCCTTTCGTGATTCTTACTGCAACGGAAATTTGGAAAAGCAGGGAGGTCTTGACGAAAAAAAGAATATGTACTTACAAATCTTGTTATTCTAAGCTTCTGTTTTAAGAATCTTTTCCCTAATTTAGAGGAAAATTTTTAATTTAAATTCTGCATAATTTTAAATTTATGTGATATATTTCCGCGAAAGCACTGAGTTTAACGTTTTCGGAATCGAATTTTATCATTATCTGGATATATTAATTTTTTTCTATGTATAAATTTTGCAATATTTTTTAATATTTAATATATCTCAAGCACTTTTTGTATAAATTTATTAATTTTATTGATGAATATTCTTTTTTACTTCTCGATGTTTATGTTTGACGCAATTCAATACTTTGTGAACGTTTTTTTTTCTGCGTCTGTGTCAAGTCTGATTTATAACATTGAGTTTCAGCCTTGAACGGAACATTTAAAAGTTGAAGGAGAAGTTCAGCTTGATATATGTAATGATATTTCTTAATCTAATATAAATCTTAGTTAATTTTCAAATTCGTATCTTAGCTTAATCCATATTAACTTCATGTTAAAATGTTCTCTTATGTCCTGATCCAATTCCCACTTTTTTAATTAATTGAACACGAGCTTTATAAAACTGCTCACTTCAACATTTTCTCCCACGCCGAATAAAGGAATAAAAATCCCTGATGCTTACAACATTCTCTTAAAGATATCTAAGATTCCCTTTCTTAAGTCGACACGTTTCAAAGAAATGTTTATTAAAATCACATAGTAAAACCACTGAAGGGAAAAATGTCGGTCTCGTTTGCTCTTACGCTCTTGTGTCACAATATAGACAAGCTATTTGTTATCTCTTATTCTTGGTACATAAATTATGCCTCCCATGCTGAAATGAATCGAAGTTTTAAAATTTCAAAAGTTTCTTCTATTCGGCTACGCAACTTTTAAAATATGTTTTACATATATATAATATATATAGAGAGAGAGAGAATAGGCAATCGGGACTAAAGCAAAAACTCAGGACGGTGAAGAAATATACTAAATTTTGACAAATACAGATCTACAATTTTTAAAAAGCCATTATTTATGCAGTATTTTAATTAAATTCCTCAATATAACTTTTTTGTTTAGAAATTGCTGAAAATATTACTATTTATTTTAGTATATTAAAGTTAATAATTCAATTTCGTTAAATGAAAGTTCGACGGTCATTTATGACTAACATTTTTCATTTACTGCAGATTAATTTTGCTTTTGATTAGTTGATTTTTTTTTCATTTGCATCTAGATCAAGTTCATCTATGAACCACATCAAAGCCTATCAAGTTGATCTACAAACTACATTAAAAATAAAAATTTAGAGTTAAAAATACTCCATCCCTTTTTATCTGCGTCATTATCAAATGCCTCTTCCCAATTTTGGAGTCTAGCAACTGAGGGTTTTTTTTATGTTTAAATTGATTGATTGCTTGGTATGCGAATGCACCTAAGCATGAATAAATAACAAAGGTCAATGAGCTGAGATCTGCAATTTTTACTATCTTGTGCTGATTCATTATGTTCTCCTGCATGGGTTAACTTGAAGGTTATTGCAATTTTTTTTTTTGTTGTTAGTTGTTACAATCTAATTTAGGAATTAGATTTGATTTGAGAGTTCGTAAATATTATTGATAGAAAAGATCTCATTACAAGAAAATAAAATTTCTAATTTTATTGTATATTTTCATCCATCCATCCATATTGTATATTTTCATCACATATTTATTCCATCTAAAGGTGGACTATATACTTTGGAAAGTAAAAATGTGCATATAGAAATCATTTTTTGAAATTTTTATTAGAAATTTTAATTAAAATTAAATTAAATTTTAGCGTTTTTCAAAAATATTATTAGAAAATATAAATTTTTCATCGATTCGCATTTTTAAACTGCTTTTTAATGATACAATGATTGAATAATCATGCAGATTGTTTCTGAATTTTGAAAATTATTTAATAAATTTTTGCCTAATTTCTAATAATACATTACATTGTTACCCTGAAATTCAACCCGTTTTTATTGTTTCATCTAATATTTAATCACGTGATTTCCTTTCGTTGTTGAAATCTAAAGAGGAAGGATTCTGTTTAATATCTGTGTAGTATAGAAGACGAATAAGAAAGTGAAGTTACAATACCCCGAAATTTAGATGAGCCCGGCGTTTCTGCTTTTAATATCGCTATATTATTCTTGGGACTCGTCTCCATTAGGAAGGTTCATATACACAATAAACAGAACATGTGAAAGGCAAATGAAGCAACACGGCTTTAATGTCTGGCAATTTGATGTAATAATGAGCGTGAAGTTATATCTTAGTGATCTCACCGGAATTGAATACAACCAATGTAGCCAACGACAAATATTGTAACTATTATAATAAATTAAATAATTATAATAAATTAATAATACATGAGTATTTTTTGAAAAAATTAATAGTTCATGTTTCTCTATAAACTTTCTGCAATGTAACTCTAAATATTTAAATGGATTCTACTACCCTCTTTCTTTTTTAAGTAAATAGTGCCTTTCACCGAACAAAGGATTGATGTCTTTCATGTGTGAATGAAGTGATAAAGCTGTCAAATCAGAGTCACGTGGTAAAAGGTTCGATGTTTGGCACCGTTTTTTGTCATCACGCTTAACGGTTCCGACTGCCATATGTCTTCCGTCTGTTTTCGAGTTACAAAAAATGTACAGCAAATTCTATAACAAGTGAAATATTTTTGAAATCCTTAGACAAGAAATATCGGAATATATGTTGATATTCCCAATATTCGACTTTCGTTTTAACTATTAATAGTTTTGAATTAATAAAAATTCTTAGTTTGACTATTATTTGAAAAAAATTTAACATTAATTATTGGTTGGATATTATTTGTGAATTTTTACTGCAGGATTTGTAAATCTATCAAACCATTCCAGAAACCAGATCGCATGATTTAGAGCTACCATATTTCAGACGTAGTTGCTTCTTGTTGAGGAAGAACTCACAAGCAAAAAGCTTTTCAGATTTTAAATAAAATCTTCAATTAATTAAAATTACGATGAAGTTGAAGCTCTTCTTGAATAAATTTATTTTATCGACAAAATTCACACTTTTTAAAAATTCTAAAAATGAACCATTCACTCATTTAATTTGTATTTTCTTGCAAATTTTTCTTTCTTTTTATTAAATTTTTCAGAATTAGTTTTAAATTCACTTTTTGTCGTTACTTTTTTTTATATTTGGGCCAGAAATATATATTTCTAATAACAAATATATAAATATAAAATATAAAAGCATAAATATAATAATATAAAAACATAAATATAATAATATAAATATAAAAATTTTATATATTTCTAATAACAAATTGCTGCTTTCTATTTTCTCCTATAGAAGTATAAAGAATGTATAGTAATCATCAAAAGATTCGAACTCGAGATTTTGACGAATCTGCAGGTTTCAGTTCACCCTCATTTCGACACACACATTTTTGGCATTATGTCGATAACAACAAAACAGAAAAAGTGAGATAAATAAAATACACACGTTTAACGTCTAAAGTATCTACTTATCAAATTTTGAATTAAGCCTGACAAAAGGTTGACTATCTATCGGTATGTACTTTTCTTGGACGTAAACGCAATATCTTAATAGGTTTCGATATTTTTCTTGTAATTACAAATGCTGTATCAAATAAAAAAATTTCAAATCAAATTTTGGCGTTAATGGGTTGGCAAAAAAGGCGCCAAAAAGCACATATTCTCATGATAATTTTCATTTTTCTGTAAAAATGCTGGATTCGCACCAAAGATCTGTATTTTATTTCTGTCATTCCCCTGTGCCATACTAGTTATTCGCAGCCTTAACCTAAATCCACAAAAGCTTCGGATTCCAGATCCCTCCCACTGGTTTAACATGATATATATATATATATATATATATATATATATAGTATAAAATGAAGTCTCCTGAACTCGTTTGTATATTTGAAAGAGAAAAACTCGAGAAATACTTAACTGATATTAGAGATTATTTCTACCATTTTGTAGCGCATTTATTGGGGAAGGTTTAGTATATTGATATCATATCAAAATAAAAAAAAGAGATTTATAATTGCGATTTTAATTATTTCTCTACTACAAATCGCGCATGCGTAAAGCAACAGCATCTGTGCTCTGCACTTGTTTGCGCATGTGCGGAACTGGAATTGACTTAAGAGAAAGATTTTTTTTTCATGGACAACTTTATGTGGTACTTTCAAGAGTTACATCCAAACAAAATCATTTTGTCTTGGCACCAGGAGAAAAAATGACCAATATAGTTTACAAAGAAATATTATGAAGCAAGCTGAATTTTATTTTCATATCGGATTATATAGAGTTGATGAACAAGTACGGAACAGTGGGTACAAAGACTTATTTGTATATTTTTAAATTTTAAAATAGCTTTTCTATTGTATATTTTTAGTGAATGGTTTTGTCTAAGAACATATCATATTTTTACCTTTTTAACAATCTAAATATTTCTGAATGTGTGCTATAAAAAATGGTTTTCTAGTTATTTTTTGACGATTTCTAAATATATTCTTATGTCTGTTTGATATTGCGTAACAAACAGACCATGTCATATCTGGTGGGGGTAAGACTTAAGTTTAAAGTTAATGTTTCCTCTTGGATGCTATATCACGGGCAACGCAATGCGGGTACTGCTAGCATATTGTAAAACACATATTTTTAAGCAGTTTCGTGGTCGAGAGGAGAGGCATTTTGAAATTTTAAAATTTCGCTTTATCCTAACCCGGGAGGCATAATTTCGGTACATGAAGCGATGACGAATTGGCGTCCGTTCACAAGCGATACCAGAGCAGAAGAGCGAAAAAATAGAGAAATATTTATCCCCAATAATTATGTAATTTGGGATTCTGATACGTATTTCTTTACGCGTGTCGTTTTAGGTAAGGTGAAAATAGGTATCTTTTAAAAGAATTCGCATATCTTGACATATTTTTATCCCTTCACTCGGAGCGTGAAAATCATTGATTTAAGCATTTTTACTGAGCTTTTGCAGCATTAATTTAATTTAAAAAGGTGGAATTGGATCAGGAAATAAGGGGACATTTTAGAATAAAGTTAATATGGGCTAAATTTAGGAAAATAATTTGGATATATATATAATTATCTCTTTTTTGTAAATTCCAAGCTGAATTATGTACAGAATACAGTGGCTGATTCGATCCCCGCAGACAAAGACGAATGAAGTCTAAAGCATTGCCATGCTATTACATTTTGGATTAGAGGTTCGAATCATTTTCTTTTTGTTTTATCAGTTTGGACTTGGAATACAGGTGTGATGCTTATTTATCGCATTATATCTTATATATTATTTGGACAGTCACGGTAAAATTTAGCTCAACGAAAACACACGTTTCATTCTGCTTTTTAATGTAACCATACATAAAAAAATAATTCTGATAAATAAGAGCTTGTTTAAAAATAAATATTTTTCAATAAAAAGTTTTTAGTTCCAAAAACTGGAAAGAAACTCCAAAATTCCAAAACAAGAAAATCAATCTATAAAGATTTTCAAACGCTTTTTACCATATTCCTCCTATCATTATTATAACTACGACGATTTTTAATTTCACGCGAACTTTATGAGTGTTCGGTATTCATGTTTTCCCGAAAAATCATTTGCCAACTTAAGTCATACAGAAGCAAATTGTTTTTTGTAACAGAACATACGATCAGAAACGTTAAGAGGGCTTAATAGGAATTATTAATCAGTGAACATGATATATATATTTGAGCAGTCTCGTAGCCAAAGAGAAGTCACATCACTGACTCTCCGACCCACCCGAAAGCACACGGATAAATAATACTGAATGACCGGACCGCCGCAACAGCAACACTGGAGGGAACTGTGGTTGAGTCCTAAGGGCCATCACCGGCCACGGTACAACCCTTCCCAAAGGAAGTATGTCCTGTCATTAATGGGAGGAGCCAGATCCCCCACCTATTTATGTGCCCACCAGGGTGGGGAGATCCAACCACCATATCGGAAGCATCTCATCCTCATTATGTGGTGCCCGGGGAATTAATAGCCAAAGAGAAAGAAGACACTTGGAATTTTGAAACTTCGCTTTTATTCCATCCCGAGAGGCATAATTTAGATACAAGCAAGAAGCGACAAAGCACGACACAAGAATGAAAAGAAAACGAAATATTTTTCTCGATGATTATATGTCAGGAGATTCTGATAGGGATTTCTTTACACTTGTCGATTTAGGTAAGGGAATTATAGGGAACTTTTAAAAGAATTCGGTTAGCTTTACAGATTTTTATCTCTTGACTCGGAGTGTGTGAATGTGCGAATTAAGCAGTTTTGCAGAACTCGTGTAGTATTAATTAAATAAGAAAGGTGGAATTGAATTAGGAAATAAGAGAACATTCTAAAATGTAGTCAATATTGGCCGAATTAAGGTAAAACTTTGGAAACCAATTAGGTTTCAATTTAGTCCCAAAAATATCGTATATAATATCGTAAATCAATAACCGGTTACTCCGACCCGCCCGAAGGCTCACGGAAAAAATCTGAATAACCGGACCGCCGCGACAGCAACACTGGTGGAAACTGTGGTTGAGTCCTAAGGGTCATCACCGGCCACGATACAACTCTTCCCTTAAGAAACACGTCGGCATCAGTGGGAGGCGGCCGATCCCTACCTTTTTCTATATTCACCATGGTGGAGAGAACCAACCACCATACCGGAAGCTTCTCATCCTCATTTCTGAAGTGCCCTCCAGTGGGAGTAAATCAATAGTAAAAGTGGAGATTAAATGTAGAGGATGAAGCAGGGCGATACATGCATTAATTGTTCATCAGGGGAATAATTTTAATGTGGAGCCCCAAAAAAATTTATAACACCTATCTCAAATAGAATAGAAGAATTAAGTGAAAAGATATAGTCTTCACGCTAAATAATATAATAGGTCACAGTGGAATGATGGATAAAACGATGCAAATCTATGATACAAAATAAGTAAATGAATAATATAAGAATGATGTTTAATTATATATCGAAGAAAATTAAAGATAAAAGTAAATCACAAAAAGAGACTATTACTAACGCATACTGGCATGAGCGACAGGCCGATGCAATCGAAGAAAGAATATCATGCAGCAAGCGAAGCGTTTTTAAAGACTGTGAAATGAGGATTAAGAATTTTTCGTGAAGTACGATGAAGATATCCGTAGACGATTTACTTCCAGCTTTCATTTTTGGGTTTTGTTGTTATATTTTTATATAATATGTACTGATATCTCTTAATCTAATTTAAATATTAAATTGGTTATACCCTCAACAACAAATCTTTCTGTTGCTTTATACAAGTGTTAGAAGAATTTATCATATGAGGTAATACACGCTTCGGGTGTTAATAGACATTAAAATGTGTCATTTCGCCATTATAAATTTGTATCCCTTAAAACTTGTATTGTACATTTTGTTTGATGTATCCTTTTCTTTTTACTTAATTCGCTGATAAAGAACCATTCGGCTCCCTACCTCCCACACTACATTTTCGATTCCGTGTTCTGTTGAAAAAAATTGCTTGTTTCTCTATGCCTGAAAGTTTGTAAACCGCCCTTATTGAACATTTACAAAGTAATATAGTAAAACATTTTCAAAATTCATTCAAGACATATCAACAAAAGTCGGATGTTGTCTCGTATCAGCTGAAAAACGAGGCAACAACAGAGCAATTAAATGAAGAATTACTAACTCATCCGCTCGCTCTCGGGATCTCGGTCGCCACAGTAAATATCAGCAAGCTCGTAAACGCGTGACAACAAGCGCTGATACTCGAAACCTCTTGTCAAGTGAAAATGCGGAAATGATTATCTCGGCGATTATCGGCGCGCTTCGCCCAAAATCAGGGAGGCAGGCCAATTCTTCATCTATCAACAATAATTTTGATTTATGGTACCTTGTCACAGTTTGGCGGCATTTCTCAACAAATAATTGCCGTCTTGTAGTTCTCCACTAATGCTGAGTGCAAAAAGTTGTTTCGAAACTGGAGGGTGACTCTCTAAATTTATGACCGGGAGCATTCCTGATTCACGACCGTCTTTATGAGAATTAATGAAAAACCTGTAATTGGAAAGCGCCCCATTCACTAATTGAATGTCATTTCTATTTGTTGTTTGATAGCATTCTTTATTATATTAGAGATATTTAGAGTTGACTTAGGATATAGACAAGGTACAAAGAGTTATCTTTACTCGCTCTATGTTTTTGTAATCACGATTTCACATGGACTCGAAATTATAGAAATCTTTTAACTTAAGGAATTCACTCATCTTATAGTGTTTTGGAAAATAAAACATCGGATGTGGTCCCCACGAAACTTCCTCGCATTCACTAACGAAGATGTTGTTCCCTCCCCTTCCGCATAAAACAGTGGACATTGGGCAATGCCGCACATGTCACAAATCTCGCAGATCAGAGCCATGTGCTTCAAAGCATAATGAAGAAGAATGATACTTGTCTATTAATCTCGTATTACTGGCGAATGCAGTTAGGAAAGAATCTTTATAGTGCGATCTTTGGCGACTTTTTTATGATAAATTGCTGGGAAAGGGCTATTACACAATTACAAGAAACCAGAATATATACTCTGAGGTGACAAAAGTCATGGGAATGCAATATGCAGATATCTGTAATATCGCACTTGAAAGCGTATAAATGGACAGGACTTTTATTTGTATTTAAATGAATCGTGTGAAAAAATTTCTGACGGGATTATGACAGCACGTATGGAATTAACCAACTTTGAACGTGGAATGGTGATTGGAGCTTAACACACGGGACATTCCATTTCGAAAATCGTTTGGTAATTCAATTTCCGAGTTCCATAGTGTGCAGAGTGTGTCGAAAATATCTAATTTCAGGCATAACCTTTGACTATGGACAACACAGTGGTAGACCGTCTGCATTTAATGACCGAAACCAGCGATGTGTGCTTACGTTTGGCTTTAATGGGCTATGGAAACCGAAGACCTATGACCCGACGAAGGCATTCAAGTGCCTTTGCTAACAGCATGACATCGAGTACAACACCTCTCTTGGGCTCGTGATCCTATTGGTTGGACCTTAAATGACTGGAAAACCGTGAGTTGGTCAAATAAGTCACGATCTCAGTTGGTAAAAGCTGTGGTAAGGTTCGAGTGTGGCGCAGACTCCATTAAATCATAAACCCAAATTGTCAACAATGGGCTTTGTGGTGCTTTGGCAACAAGGTGCAAGCTGGTGGGGGCTCCAAAATGGTGTGGGCTTTTTTTCACATGGAATGGACTGGGTCCTCTGGTGCAATTGAATCTATCTTTTATCGGAAATGGTTATGCTCAGCTACTTGGAGATCACTTGCAGCCATTCATGAACTTCATGTACCCAAACAAATGGGGTATTTTTATGGGCCATAATGCGTCATGTCACCGGACCCCAACCTTTTGTTATTGGTTTTAAGAACATTTTGGACAATTCCAGGGAATCATTTGGCCATCTAGATCGACCAACATGAATCCCATTGGACATTTATGGGACATAATCGAGAAGTCAATTGTTGCACAAAATCCTGCAATAGCAACAATTTCGCAATGATGGACTCGTATAAAGGCAGCATGGCTCAGTATACCTGCAAGAGGCTTCCAACGACTTGTTGAATCCATGCCACATCGAATTACTGTACTTCACCGAGGAACAGGATGTCCAATACATTATTAGGAAGTATCCCATGACTTTTGTCATCTCAGTGTATATTTGACGCTTTTTCTCGATTGACTGAGAAAAAAAATTTCACGCAGAATTATAATTGTAATTATAAGGTGATGTATTAAGTTTCAAATATTTAATTCATTACTTTCTTGAATTATTTATTTACATGCGCCCAGAAGTGCATACTGACAGACATTAGTCCTTTGTAGTTTTCATTCAAAATTTTGTTGTTATTTTTGTTTCTAATGGCACTTGTTATAGACAAGTCAACTGACGAAGTTGGCGATTTTCAGCCGAGAGAGCGTTTCTTGTCTTACAGTAGCGCCATCTAGGGCCAAGAATACGTCTTAACTACTCACGCGTCACAACCGTTTTTACGGGGTGAATTTCATTCATGCATTTCATTCACTCATCCACAGATCGTCATTTAGACCTGAATAAGAGAACGATCACCTCTGAACCAGTAGCCCCAGTGGCATTACTCTCGACATGGAGGACTTTGTAACCACGACAGATTTATACGCTCTCCAGCCACCACACACACGGAGAGACTTTGACCGGCGGGGTTTGAACTCTCAACCAAAGGGTTGTGAATCCATCGTCCAACCAACCATGCTCCCCCGGCCCTCAAAATTTTGTAATGACCTGCACTTTAGATATTAAAACTATGAGCCAAATTTCATTTTCTTAAGTTGTTACATTTACCAAATATCGCAATTACCGGAATACAAAAGTGCAGGCAAACACACTGTCAACCCCTTGATGGATTTGGTTGAGAGTGATTTATAGTTTAGATGCTAAAGTTATGTGCCAAATTTTTTCAATCTAGCTCTTTATATTTTCTAATTGCCGCGTTCAGTTGTACTCGGACAGCTAGACTGACAAACTGCATCCGAATGGATTCCAGTCAAGATTTGATAGATATCTGCGAATTTGATATAATAAACAAAATACAAAATTTCAATCACCGAACTCAAAGGGATTTTTTAAGTTATAGTGTTCTCTGACAGACAGGCATAATTCCAAAAATGTGTTTTTAGAACTCAGGAAGATTCAGCAGAATCCGCATTTTGAATTTTTTGATGATTACAATGCCTTTTCTTTCCGTCGTATACGAGCAAGTGTAAAATCGATTTTAAAAAAAATTACGAAATCTGACTTTTTATGTTGCCATCTGTTCCCCATAATTATATTTTATAGGCCGAATAGCCTGGTTGGTAGAGCGTTGGATTCGCGTCCCTTAGGTTGCGAGTTCGAACCCCGCCGGCAGAAGGCTCTCCGTGTATGGGGTGGCTGGCGCACGTGTAAATCTGTCGTGGTCACAAAGTCCTCCATTTCGAGAGTAATACCACTGGGGGTTCTGGATCAGGGGTGATTGTTCTTTGATTCAGGTCTAAATGACGATCTGTGGATGAGTGAATGAAGTCCGCCCCGTAAAAAGGGTTGTGACGTGTGTGTAGCTAAGTCGTTTCTCTTGGCCCTAGAGGGCTCTACTATAAAAACAAGAGACGCTCCCAAACCGGCTTAAAATCGCTGTCTTCGTAACAGCGGGCTTGTCCATGGCAAGTACCATAAGAAACAACAACAATATTTTATAAAAGTATCGAATTTAATATAAATATTACTATACTATCGAATATGATATAAAGATTTGTCTTTCTGCAGTATAAATATTAACAGAGATAATTTATCTTAAATTTAAGCTGATTGAAATGATGACGATTTCTATGTAACAGCTTTGCGTCAAATTTTTATTTCAATAGGTTGAGAAAAACGTGTCTAAAACAAAGATGCTATTTTAGGATACTATTAACGCATGTCAAGGATTAATCGCCAAATAACTCGCCAAGGATCATACGATAGATCAGTAAAAATGCTAAATTCATGCCAAAGGTTAATATTTCGTTACTATTGTACGCCAGTGCCATGCGAGGCTTTTTCATCGAATATAATAGAGAAAATTTTGGAGGTACCATTCCTACTGGTTATGTTAAAATACTGACAGAAGTTCTGGTGGAAAAATCTGCTTTTTCCGCCAAATTTGATTGAATCAAAATTTCTAAAGTTGCTGGGAAATGCATATTCCCAAAGTATATCTATGTCGAATTCAGTAGCTCTAGATCAAATTGTAAATGCCAACACATCCACATATTCATTCTTTCTTATTATTAGAGAACATTTACATTCTAAAATAGTAAATTTTCAACGTAATAGGAAGAAATAAGAAATCGCTTAAATTTTGATAGCGTAACTCAGGTTATAACTATATTAATACTTCCTTATTGCCGAAGAGATTAAAAATTTCAGCAGTTACTTCGTGTAAAAAGTGCGAGTCTGCTTCCTTTATTTCAGCTCATTTCAGTTGGAATATTAAATCTCAAAAGTGGTGTCGGTTTCTTTGACTGCCTGTCGTTTCTAACGAGAACAAATTTAATTCTTCCTTTTTTAACTCAAATTCAACACATTGTTCCCTAACTTACAGGAGCCGGTCAAGAATAAATTTTTTATAGCGACATGAAAAAGGCATTAAGGCATTAACCTCGATAATTCAAACGTCACTTTAACATTCATGCCAATTTGCAATGTCGCCTAAACTAAATCGTTAATTGCCGCTTTTCAGAATAGAGGCTTAGGACGAGGGCTATGAAAGAAGCAATCGTCTGGAACGCTAAGCAAAATGTCCTTTTCTATGGGGGTTGACTCAGCCTACGTAGCGCATTCGTTATGTTGAAATATCTCGCCCATAAATCCATAAGCTCAGGCGAATAATTTTATTTCTTCAATTCTACTCAACGAGTCATTGCTATAAATTTCGCACCACCCTATGTCTCCGTCTTCGATGAAGTCCTCACTTTTCTAAATCTCTTTATTATCGTTTAGTCGAATTTAGTAACATTGTAGTCTGTGGTAAACTTCAAACTCGGTAGATTAGGTACCTACCTATGCCCGCTGGGTTGGATGATGCTACAAGCAGATCAATTAAGAAAATTTATTTTCCTATTTGCCAGATAAATAAATTAGTAAAAAAAATTCAAATACTCTTAATAAAAAGATATAATAAGATAGATATATTAACTATAGATATATATTAAAAGATAAATATTAAATAATATAGATATATAAAAAGATATATTCCCTTTATATGTATTAAGATAAAGATATATTAAACCTTTAAAGGGGCATTTTTTTCTAGTCATATTATGTTAAAATATTTTGAGGCTTGAAATTAGAATAAGTAAAGGGATTCGTTTAGCTTAGTAGATAAATTCAATTTGATTAATTAATTTGCTTAATTAATAATTAAGAACAAATCAAGACACATCATTTTGTGTGAGAAAAAGAACTGAAGCATCTTAGTTTCTGTTTTACTAAAAAAATTTGTCAGAACTTATGTCAACCTACATAATTTCATACAAAGATTGATAAATTTGGTGGGAAGCATACTTCCCACGGACCTAGAAAGGGTTAAGATAATATTAACAATTCATCAAATATAAATGCTCAAGTTCCTATATACATGGTGATAAATAAAGTCATCCTTTTAAACCCTTTACATTCAAAACGGCGTCTCGTATAGCCAGAGAAGTAACGCCTGCCTATAGGAAAGGGACTATGTTGAATTAATTGAGACAGGCTACAGTAGTAGCGGCAAAATAATGAAATTTCAAACATATATCTGAAAAATAAAGGAGGTCGGCCAAAAAGCACAAGTAAAACCAATGGGTGGGACCTCCCCAGAATTTTCTCGTGTACTCTGTACTAAATTAATCAATGGCATGCGTTTGTAATGTCGAAAAATCATTTTTGTGTTTTAGAAAAGTTTTTCTCAACTGATTGAAACAAAACTTTTTATATAAAACTGCACTTGTAGTTGCAAAGCCCCAAACCAAATATTATATAGTTAAGACATTATATGCTCCTGAAAGTACAGACCTACGAAAAGTCATCCCGTAGTTGGAGATGACTCAAAATTTGACATCTGTCTATATTATAGATGTTAAATTTGCATGCCGATTTTATTTATCTAGATTTCATTGTTTTTAATTATCAGGTTAATTTATATTCGAACAACCGGACAGACAGACTTCTGGACAGAATTTCCTCAACAAATTTGATAGAAATCTGCAAATATGGTGTAAAGACCATATACCAATTTTCAACCCTCTAACCCAAAGTGTGGGCCGCGGTGGCCTGGTGGTCTCGGCTTGCGAGCCGTAGGGTTTCAGGTTCGAGATCGATTCCATCGAAGAACCGTCGTGTAAGGGGATCTGTTGAACGTTAAATCAGTCAGGACCAAGCGTCCTCCCACTGGTGTGGTGTGGAGAGGGGGTGTCAGCTCAGGTGTCGTCCTCTTCATCTGACCGTGGTTCAAAATTACGATGTTCTTACCAAAATAGCAATAGTGTTGGTTTACAACGGGAAGTTTTAATATAACTAAACTAAAGTAACTTTAACTCAAAGTGTTTTTGAGTTTTCTTTTTCACAGACAGACAGATGGACATTTTCCAAAAATGTGTTTGTCAAACCCAAGGAGGTCTATAATGTGGAGATTTCTCAAAATCCCGACTTCGAATTTCTTGACAATTATTATACTTTTTTTATACTACGTATACGAGAAAGTATAAGTGTACTGTATACCATTGTAAAAACACTGGAAAACATTTCTTGGAGTTATCAGTATAATTGACGAAGATATTTTCAGTTAAAATTATGACGTTCCGTGATTTAAAAAAGTTTGTCTGCAAAAAAAAAAAAATTTAAAAATGACAATTTATTTTTTGTATCATCATACAGTTTTTCCAAATTAAGTAACTGCGAATTGAAATTTAAACAGCGAAGAAAGTATGCAAAAGATAATAATAATAATCACAAAATAATAATAAATGAAGAAATTATGTTTTCCCTTTCCTTTATACCATACTGAATAACGGATAGTTGCTTTTGACATTTCCCCATATGCACAAATTTTTTCAAGATAAAGTGTTTTAATTGTGAATCTTCGTTTGCTGCTGTATGACACTGAGATTTTAATCAAATATTAGTAGCACGAAAGCTGTGAATTCCGATTCTCAAATCCCCTTCCCGCGAGTTTTATAGTTTTTGTTTACTTTCTCCATTACTTAAATTTCACATTGCTACTACTTAACTTTGAAAAACTGTATGATAACAGCGGAGAATACATTTTTCATTTTTAAGACAAACCCTTTTTCAAGTTACGGAAAGTTCATAATTTTAACGCAAACCGCTAATTTTTCAGATAATTCCACGAAAGTTTTTTCTCAATTCTTATTATGATATGGCATATATTTTGGATATTGGACTTTTTGCACTGTATTCTTTATTTTGGAGATAGTTTTGTAACATTCTTATTTCGGCGCTGTTACATGTTTCAATAAATTCAGCATAGTCACTTTGCTATGAGTGCACATTACTTCCCTGGCTATAAGAGGCGCCGTTTCGAATTTAGAGAGATTAACCCTTTATTTACCAAATTATTTTACCATCAATTTTTCAAATTTATTTTTGAACCATTTGTTAAATTTTGGTATATAATAAACCCAGGACAAAGAAAAAAACTTTTAATTAATTAAAATAATTTAATTAATTAAAAAAATTATTAGAACTTTCTTCTATTTGCTCATGCTGACAATGTCATACAGCGCCATTTCGGACCCGATTTCACCATGGTAAAATCTGAGTATCAGTTCAAATATATAAGTAATGGTAGATAAGCTGTAAAATGAATACTGAAAAATAGCAGATTCTTTCGAATATCATGTTAAACTAAATGCATTCATGAATTTTTTATTTAAATGATCGGTTCGTATGTCGGTAAGATTGAAAAATATTCATATGTAATCAGTATGCGATTTAGTACTAAACATTTTCTTTAAAGAAACATATTACAAAAAAAAAAATCTGCCCTGCGAAGCTTGGTTTTTCCAAATATTTCCTATTATAAACTTTGCTCAGATAATGAGCAGTATATATATATATATAATATAATTATAGAAATTCAGTGCAACACAGCCATATATATTATAGAAGATTATGCAAAATAACATTTTTAAAAATTGTCAAAATGCAGTAAAACATTTCGTGACTATTTAATTGATGTAATTAAAAGGCTAAATTTTTTTAAAAAAGGTATCAAAATACTTTTTGTGCAATAATATTTTCGAAAATTATTGCAAAAAACGCTAAACTCCTGCCATATACCATGGACTTGGTTTCAAGTCCATATACCAATTTCATCCGTTTATCTCAAAGACTATCTATCAATGTCCCAACTATCTATTAATTTTAAATTATTATATTCACAAAAAGACGGTGATTCTCCAAAATCTTGATGTCGAATTTATTTATGATAACAATTATTTCTCTTTAATTACTATATACACGAGAAACAAATGTGTAAGAAAGAAATCAACCACACACTAAAATGCTTTCGAGATGGCATAGCTTGCGCATTTCTTCAAAGCATATGTTCGTGAAAAATTGGAAAATATTTTATTTATAATTTGTTTAATTTTGTGATTTGATGTACATAATTACTGATACATAAATTGAAGCCTTTTAAAAATCATTTAATGTTGTGCAAAATTTTAATGAATTATAATTTGTTATTAAAAGCGAAGGAAAATCGGACTTCTAGTTTAAAACATCATAGTTTAATAAAATTTTAGACTCGATTCATCGGTCTTGTCTTAAATTGGCTTGTTTTCATGATTCATTGCATTATTTTGTGCATCAACAGTTTGGTGGCCAGCAGTTCCCAAAAATAGAATTCAGTTATTTCACAGAAGAAAGTAGTATTGTTTAAAAAATGACCGATTTTTAAGTGAAGGATAATTGATTATTTCAAATTGATGAAAAAATTCGAAACTTTTATTAAAATCTTTCCTTAAAAAGAAATGCACCCAATATAAGTAAAATAATTCAAACTTCCGTACGTTAAATTATCAATAATGAAAGAAAATCTAGTATGAAATATTTGTAACAATTTAGTTTTTATTATTATTATTTTACTTCACTCAATTTATTGACAATACATTTTCATTCATGCAAAATACTCACAAAATTTTGATTTATATATCACCCTATATATTTTTACATCATGTGAAATACTAACTATATATTGACTTTTTTACTTTCTTTTATGAGTAGTATAGAGAAATTATAGTAAATGCCAAAAAGAATTTGACGAATCTACACGTTTTAACTTGCCTCAGTTCTAAAAACATATTCTTGGAAAATCTCCGTCTATCTGTCTGTCTGTGACAAATATAACTCAAAAATGCTTTGAGCCAGACGGTTGAAGTTTGGTATACGGTCTAAACACCAAATTTGCAGATTTTTATCAGAGTTAGAATAAAATCTATTTTAAGGAAGTTCGTCTATCCGAATATCAATTAACACGATAATTACAAAACGAATAGAGCTAGATAGACAAAGTTCGGAACATAGCATTAATATCTATAATGTAGACATCTGTCAAATTTTGAGCCAAATCTAACAATGATTGTCTGTCGGTCTGGGCTTTCAGAAATATGTAAACTCGATAATTCAGAAACGCACGGACTTAAATATATTCGGTATGGGATTTTGTGACTACAAGTGCAGCCTTGTATCAAATCTTTGTTTCAATCGGTTTAGAAAAACGTGTCTAAAGCAAAAATTCGATTTCCGGATACTTTTAACGACATGCCAGGGATTAATTGGCGAAACCTCGCCAAGGATGACATGATAGATTTAGTAAAAATGCTTAATTCATGCCAATATTTCATAATTATTGTACGCCAATAACATGCAGGACACATTTATTTAAAGATTACTTGCGAAAGTTCTGGGGATACTAAATCTGCTGGTTACTTCACATATTAAATTTACTGATAATATATTTTTACATCGTACAAAATACTCACAAAATCTTATTATTATTTAATCTATATCACAGTTTATCGGTAGAATATCAACATGAAAATTTTATCATATTTTAACTGGAAAATCAAGAAATGACAAAAAATAACTGACTTCCTTTTGGTTGTACATGTGCTTTTAATCAAATTAAATTTGGCGCCAAAAAATCGGCGCCTTCATTTCCATGATCATCATTATCACCCCGACATCTCTCACCATCAACGACGGTCGGTTGTCAGATCCAAAGCAGGAATTCAAAGCACGCCAAATTATTCTCTTTATGATCTAATAAAAATATTCACAGTAAACAAACATCGGCTAAAAGCATTTGATTCATGAACCCGATGATAAGCTGACAGAGTGGACGGCATAATAAAGAGGTTGTTTGTTTCCGATGCGTTCGTCGTCGATGCCATTATCTTGGCAGTTCCTTCTGATACACGATAGATAAAACTTTCAGTAGAAATATTGACTGACTGGACAAGCAATTAAGTCCTCTATCGTCGTTTTGTTTATCACTCGGGCATTCATAATGTGCCAACTGATGGTTAGTCTGTGGTGTATTGGACGAAAGAGAATACTATACATTTCTTTTGGTGTTTATTTATTAATAGGCGCCTTCTGCGTCAGGAGATAAAACATGCCAAATGAGAGGCGAAACAGATATTAAAAACAATTGCTGCGATAACAAATAGCTGTAATATTTACTTTCTGGCCCTACTGAATTCGAAATAACATTTTCTAATATACATAGTATAGAGAAAGTATAGCAATAATCAAACAATTCAAACTCGTAGTTTTTGACGAATCTCTCCTCGAGTTCGAAAATCACATTTTTAGATAATTTCTGTCTGTCTGTGATAAAGGTAGACGGCTGAAATTTGATATGCGGTCTTTATAGCAAATTTGCAGATTTTTATCAACTTTTGGGTAAAATACATTCGAAGGAAGTCAGGCTGCTCAGCTGTTCGAATATAAACACGTTAATTGTAAAGCGAAGAGAGCTAGATGAATGAAATTCGTTACACATATTCAACATCTATAGTGTAGTCACCTGTCACATGTTGAGCCAAATCGAACTACGACTTAACTGTCTGTCTGTCTATGCTTTCAGAAATAAGTCAAAGCGATAATTCAAGCACACAATGATTTGAATATATCAAATTTGGAATAGAATTTTGTGACTACAAGTGCAGCTTTGAGTCAAATTTTTATTTAAATAGGTTGAGAAAAACGTGTCTAAAACATTGATGCGATTTTTAGATAAAATTATCGGATGCCAGGTATAATAACTCGCCAAGGATGACACGACAGGTTCAGTTAAATGCTAAATTCAAGCCAAAAATTAATGTATCGTAACTATCGTACACCAATGCCATGTAAGGCGTTCTCTGACATGACAAGTTTATTAGAAAGTTTGTGAAACCATTTCCACTGGTTGAGATTATGTTTTTATAAACTTTTTGAAATTATTACACCATTGTTTTTAGATTTCCATAAAAGTTCGAACGGGATCTATCCTCAGGAAGGTTGTCTGTCTGTTTGTCCAAATACAAGAGAATTCAATAGCTTCGAACCGCAAACAGTTATAAGTGTATAATTTGGTACATAATTTTAACATCTTAAGTGTAGACATATATCAAAATTTGAATCCGTCTGTCAGTCTTTTTTTATTAAGAATATAGCTCGGTATAAATTTTTGTTTTAGTTGGTCAACAATAAGACTTTCAGAATTCGTATTTGGTTTACTTTTCTGTTCTACGAAGCATAAATCCTCCTATGCAAGATTTTGAAAATAAAAATCTGAGCATTCTCCCCATTCCCAATCTTGCCCAAAGTTCCTCGTTTTTAAATAGCTGCTCTAATACAGGAATGAGTTACGTTTTGCTTCGATTCATTGTAATAGTCCTATGTAACTTCTTTTGATCACATGGACAACTTCCAATTTCCGCAGTCACGTGACAACTTTCGTAGTCACTTTTACACTGATACGCCGCCATTCTTTCAGTAGCCGCAAGCATTGTCCAGTACGTATTTGTGTCCCGCCAGGACTCATAACATCATTAGAAAGAATTCAAAATGCGGCGGTTAGGCAAATCAGCAACACGCAGTAGTTTGTCAGCAACAAAGACATACAAAAAGACCTGAATGTCGCCTTTGTATGACTTTCCCAAGAAACTCCCAATACACTTCTTTAAAAAAAATCGACAAGAGCGATAACATCATATTTAAAGAAATCGGAGAATAACGACCCATCACTGGAATTAGTGACATCGTCATCTCCTATAAGACTAGAACATCACCTTAGCTTTACTATCGACTTGACTCTGGCCCGAATTTGCTGAAATTCATTCATGTAATTTTTTTCTTTTCTTTTTTTCTGGCGATTTATTAATTACTTGTTATAAATAAATCCTCACCTTATCATGCTCAATCACTTACTTATTGTGAAGCCGTTACTGTATTTACCTGTTATGTCCAGAGGTTAAGAATCTTGAATTCAAGCACTCCCCTTAAATTGGGAAATCTACGCAAACGTATTTGTGTTTTGGAATCACATCCTGTGTCTTTATTCCATTGGGATATTTCCTAGATTTTGTCTTAACACCTCCCATGGAGCAACAGTAAATAGAGATTGACGATTGAATTGAATTCCTTGCTTCCACTGTGTCTCTGCTTTAGAAAAAGGAGGTCAGAAGAAACCAGCTCTCCAGAACTTTCTCGCGACCTTTGGCGATTAACGGTTAGTGTGTAGTTAATACATACCACGAAATGAATATGTATTTTGAACACATTTTTATTGAATTTAGTATGCGATCTTTGGCGATTAATGGTTAATATGTCGTTAATACATACCAGGAAATGAATATGTATTTTGAAACACATTTTTATTGAATTTAGTGTGCGATCTTTGGCGATTAATGGTTAGTATGTCGTTAATACATACCAGGAAATAAATATGTATTTTGAAACACATTTTTATTGAATTTAGTGTGCGATCTTTGGCGATTAATGGTTAGTATGTCGTTAATACATATCAGGAAAATGAATATGCATTTGGAACACATTTTCCCCGACTTATAAAAAGTCTAAAGCTTGGCACAGAAGTACAATTGCTGTTGCGAAATCACTTTCGAAATTTCGTTTATTTAATTCAATTGATTTTTGAGTTATAGCTTTTACATGTAAGCGAAAATGCTCGGCAGATGGGCATTCTGAGAAATCTGGTTCAAAATGTGGGCAATTCTGACAAATCTGGTTCAAAATGTGGGCAATTCTGACAAATCTGGTTCAAAATGTGGGCAATTCTGACAAATCTGGTTCAAAATTTGATGAGATTCTATACTTTAGATATTTTTGCTTTTTATGTTTTATAATTATCGTGTTCACTTGTGGGATATACAGACTTCTTAGGAATGGATTTCCTTCAAAATTTTAGAAACTTAAGATTTTGTGCAGCTACCATAGGTCAGATTTCACCCCTCAAGCTCAAAGCGTTTTTGAGTATCGTATTCAGACAGACATAATTTCAAATATGTGTTATTTAGACTCTGACTGATGGTCTGAAACATGCAGATTCATCAAAATATCGAATTACAATTTTTTAAAGATTGCAATATATTTTTCTTTGAGTACCTCATATATTAGAGAGTAAATAGATTCTACAAGGATTTTGAAGTTCTTCATTCAATTTTTTGATAAGAAATATTTTTTAAAAAACAGAAAATGTTATAGTTGATTTTCTTTCTTCATAGATCTGATTGATCGAAGTGCTGTTCAAAGTGCATTGAGACAATTCCTAGTTTTGCTCAAAGTTCATACAATGAACGAATTGGATATGCGCAGGTTAACATTGTTTACTCGATAAACCAAAAATTTGATACAAAATTGCACTTGTAGTCATAAAATCCCATATCAAATTGGGCCGCGGTGGCCTGGTAGTAAGGTCTCGGCTTCGGAACCGGAGGGTTTCAGGTTCGAGACCCGATTCCACCGAAGAACCGTCGTGCAAGGGGGTCTGTTGCACGTTAAATCCGTCATGACCAAACGTCCTCCCGCTGGTGTGGTGCGGTGTGGAGAGGGGGGGGGGTGCCAGCTCAGGTGTCGTCCTCGTCATCTGACCGCGGTTCAAAATTACGAGGTCCGTCCCAAAACAGCCCTAGTGTTGCTTCAAACAGGACGTTAATATAACTAAACCAAACCAAACCAAACCCATATCAAATTTGATATACTTAAGTCACTGCGTTTTGGAGTTATCGCATCTATATGTTTCTGAAAATACAGACCGGCAGACGATCAATTCCTTAATGGATTTGGCTCAAAATTCGACAGATGTCCATACTATAGATGTTAAATCTGTGTACCGAATTTTATCTATCTAGCTATCTTCGTTTTGTAGTTACGTAAAATTCTATTCGATCTGACGAACTTCAACTGAACAGATTTTGTTCAAAATTTGATGAAAATCTGAAAATTTGGTGTGAAGATCTTATAAAAATTTCATCTGTTTAGCTCAAAGTTTTTTTTAGTTATCTTTGTCAGTGACAAACAGAACATTTGCCAAACGTGTATTTTTCGAACTGTGGAAGAGTTAAAACGTAGAGATTCGTTGAAATCTCGAGTTCGAATTTTCTGACGCTTATTATACTCTCTCTATACTACATATATCAGAAAGTAAAAACTGTGATTTTTTTGATATTATGATATAAAAAATAAATTTTTGTAGAAAATATTCACTTAGCTCAGATTTAAAAAAATAGTGATACAAAGATCACATGTCAAACTTCATCCGTTCTGCTCTTTGAGCTACCTTGCTTCCGTACACACACAGAAGAAAATAAACAAGGCACATAATTTAAAAAGGAAACTGTAATTCCTTAAAATCTCAAGGACTTTTGTTCGATTAAATTTTTACTCATGTTGCAGTTTATTTATAATGAATTAAAAATGTGTTCGTCTATTTCGAAATTCAGTATTGCGAAACCTTTAAGATATTATTGTGAAATAAATATTACATCTGAAAAATTCCTACCATGAACAACGGAAATAAATAACACAAATCTAAACTCCCGTTGTTCCGTCAACCATAAATTTATCTGCAGAGAATTCACAATCACATATATTTCATGACGCAAGATTAATTGTAGGTTTCTATTCGGAAAACCTGTCATTTTGTGAAATTACATCAGGGGAGGACAAATACGACGTAAATTTTATAAGAGGTTGTCAGGTTTTTTAATGGTGGATTTTCTCCAATGTTTTTGACCTTTTGATCCACAATTTCAACCACGTTCTGTACGTTTATAATGATAATGTCGGATGTACGGGAAGAAAAATAAAATACAAAGAAAAAAAATGTTCATTATCATTTTCATTTTGGACCCTTGGGTGTTGTCGGTTCAGAGAATACGTACTACTTAAAATGTCATTATCGTGTGGCGAGGGTTGATTAAAAAAGATGTTTTTTTTTTTTTGTTGTTTTGTTTTGTTTTTTGGGCAGTAAAAAACTTGGAAGAAAAGAATGTAAGCTTCTTAAAGGATTAACTTGTTCATGGCTTGGAATTATTCATGAAAACGTCTTCTTTCTTGTTTTCTTTTTTCTGAATTCAATTTCGGCTTCTTTCAAAATTAAATTTCCATCACGTAGATACGGAGGTTGTAACTGAAATTGTTTCGTTTTCGTGTAGAATGTTGATGAGATACTCATCCCCTTTTCGGGACTGATGTTTCAGTTTCATTTAGATCTATGGCATTTTAATAACTGATGTTTGAATTCGAGTGGTATGATAACAATCTGATTTTAATGATGGTCGCTACTAATAGTAAATTATGATCATGATCTTTCTTTCCTGATTTATATGATTAAAAAAAGAATACATTATCCAATCAGCATGCATGTCAAATAGTTTTTTTTTTCTGAGTGAATACGTTGGTGCTCGTTTCGCTAATGTCAACGCATTTTAATTACAACAATCTGCTAAAAATCGTGAATTTATATTACCCTACGCACAGTGGCGGATTTAGACATTTTGTGACCCCAGGCAGTTTAGATTGTGAGACCTCTCTTTTAATAAACTGTTCAATTTATATTCGTCTTTCATCACATTTTTAATTTAATCAGCATGTTGATTATTTATGTAGATGAATTCTTTATTTCAGTAACTTTTTGGAAATTTTATTTATTTTTTATAGCTCCTGTCTATTCAGTATTCATGTTTATAATTAATTTAATTCATAAGTGGAATCTGTATTTATAAGTATTGTAAAGATTAAGTAAATGTAATAAAATGAATAGAAACCTGAGCAATTATACTTGATAGAGTATTATCTCTTTATATACGAGTATAAAACAATAACATACGTGATTTAGAAATAGCTCTCATTACTTATTACGGAATGGCAACACACAAATGTAAACAAATCTTTATATGGACTCTGCTTCATTGGACATTTTATAGCTGCAATTAATTAACGTTTCATTAATTAATAGACTTAAAAAAAATATTAGAAATGCTCTGGAGGAGGCTCACCGAAAACTCAATTTAGTCAGAGGAAACAAGATGTAAAGAATCAAGAAATAGAACAGAATGATTAATAGCATGAAAATAAGCTTAACCATCATTAAATGGATGGTTATTATGGAATGGATGACTAAATTATGGAAATCGGTGACTATATCTTCTAAAATTGATATAGTACCGCTTACCCAACAGAATTTTCAAGATGAATTGAAATCTTGTAACCATTTAACATTTTATTGTAATCTTCATTCAAACACAACACTTCATCAAACATTTGTGTAGTTTCTGATTATCTACATTAGAAAAATAATTTTCTAATCACGCTCCGACTTCCTTTAACTTTTGGATTATTTGAGCTTTGGCTTTCCCACATATCTAAAAAAAATTGTATCGGCAAATTCTATTCTGAAACTATATAAGTTCAAAATACTTTTTTACTGTCTGTTTTCACATTAACCTTTAGCAATACTAAATATTAAAAGTTGCGATTATTCATTTCTACCTTATTTTTATACAGTGCAGATAGGGATTGCAATATCGGACAAAATTTCAATGCCGGTATTCGATATTTTTTAGATCTTAATATTGGGATACCGGTTTTAATACCGGTATTAGAAATTTTCGAAAAAGAAAGAAAACACAGGAATTTCTTTGTTTTATTTACCAGTTTTATTAGAGAGTGTAAATATCACAAAAAATAATTTGTAACTTATAAATTATAACAATATATAAGGAATCACAAAAAAGTAAAGGAACGTCTTATTTATTTAAATCACAAAAAAAAAGTGTAAATATCATTATTCAGTCTGTGGTACTATTACAAATTTTTGAAATGGGATTTTAAAAAGCATAATGCATCAATTGTACTTTCATTAAGTAGTAAGTTTGTGTAAAAATGACCAGCTGTCGAAATCGTTCTTTCGGTATCTACGCTAGTGGGTGGTACTATTAGCAATGCGCGATATACTTTTTCCAAGTAACTTACGTCTAAATCCCTCATCTTCAAATAAATCGATTTCTCGTCGGAGGGTTTTGGATACAGCTGATTTCTGTATTGTATTTTGGTTCGTTGATTTTTTTTTATTATTATTTATCGCTAATTCTAATTTTTGTTCAAGAGGCAATTCCTTTTCACTATCGACATTAGTGTCATCATAATCTCCGATAACTGAACCGAATGCTTCTGAATGTGGATAGGTTTGTGAGTAAAAAATTTTAAGAAAATTTACTATAAACTTCATCAGATTTGAATTGGTTATTTTCTTATAATCTTTTTCAGTTTTAAAATCATAATAATCTTGTAAATACCGTAAGACATTTTCTATTTCGGTATGTCTTTCTTTTGTGCGATTTTTCAATGTAATACATAATTCTTAGGATAGTGATGTGTGCTGTTCTTTCAGTGACTGCAACATGAAACTTATTGTTGCATTAGCTGTTAATAAATTAGAATCTCTCCGACATAATGCCTCAATAGTCAGTTTTATTGGAAGTAGAGCTGATATAGTTCTGGATATTAAGTCGAATTCACTATCTGAAAAATTAATTTACGGTTTAAGTCGATGATTGCATTTTGGATTGGATTTCTCAGTTTCAAAAGTCGTTCCATCATTAGGAGTAAACTGTTCCAACGTGTTTCAGAATCTAATATTAACACATATTCTGTTTTATTTTCAGTTAGTATGTATTTTAGTAATATGTCATTTTTTATAGGGGAACGTTTAAAGATCTTAACAATTTTTCGAACTTTATAAATTATAGGAAGCAATTCTTGATGGATTAATATTTCATCCTCATTAGCAATATCTTTTGCAACAATTACATTGGCATTATCTTCATTGTCAATATCAATCACACTCTTACTTTCTTCAAAGTTGGAATCCGAAGTTTCTATCTCCACAGTATTTGTATTCTTCTGTTCTTTATTTTTTTGGTATAATACATCTATTACTTCTAATTGAATTTCATGTGCATAGCACAACTGCTGATTTGCACCCATCAACTTTTCAACTTTTTTCATAATTGTTGCTCCATCAGTCGTTATGGGTACAATATCTTCTTTCAGGGATAATCCATGTTTCGCTAATTTAGATGCAAGCAATTAATTAAGCCATTCATTAGCTCATTAATTTCGCCCATTAGGGAGACATAAAAACAAAAACATATACTATTTTGCTATGTTCGCGATCCCTGAACAAAAAAAAAAATTCTAGTAAATACCGAAAAACCTGTATTTAAACTTGTGAATACCGGTATTACAAAATTGTACAAATGGCTCAAAATACCGGTATTCGGTATCTCGGTATACCGGTATTGCAATCCCTAAGTGCAGAGTATATTTATTATATTGTAAAAATCATTTATGTATATAATGGAATATTATAAATTAAATGGTTAATTTTGGATTTTAAATACAGTACAGTGTCTATTAACTAAATGAAAGATACGGAAGCCATTTTGAATACCAATTTTTGATTGAGCCATTAACGTTTATTGCCTTTTTTATATCTAATGACATTGATTCTGAAACATTTTGAGTGTAATACGAATTCAAGACTCTATTTATTACGCTTACATTCTTTATTTAAATTAAAATTGCATTTATTTGAATTATGGATACTTCAGCATATACTTAATTTAAGGCACATGGATTAATCAGTTAGAAAACTCGATAATTTTTATTTGTTTCTTGCGCCCTTCTCAATGCATTCGAGTTACAATTTTCTGCTATCTTTTCATTAAAAAAGACGTCAGCAGACGTTGACTCACAGCATTGTTTCAACATTTCTTAGGATAATTTTAAAAGAGCGATTACTCCCGCGCAGTGTAGTGCATGTTTTGTGTATTTCAGAGACACTTCGGATAATTTGAGTTCTGCTTAATGCGAATTCGGATAAACGAGGCTTTGCTGTATTTCATTTGGAATATATTATTCATTAATTATTAAGTGCTTTCATGAAGGTACATATATTTTTTCATTTTTATTTTTATGTGCGAAAATTAAAAGATATTATCGCTTAAGATATATGTGTATCAAATGAAACTGTCATTTATTGGATGGATTTTATAATATATAATGCTAACGTATGTAGACAGAAATCACTCTTAGTAAAGGATGTCCCAAAATTAATGCAAGATTTAAATTTGCCACTATGCGTGCAGTAAAGTGTTGGCAACCCTATTTTTTTAAAAAAAAATCATTTGACAGATGAGAGTTTACGGTTACTAAAAATGGAGCGTGACACGATAGAGCAACGGTTTTTCATTGTTGAGCAATATTTCAAAAATAATGAAAGTCTGGCAGCCACAGATTGATAATTTGAGAATTGGCCCCCTAGATCGGGTGATTTAACACCATTGGCTTTCTTTTTATGGGGTAATTTGAAGTCAAAATTCTATGCCAACAAGCCCACAAGCACGCGTGCATTGAAGGAGGAAATCCAACGTTGCATCAACGAAATTCAGCCACATTAATGCAAAATGATGATGGGAAAATTCGGCAAAAGAGTTCGTGTATGCCAGCAGAGTCGTTGATGCCATTTGCTCCATGTGTTATTCTATACATAACCCTATTCTATGTACATTGTAATTCTATAAAGGTATAACAATTTAAAGGAAAAAAAGCTGTTTTTTTTTTTATCTAATTCAAATCTTACGTTAGCACGTTGTTCTATCTTGTAACGTTCCATTTTTACTAACCTTAAACTATCAATAGTCAAATAGTTTTTTAAAAGGATTGCCAACACTTTACTGCACGAATGGTGTCAAATTCAAATCTTGCGTTAATTTTGGGACACCCTTTACTTATTGTCGAATGGCGATGGTTAAATGTAAGCAACCCATCATACAAATTTCAGATCGCTTCATTGAATATTTTTACAGCTGATAATCATGATAATATCATTCCATCTCCTCGCAGTTTTTTCCTTTTATTTTAATGATATTTTTAAAAAAATTTCTTATACGATCTGAACAATATCTTTAAATATTATGATAGAATTCAAATATGTTCATCAAAACATTGAATCGCGTGCTTTTAACTTCAAAGTAGGAATTCCGCTTTCTCTTTTATGTCCTAAGATATACACTTTTTAAATTGAAATAAATTAATTTAATTGAATTCATGTTTTTCAGTCATATCACATAACAAAATGAATTTCTTAAAGTTCTTTCTATAATAATCATTTTACAGCCTATAAAGTCAATGATTTTCGCGAACCCTCTGGTCACAGAATGCCGTTCGTTCGTAATAAATATTGAATTGCAGCATGTATTTAATTATACAACAGCAACCACAATAGAATTAATTACTCTTTGCTCTGTCTATTCAGTTTCATTCAAATGAATACTCTCCAGACCCCCAGTTTACCCAAAAACGGTGAAAACCCAACAGAGGGGACACAGAGAAACAGGACCACCCCAGTCAGCCGAAGACCCCCGAATCGATCAACTTGACGGGCAGGTTTATTATATCACAATTTTGTGGTTATTTATGTGTCCATTTAAATATCATCTTTGCTAAAAGAAGAAAACCCACCAGATCTCAGGATGAGAAGTTTCTGCCATGGTGGGTGGTTCTCGGTATCCGGGTGGGTCAGAAATGGTGTGGGATTGAATACCCCCTCCCCCACCGAGGACGGGACGTGCTTCCCAAGGGAAGAGGCGCATTGTGGCCGGTGGTGGTCCTCGGAACTCTATCTCAGCTCTCACCAAAACTGTCACGGCGGTCCGGTCATTCAAATTTTTCTATGTGCTTCAGGGTGGATCGTAGTAGTCAGTGTGTGATTACTACAGTAAGAAACAGGATTTAAGTTTGATCTAACAAAGGACAGAAGCTGCCATATTTACCGACATTATTATCCAACTGTTCCCATTGGATGCCTCCTGTTGTTGAAGTGGAAATAACTCTGTCTTACAACATTACTAGACCTACCAGAAAACGAGAAATTGCTTATTTACATGACCTCTTCCCATTCACGTACTTGTTGTGCCAATGACGGATTCGCAGTTAGGCAGACGGGCTGAGAGAGAGTCGATTTATAGAAAGCGACTGGCCTAGTTGCCAAATAAATAAATAAAAATAAGAATTTTTATGAATGATAACATATTTGGATAATCTAAGCACTTTTTCAAATATAATTGATGAACGTTTTATAAGTTAGTTTCGTTGCGTTCTATTCCATCTCTCTCTTGGCGTTCCGTGATGTTCACGTTCTCTTTTATTGGAACTTGAATAGTACTGGCCCTTGTGCAGTAAAAAAATCAACTATTTCATTCTCTTTTCCAATCCTACTATTAGCTCGCACTTTCTCTATATATATCTTGTTCAAATTTTCAGTCGTTAATAAAATATTTTTTATTCATCCACTCAAATTCAATTATATTTTTTTAATGTAATACTTGTAGTGGATGACACTTGATGTTAATACAGGTTTTTTTTTTTTCAAATATTAATTCAGTAATTGAATTTGTCCAGTAATTTCTATTTGGTCGCCAAAGTCGCTATATCCATCGCCATGTCGCCAATTTTGTCGCCAAGCTCTATTTTACCACTTAATATTGTCATATGTGTATACATATTTATATTATGTGTATATGTGTATACATATTTATATTAATGTGTATCATATTTATATTAATGTGTATACATATCATATGTGTATACATATTTATATTAATTGTAATTATTTAATTAAAAGTAACTAAAATAAAAAAAATATTGGCATAAATAGGAATTGTTTTTAAAAATTGTTATATTACTTGTTTATTTTAATACTTATAACATCAATTATATGCTAAATAATATTACTACCAATGTTGTGAACAAATTCCCTCAAATTTATTAAAATGAAGAAAAATCGTTTAAAAGCAATCGTTAGCGTATTGTTTAGTTACAAAAGCATTGAAATGTGGAGTTGAATTGAGTAATTCATTAAAAGAATGGATACATAGTATAAACTGCCTAAGGTCGCAAAATCCCTAAATCCTTCGCTGTGTGGATCCCCAGTGTGATTAAATATAATTCTAGATTTTTAAAATCTAAAATTAGATTTAACTCTAGATTTAATAGCAACTCTGACTTGCAAATCACACGGAGAAGAAAATACAAACAAAAATAAAAATCTGCATAAAGTAAGCAATACAAAGAACATTAATGCAATAAATATAAAGTAATCTTCACTATATCCGTGCTAAAACATATCCACAGTTCCATAAACATCTAAGCATATAATGAATCCCTTTTGAAATTCAACTAAATATTCATTCCAAATTTGTTTACTAACAATAAATCATAACATAATTAAATACACTAATGTAAACAATATATAAGTACAATTAATCACTTAATATAATTTTATACGCTAACAATAAATCAATGCATAATCAACTAGATATAAAATTATGATAATACAAAATATAAATGCCATTTACATACGTTAGAATAGCATCCTTTCCAAAGACATTTACCTTCTCGTAAAAATCCCTGCAGTTCTGTAACCGTAATAACATAATTAAGTCTAAGTAATAATTCATCCTAAGTTATAATTCATTAACTTCGTAATAATTCATCCTTGTCTGTTTATAGTATGTCTAAATATAAATGTATTTTCAAGTATGCTGAAGAATTATTGAAACTTAAAATACTCGTGAATAAATATTACCAAAAAGTTATTTTACTTTTTCTCACAATCCATACGCTTTATTAATAAAAAAAAATACACATTTTTTTCTATCAAGTGTATTTTTATTCGGTTTTGATAAGATTGTTTCTGCATGCGAGTATGTATATGTATTCATGAAAGCCGAATAAATCTTTCTTGGTCTAGGAATATGAAGTACTCTTGCAACAATTCTGTCTTATGCATTGTGACGACTGTTCTGTTTAGCTTCTTCGTATATGAAAAAATACAGTACGAATTTTGAATCTCTGTCCTTTGACCGATGAGATCCAAAATATACTACATATATATAGTTTCGGCCACGAGTCTGCGAATTAAATTACATTTATCTAATTTTTTGAGTTATAAGATTAATATACACACTAATAGATAAATTATATTGGCTACAAGTCGAACCAAACCAGTAACCATTTGGTTTAAAATTTAATAAAAATCTATAATTTTGTAAATTATTATAGTTTTATATTATATTTCACTTTTCAATCTCGTTCCAGGTTTTGAGTGATCTTACCGATAAACATATGATATTAATTCTAGAAATGTGTTTTTTGAACAATAACTATTTTGGATGAATCTACTCTTCAAAAACGTGTAAATTCATCCAAATCTCGAAACTGAATATCTTATAATTACAATACTGTCCGTTTTCAAAACGGACACCATGCGTTCTTTTACGCATGCGCCAGTTGGTTTTCATTTTACCAATGAGATGTAAGATAATGTTTATTTTTTATCGCACAATATTACATAGATTATACACTATTACACATTATTAGAAATATTTCACAAGTTTCAAATTAAAACGTATTAGTAGGGTTAAAAAAAATCGAAGATTAACATCGAAAAGAAGAAAACGCAACTAACAAACAACCCCTTAAAATCGTTCTTTTCACTGACTGCTCCCTTATACGAAGTAAACTTATCTCAGAGAAATAGGCTCTAGTATCAGAAATAAACAGTACTTTCTGTCTGCTTCGTATACAAGAAAATAAAAATGTTCGAAGCCATGCTCTCTCTCTCTTTCTCTCTCTCGCTCTCGCTCGAAAATATAAATGCATCCTTTAATTTATGGCAAATCTACTCCCATATAAAAGTGTTAATGTTAGTTGGTTCCATTCCAAAGTGTGAGTTTTCAAAATGAAGTTATTGTTTTCAGAATTACATACAAAATTGTAATCTTTCATCCCCCCCTCCCCTCAAAGCCATTTCTTAGTGAATTATCTGTTGTGCAACGAATTGGAGTGCGTTCATTTCAGCAAAATAAGTAATTCTGCTTTGAATAATAAAACTAGAATTAATAAATTGATGTTTAGTTCCGATAGCACAACTATCCAAATAAACATAAGTCTCATGAAATGATAGTGCTATTTAAAACATTCCTATCCGGAGAATATATCCTCTAATTTCCGTGTTATTATAATGTTATTTTGATATTCCTTCACTGTAGATATTAAAAACATCTTCCTTCTTCCTTAGCTTTCAGCAGTGATAGAAAAATACACGATTAAGTATTTGAAAAGACAGCTGAAATGATTTTCATTTTCAGTTCAGTAATGAAATCTATTGATAAAAAACATGCAAAAACTTATTTTTTTTAAAAAAATTATTAAAATTCAGGAAAAATTTGCTCTATATTTGGTATCATTATAAGACAGTTTTTTAAAATTTTAAAATGGAATGAAAATTAGATTTTCTGCGGTAATATTATCGGAAATTATCGCAAGAAAATATCAATATTAGTCTTAGTTATTATTTTATTAAAATTTAATTTAAAAAAAAATTTTATCACTCCGAGGTCACAATCCTATCGTCCGGAATTGGACGATAGGAATTATGTTCAACTCGGAACAATATGAAGTATTATTATAGGAATGAATATGAATTATTATAAATAATATTCTATATGAATTATTATTATAAGATCCTATGCTAGATTATAAGATCCTAGATTCGGTATCTCTAAAACTGATGTTTTCTCCTTTAGAGCTCTAACATATACACATTCACATTTATTTAGTTGAGATTTGCTTTTGCTTGCCTTCATATTCTATATGAATTATTATTATAGGATCCTATGCAAAATTTAGTAGCTCTAGATCTGATGGTTTGTCCTGTAGAGCGCCGACATATAAAAATTCACATTTATTTGGTAGAAATTTGCTTTTACTTGCCTTCAGGGTCGTCTTATCTAATAAACTGATTAGATTATAATCCCAGCATCTAATTGGTGCAAAGACGCCTAATAATACAATAAACTGATTTGACTTTAATTTTGAATTTTAAAAAATGTACTAATATATAATTTTAGGCATGATTAGAAATGTAACTAAAGAACCGACGATTTTTCCTGAATTTGTAAATTTCAAATTTTGAACGAATTCCATTTAGAGGAAGTCTGTCTCTCCTAATATAAGTTAACACCATAACTACGAAATGAAAAATGCTAGATGGATAAAATTTGGCTTATACATTTACCATTAAAGTTTAGATACCTGTCAGATTTATAAAAAAAAATCCACCGAAGGATTGACCTCTGTTAGTCTACATTTTTCCAATTATGTAATTACCACCGAAATATATTTTTGGTTTTTTGGTGCTTGTGTGCTAACTGCATTCCAGTGATTTATCTACGAAAAAAATTGGCAAAGATTACATTCTAATTACAATTAATAACACACAAGTGTATTGGTTAATGAGTGTAAGGAAAAGCTTCAGGGAGATCACTGCAATTGGGTTATACTATATTACATACGATAGAGTGGCAGAAGCCGGCATGCAAGAGTATTTTGAAAAGGTGACTTTTCAAAATTATAAAGTTTTAGTTAAAAAAGAACAGGTGGCTTTCTAAATTTCCCTCGATTACTTTATTGGATAAACGTGTTCGTTTGATTTTTACGGTTCTAATGGAACGTCAAATGACTCAATACTAGAGTGTTTAAACTTGTTAACACAGTCCTGCCAATCTTATGACTGATTGCCAATCGAAAACTTCAAATCAGAAAATAACAAATACAAAATGCAATACCACCCCTCCAATTGATACGCATGCACTTTTCTTCCTTTGTTACTTTTTTTTTCTTCCTATTTGTGTTTCAAACCGTGAACTGGCTCGTACCCCATGACTACGAAACAACTTTACAAAATCGTGAATAAAAAAAAACGAAAAGAAAGCGCAAGATAATAATAAAAGAGTCATGTCGCGGACCTTTTTACATTACATTTCACTCTAACCGTAACCTTTCTAAAGGCGGAGAAGAAAAAAAGAAAAAACTCTTTTGTACAATTCTCGCATGATTACAGGTGCATGGGTTTCGACGCCTCGAGATAAAAATCCGGTTTCGGTACAAAATCAGACAAATTATTCCAATAAAAGAACCAGAGAGGGAGAGGGGTGCTGGAAATGAATAGAGCTTTTTTCCTCTGAAAGACGTCTTATGTCAGCAGAATGAAGAACATGCTCATAAATATGTAGCAGCTAGGGTTCCACTACAGAAATCTAATCCTCCTATTCAGCCAACCCCCTTTGCAAATATCTTTTTTCTTTGACATATATGATAGAAAAGGTTTAGAGGTGATGCAAGTTTTAAAAAGGCTTTCAGTTGTAATTTTAAAGAACTTGTAAATATGGTTGTCTAAAAGGACAGCGTGAATAACTTCGCGTGTTGTAAAAGACATAAATGATCTTGGAAACGAAAACATTTATCCTAGGGACATATTCAACTTTTTTTTCTTAATTTGATATATATGTTATGAAGAAAGAAAGAAATTTGATGTCTGTCTCTAAATAAATTTTCATATTGCTCTATTAACTGTATCATTTAATTTGAAATAAGGTTTAACTTCATCGAAATCTGAATTAAAAAATAATTAACTTAATTTAAAATATATAATTTGTATTTCTAAGGACAATTAGAGACAATAAGTTGGATTCCTGCAACACAAATATATATATTCATTCTCGTATAAGTAGTATAGAGAAATTGTTACAAACCTGTAATGCTGCTTCCCAGCACGGTTAGTTCTATCACCGGAAAACCGATTTACAATCATCTGTATTGGACGCTGCTCGGGTGCCGAGTCTGTAATCCCAGTACTTGGCGACTTTGGCAACAAAATAGATAATGCTGGAAACTTCGAGAATTTTAACGATCCATCCACTAAGAACTGAGATACGCCTGATTGGCACAGAATCTTCTCGGTCCGTCTCCTGGGAACTATAAAAGGCTGGCAGTCTGAAGCTGAAATCAATGTTTGTTCAACTCTGATTAATAGTTGAACGAGCTCTCACCCTGAGTGCTTTGATCGGCTTATCGTCGTTGTGCTATTGTCTACTGCTGTGTGTTGCTTGTGTGCGTCTTCTGCTGTGAATTTGGCTGCGTATCAGTGACTTCGTGTTAAATAAATTCGTCGTTTGTCATAGAGGCCTGTTGACTGTGCGTCTCCACACAACCACTACACGAACCGTTAACTTTACGGACTTGCAAGTGAAAATTCCGTAACAGTGTTGTAGTCGTCAAAAAGTTCGAACTCGATTCGATTTCGACGATTTTTCTCGTTTTAGACCTCCTAGAGTTCGAAAACACCTTTTTAGTAAATGTCCATCTGTCTGTGAGAATTATGACACAAAACCCCTTTGAGCTAAATGGATGAAACGGATTGATATACGGTGAAGCATCTATATTAGACCGCACAATCCTCAAATTCAATACAATAGAACTGTTATAGTCTATTTTAGTGTGCTCAACCCTGAATCGATATCCTTTAACAGCAACTTTCAGAATATTTCCATGAAGAGTGGTATAGTATTCTTCTAAACACTATTCAACACTTTTTGATTAGATTTCCAGGCGAATCCAAACTCTATTATATGCCAAAGGTCTTAAGATTCTTGTATTCGTTTGTGTTGTTTTCATTACCTTGATAACCACCTGTATGTCAGTGGTGGAAAATAATGAAGTCCGTCATCAAATGGTTCTTATGTAAATTCAAGATAAGATGCTGTTCCAACTCAACACATGATAATGGTGAAAAAATATACCTTTCTGAAATAATCCTCATGTAGTTTCAAGATGAGATGTCGTTCCAATTCAACATTTGACAGTAGTTGAATATTACAAAGGTCATTTCTCCAATTTTGCGTAATCAAAACAACCAGTTAATCTTACTATTCAAAGGTCCTACGAGGATGCTGCCATATGAGTTGTTAATTGGAATCTCTTTTACCTATATTCTTTAATTACATCACTGCTTTAGAAGAACATCGTATTATGAATATTCTTGAAATTACAATTGTAATACTAAGTCAAATTTTTGTTTCAATCAGTTGGAAAAAAAAAGCCATTCAAAATATATTTTTTTCTTGTCATTGTATATTAACTGCATGTCAGCGATTAATTGCCAAAGATCACACTCTAAATTCAATAGAAACGCTAGATCCATACCAGAGATCGGTATTTTTCAAGTACTGTTCCCCAATGCCATGCAGTTAACCCTTATCGTGGCAAGATTGCTTTTTTGAAGAAAAGCAAAAAAAAAGTATATAGGTATGTATATATAAAAATGTGTAAGAACAAACATTTAGGCATGTGTATTTTATAATAAACATACATATTTCGGGGGACAAACATAAAAATAAAATAAAACTTACCTTAGATAAACCTGAGCGGCGCATCTTGACGGTTATTTTTCACAACTGATTTAAAATTATGACAGATAAACTACTATTTTTATTTTTGAAGTATAAATAAACGTCTAGAAATGTCATGTGTTTAATAAAACTAAGTTAAAAATTATTTTATAGTGGTAGTATATTTTTATAAAGTTGTATGTATGGTATACTATACAAAAGGAACATAAGGGTTAACCCTTATATAATATAACCCTCATATATCCCGAAATACTGTTGTTTTATATATATATATATATATATATATATATATATATACTATAAAACACAAAACTTCTGACGTTCGAGAAAATCAAAATAGAAATCTAAGCACTTCAGGAGTTAAGTCTTTCCAAAGATCCACAATTTTATGCGGGAACGAGACATAGAATATTTTTACTAAAGAGAAAAATTTTGGTGAGACTAACTATAATAAGTGGTTGTGTTAATTTGCTGTGTTCGCATTGTTTTCTGAATTTCTATCTTTGTTGGATTAAATATTGTTACAAAAATTTTTCTTCTACAAATACCGCTAATCAATTGTAATTACTCAGCGCATTTAATCACTAGTTTAGCAGCTTGCTTGCCGTCTAATCCTCCAGTTTCTTTACTTGTCGGCGACTCCGACTCCTCTCACACACACGACTTCTGACGATTCACACAACTTCTTCCTGCAGTTTCCGAGTGCCCGTTTTTTATAGCTCTGGGAGGCGGGGCTAGAATCTTCAGACCAATCAGGGCGTATCTGTGTGTATCTTCGTTATATCTGGATGGATCGTGAAACTTCTCGAACTTTCCGGTATTATCCATTTAGTCGCCAAACTCGCCAAATTCATCGCCAAGTCGCCAAATGGTCGCAATGCTCAGCACTCGCAATACAGATCTTACAAAGGTTTTAACGAGTTTTTTTCCAGGATGGCACTATTCGTGCCGGATAGCAAAATTACAGATTTGTAACAATATAAAAAAACCAGTGTATCTGTCTTCATAAGTTGAAAATCGCTGAATAGTGTATTACAAGAAACCCGGCAAGAGAGGTCTCCTCCCCATGCATACTCTCAAATAAAAATGAAAGAATGCTTCAGTCGAGTTCTTTTCCAAACAATTTCAGCCAAATTTTGGCACAGAACTACAATTGCAGCCACAATATCACATACCGAATTTAATCTATTTAAGTCATTGCGTCATTCATCTATGGCATGCACTTGCTTTTGAAAGTGCACATCGATAGAATTCAACTCCCTGTTGAATTTGGCTCAAAATGTAATAATTTTCTACAATATAGATGTTAAATCTGTGTGCCGAATTTTATCTATCTAGTTCTCTTCATTATGTAGTTATAGTGTTACCTTATATTTGAATAGCCTTACAGTCAGACTTCCTCTGAATAGATTTTGCTCAAAATTTGATTGAAATCTATAAATTAGTTGTACAAAAGTAGTATATAAATGCCTGTTCTGGCACACCTTAAGAGTCATCAATAATTTTAAAATAACCTCAAAATTTAGAGCAAAAATAGTGTAAAAAGGGCATAATTAGCACACCTTAAAATCCATCAATAATTTTAAAATAACCTCAAAATTTAGAGCAAAAATAGTGTAAAAAGGGCATAATTAGCACACCTTAAAATCCATCAATAATTTTAAAATAACCTCAAAATTTAGAGCAAAAATAGTGTAAAAAGGTCATAATTAGCACACCAAATAACATCAATAATTTAAAGTATCAAGTCAAAATTTAGAGCAAAAATAGTGTAAAAAGGTCATAATAAAATAACATCAATAATTTAAAGTATCAAGTCAAAATTTAGAGCAAAAATAGTGCAAAAAGGTCATAATAAAATAACATCAATAATTTAAAATATCAAGCCAAAACTTGGAAAAAGTTAACAAATTAACCGAAAGGCTATCGTCTTAAAATCAATATAAATTCATGCGTTGTTCACATTATTATACACATTAAAAGAAATAAAAATATAAGAATAAAAATATAAAAAAAGAAAAAATTATTCATAAATACTGCACGCACCCCATTGAAAAAAATCTTTATGTTCTGTTAAAGGTTCGCCGTTTAATTTTATACATTGAAATCTAAAACCATATCGATCTACTTCTGTTATTTTAACAATAAAAGGTTCACCATATTTACAAATAGGTGTTACAGTTATTACAGGATGAATTCTAAAAGTTTCTGTAAAACTAACGTTTATTCGATCACTAGTACAACTACCTGTTAATATCTTTGTTTGCTTACCACCCATTTATAAAGATTAAAAAAGAATTATTATTTATTCAAACACGTTCTTGCTATATACCATAATTTCATCCTTCTATAAAGTTTATTAAATTCTTCATCTGAAAGTTTCAGATTTCTCATAACTCTACAATCTGTTATTTTTTCAACATGTTTCATTATAAATTCAGAGGTTAAATTTTTCTGATATGAATAAATTTTATTCCAATTAACAGTTGTTTCTAGTTTTTCGATTATATTCATACTCATTTCATCTTGATACTGAGAAACTAAATTCATATCTAGTTTTCCAACATTTTCAAAAATAAATTTATCACTTAAAGTTTGATATTGTGAAATTGCAGGCCAGTGTACTTTATGATCATGCATTAAAATAAATTTTTCTGTTAATTTTTGAAATTTCGATATGATATCCCATTCAACTAAATGTTCATTTTCACTTATAAATTTTTCTGATAATTTTTGATAAGCTGATATATTTTTCCAATCAACTTTATCTTTGAACTCTAAAATGAAATTTTCTGATAATGTTTGATATCTAGAAATTAAATCCCATTTCACTTCATCTTTTAATTTTCTAATCAAACTTTCAGGCATACCACGTTCTTTTGAAACTTCATCCCAATTGACTTTTTCACTCATTTATTATAGGATGAAATTCTCTAATGAAATCTTCACTTAATTCTAGTTTTCGGGATATATAATACCAATCTACTTCATCTTGAAATATTCTTATGAAATCTTCACTTAATTTTTGATGTTCTGATATACCTTCCCAATCTACTTTATCTTGAAATATTCTTATGAAATCTTCACTTAATTTTTGGTGATATGATATACCTTCCCAATCTACTTTATGTTGAAATACTCTTATGAAATCTTCACTTAATTTTTGGTGATATGATATACCTTCCCAATCTACTTTATGTTGAAATTCTCGAATAAAATCTTCACTTAATTTTTGATTTTCTGATATAAGTTTCCAATTAACTTTATCTTGAAATATTCTTATAAAATCTTCACTTAATTTTTGATATTCTGATATAAGTTTCCAATTAACTTTATATCGAAATTCTCTTATAAAATCTTCACTTAATTTTTGATATTCTGATATAAGTTTCCAATTAACTTTATCTTGAAATTCTCTTATAAAATCTTCACTTAATTTTTGATATTCTGATATAAGTTTCCAATTAAATTTATCTTGAAATTCTCTTATAAAATCTTCACTTAATTTTTGTTTTATTGGTTTTTTATAGTCGGAAAGACTATCGTCTTTAAAATAGTTAGATGAACTCATTTATTTAGAAAAATTTTATAAGTCTTTTATAGTCTTTTATAGTCTTTCCGACTATAAAATTTTATAAATCAATTTCAGCTAATTTCTCAATATAAAGATAAGATTTCAATAACGTATTAGACGTATCTTGATTATTATTAAATAATAGACGTATTATCAATTGAGAGTCAATTTTACCGTATGTTATAAAAATAATAGGATTTAATTTACCAATTTTGTCACCATATATGATATCAGTTGATTCATCATTTTCAATACTGATTGATATGTAAGGATTAAAATTAAATCTCTTTAAACAAAAGGTAATTTTTACCAGCATATCTTTCGTAAATCTCAGATCAGGAGTTAATAATGATGAAGTGAATTTATCAAAAACAATTGTAAATCTTTCGGGATAAGTATGATATTTATATTCTTGAGTTGCTAAGAATGTTTCAATTTTATTTAAGTTAGGAACATATAATCCATCATGGTCTCTAGTTAACATATTGTCAGTTTTTTTATCATTTATTTTTGTTTTTTTATCAACGTATTGTTTAGTAACTGCATCGTTTTTATCTTGAGGATTAGAAAGATTTTTTAAATAAATACCTTTCAAATCATAAAATTCTTCAGGTGGAACAGTATTCTTTTGACTTAAAGTTAAAGCATTTTTTTTCGAAATATTGCTTATTGACAACATTCAAGCTTTTTATAGGATCTTTCACATTTCCGATAATTTTACCTTTAGCATCAAAATCACCATGTTCTGAATGAATTAAACTTCTTTTTTGCAATTCTACAATATCTTCTTTTAGTGATATTTGATTCAAATCAACATAAGATTTAGTCGCTGCATCACTAATTTCAACAGGTTCATCAACACGTTTTAATTTCTTCTTTTCCATATCATAATCACCATTATCTGTTAACTTAAATCCAATTCCTGGAGGTCCTATACGTCCTTCTGTCATTTCATCATCAAAAAGTGGATAATAAGCAGCCATTTATTATAGGATGAAAAGCGACTATCACTCTGAATGATCTTTTATACTAAATGTAAATTTATTCTCATACATATTTAAGTAACATTTATTCCTTTCCTTCAAAATAAAATAAAATATATAATCTTTTTGGGTATTATTTTCTAATTTCCAATGAAATATTAATTCTCTGGAAGATACAGAAGTAAGATTCTTATGAGCAGATAAATCTATACAGAGAAATGGATATAATTCTCCAAAATCTTTATAACCAATCATGCAACCTGTTTCTGTATTATTAGCATTATATCCTTCTTTTAAAAGAGCTGTATATGCATTATTATAATTTTTATCCGAAAAATTTACTTTATAATGATATTCAGGATAATCTTGTCCATTTACAGTAACCCAATATTCAACTATCCCTAAATTATCAAATATTAGATTATTTTTAGTATAATCTCCATTTCTATCATTATATTGGGGAATTGCATAAAATGCTGAGACTTCATCCCATTCAGTTGAAAGTTTATATGATCCATATTTTACATTTAAGTTTATACCAGATTTTTCTATTCTATAATGATCCCAATATATATCTATATATGAATTTAAAACTTTCAATTCTGTAAATTTCAAATTTGCGGCATTTCTAAACTTTACATAAGGTAAAAATAATGATATTTTCTCAACTTTTACTTTAAAATCAGGGTTTGCATCATCTGTAATAATCATATCCTTACTAGTATTTCTCGTAAATTCCATTCTAACATGAAATCCAGTCAATACTTTTCTGTATTCATTAAAGAAATCGAATATATATTTCAAAGGAATCCATATATTAACGGTTTTACTATTTTTTGTGAAATAATACCTTTTATCAAAGCCTTTGTTATAATTCTCATTTATTTTTAACTTATTAAAAAATTCAGTTATTTTAGTTGTATCTGTTAAAGTTCCATCATATTTTAATATATTTATATCCTTCGTATCTGCTGTATCTGAGTAAAAAAACATATTTTGAGCTTCAGATTTTGAATAATCACTTGTAAAATGAATATGTCTTAAAACTTGATCTAGAATTGAACAATTTTCATTAATCGATTCGAGTGTAGTTGAGCCAATTTGCAGTTTTTTACCCTTAAAAAAACCTCCTCCATTCTCAAAAGTTGCTTTTCTATTTCCAATATTTAAATCATTTTTATCAGTAATTTTCATTTCCAGATGAATATAGGCTCCTGAATAAAATATATTATCATTTTCACCTCTAATACTAAACTTATACGTTGCATTTTCATCATAAGCATTACTTGGATTTTCACATTCTTTTTCCTGATATTCAAATTGTTCGAGATCATTATTTTGAAAATAATGAGTATCTGTCAAATCATAAATCTTTTCCATTTATTAAGGATAAAAAGTGTAAAGGTCACTTGGAATACTTTTTAAAGCCTCCTCCAATTTTATTCTTCGATAAAATTTCTTCTACTTTATCATGAAAAATTTTCTTTGTTTTATCTTCTAATACTGGTTTCACTCCTTTAATAGCTGCTAGAAACAAATCTTTAAAAAATCCTTTTCCTTGAATTTTTTTAGATGAAAAGCTATCTCTTTTACTTCTACGATATAATCTATGTTTATTCATTTATTATAGGATGAAAAGACTATCATCTTTAAGGGTTTATCTAAGTGGATAACCTTTCATGCATCAAATTGTAAATTTTCTTTAAATAATTTCCCTCTTCTTCATCATATACAGCTACAAAATTATATTCAACTCTTCCTTTATTCAAATCTATTAGTTCATTATTTTGATTAGTAATTCTCATTCTTATTCTATATATATTCTTCTTTTCCACAGCTGAAAATATCCAATTATTAAAATCTTTAGTTATATTACCACCATGAGGAATTTTACTAACGAATGAATGAATAACATCTGAATCACAATTATTAATTAATGAACCTTTTACGATGTCACAATGAATATAAATATTATCGATTCCATGTGTAATATCTGCAATATATTCACCAAATTGATTTTCCTGATCTAATATTTTAGATTTAAAACCTAATAATTGATGAAGATTTCCTTCTGTTAAATCCATTTTAAAATTTTTCTTCAAATTAACAGAAATTAATTCTCTTTCTTCAATAATACCAAATTTAATGGGTGAATCTATTCCGAATAGTTCAATCATATAACGATTTAAACTTTTAACAGTATAACTACCATTTGGAATTTTAATGATCCTTTCATTGTTTCCTTCAATCAATTTAAACTTATTATTATTAAATTTTTCACTTATGTTATGCCAAGTCTTTTTAATAGAAAACGACTCTAAAGCTAACTTTTTAATCTTCAAAGGAGGCGAATATTCAACTGTAAAGTCTTCAGATTTTTCATAATTATCTGATGTCAATTTTAAACGACTCATTTATTATAGTCGAAAGTTGACTAATTTCTCATTATAAGCACTTGGTTCTTGAGTAAATGAATATAAAACTTCAACAGGTGATTTTCCTTTATTTCTTTCAGTTATGTATTTCATGCAAAATAAACCACATTTTACAGAAGTAGGTTGTTGTAAAAAACTAGAATTATATCTGATTTCTTTCTTAGATGTTTTAAGATAATTTACAATATTTTTAGGAATATCACCTTCTTTGAATTTGATCCCTTCATATTCATATTCACCAAAAGAATCAAAATATTCAACAAATTTATATTTAGGATCATTATAATAACAGACCCAATGAGTTCCAGATCCAGTTGAAATATCAAAATTAATTATCCCATTTTCAAATTTTCTCATTATTTTGGGTAATGTATCTATTGTAAAAACTCCTCGAAATCCTTTCTCTTTTATCATATTTTCATTAATCATTGCATCGGATATTCCCTTGGTAGATATACTCCCTTTCCATTCTTTGGTTTTCGATTTTTTTTTTTTAGGGTGCCAACCTTCAGTCTAGGATTACCAGAGCCTGTTACTTTATCTAATACTTTTTTAGTGCCCCAAGCTCCTAATCCTGTTGCTGCACCAGTTAAAAGAGGAATAAGAAATTGTAAAAATCCCCCATTTTTATTCAATTGAGCTTTACTGATTGTAATTCTTTTACCTTCATTAATTCGATTAATATTTGTTTTTGTTAAATACAATTCATAATTCGGTGATTTAGATTTATCGATTTGTAAGGTAATTTCCTCATTTTTTCTATAAGCCGATTTTAATTTATCTTTCTGCCCATCACTTAAAAAGACTTTCTTTTTAATATAACTCATTTATTATAAGAGAAATTTATGATAATATCGTATTACTTGATCATTAGTCATAAATCCTTCTTTATGTAATCTATCTATTAATATAACAACTTGATTATATATTTTTGCAGGAATATCACTTTTAAATTGACAAATTTTATCTGTTAATTTATCTAAAAGCATCTTTTTATCTTCTAAACCTTCTCCAATATAATCTTTACCTAAGTTTATAAGACTCAGTGCTTTTATGTATTTTTTCATATTATTCATCTTTTTATCTGCATCTTGTATTTGATCTGTTTTCCTATGTTTAGACGCATTTCCTTTTGCTCGTTTATATTCATCTCGTCTATCTTTTGCTTTTTTTATTATTGTATTCAGTTCATCTGCACTTTTATTTACTAATTCTGACGGTAATTCAAAACCTTCATTTTTAATAAAAGATGTATCTAAATCTTTATTAAAATGCATCTTAAATATATCGTCAGCTCTCTCAAACATATTTGTAATATCTGACGAATAATCAGGCTCAATTTCTAAAGGAATTTTGGATGATTCATGCTGTGGAATGATTGAAAAATCACTTACAATATTTTGTATAGCTCGTATTTGCTCTTTCGTATTTATTTCTTGTTTCTGAAATTCTTCTAAAATAGGCTTATATTTTTTCTTTAAAGATTTTTGTATTCCAATTTCTTCTTCTAATTTTTCTTCATTTATTCTTCTTTTTTCTTCATCTAATTTATTTATATGTAATAAATCTCTTATTTCTGAACTTTTCTTTAAAGGGGTAATCTTTTTATTCGTTCTATTTAAAGGTTTAGATACCTTTAAGGTGATAACCTGTCGGTTTAAAGCTTCTTCATTTATTCTTCTTTTTTCTTCTTCTAATTTTATGATACGTTTTAAATCTTTCAAGTCTTTTTCATTCAAGTCTTTTTCATTCATTTATTATAGGATGAAAAGCGTAAAGGTCTGCTCGTTGCAAATATGGCTCTGCTCGTTGCAAATATGGCTCTGCTCGTTGCAAATATGGCTCTGCTCGTTACAAACCTTTACGCTTTTCATCCTATAATAAATGATAAAAATCAAAAATTATAGTGAAGAAGAAGAATTTACAGATGAAAACCAAAATCCATATATACCAAAACATCCATTTCGTTTATTAATTACAGGAGCATCTGGTTCAGGAAAAACGAATTTATTATTGAATTTAATCTATGATTATTTAGATTTTGATGCTTTATACGTATGTGCTAAAGATTTATTTGAACCTAAATATTCTAAATTGCAAGAAAATTATACATTGTTTCAAGATCTTCAAAAAGAAGATATTATTAGCAATATTAAAAATCATAAAAAAAGGGAAAGGTTATTAAAATTGTACAACAAATTCAAAAAGAAAGAAGTCTTATTTTCATCTGATTTGAATGAATTTATTACAGTGGATGATTTAGATCCTGCTATTAAAAACTTGGTTATATTTGATGATTGCGTTACAGAAAAAAATCAAAAATGTATAGAAGATTTATTCATAAGAGGAAGGAAAAAAAATGCATCAATTATTTATTTATCACAATCTTATTATTCTACACCAATCAATATTAGAAAAAACTGTAATTATTTCATTTTTTTCAATCTTCAACCAAGAGAAATGAAACAAATTATTAGAGAAATAGATGGTAAATTAAACACAGAAGAATTTAAACAATTATATAATAAGTGCATTCAAAAACCATATGATTTCTTTATGCTAGATTTAGTGAATCCAAAAATGAGATACAGACAAAATTTTGACTATATTAAATGGACGAATATTTAGAAAAACGGATCTTTATTTACAGAAAGAGCTATAATTACTTTCACAAGATAAGCATTTCTTTATCTGTCAGTAAGTTTATTTTAAGTGGAACAGGCTTATCAGCATTTGTTTTTATTCCTTTAGCAGCATTAAGTTTAAGTGCTGGAATTGTTGAAATTATTGAAAAATCGTTAAATATTTTAGAAAGAAAAGAAGAATATAAGCAATGTTATAGATTTTATAAACAATTGTTAAATTTATGGAAAGCTAAAGCAATTTCTGAAGAAGAAATATATCAAAGAGAACAAGATTTTATTAATAGTTTAAACTATTTTCCTGTCGAAAAATATGTAAAAAAGACTCAATTGAATGGATATAAATATGTTAATAACGTATGATTTTTTATCCTTAATAAATGGTTTGTGATAAGAAAAAGACACCTTGCAGCTGTAAAAAATTTGTTATTGAAAAAATATCAAAAAATGGAAAATTTAAAGGATATTGTCAAAAATGTGAACAATTAGGTTCAGGTTTATTCAAACTAATAAGTAATCCGGAATCAGTTAAATATGGAAAAGGATTTATAAATTCAGCTATAAATAATTTACCATTCGAATTGCATTTACCAGGTCATAATTTTACTGGTCCTGGAACTCAATTATTATGGGGAAAACATAGATTAAATCCAGATTTATCATATAAAGATTTGAGTAAACCGATTAATAGAGTTGATAAAGCTGCTTATAATCATGATGTTTGTTATTTAAAAAATAAAGATACAAAAGTAAGAAATGAAGTATGTGATTCAAATATGTTGAAAGAATTGGATGATATTGAAAAGCCAACTATTAGAGAAAGAATTGAAAGAGCAATTGTAAAACCTATTATTAAAACTAAAAAAAGGTTTGGAATGGGAGGCGTTTTCATGATATATTGTGTAAAATGTAAAAAGGAAACAGAAACTAAAGATATGAAAGAAACTGTTACTAAAAATGATAGACCAATATTAAAAGGAATTTGTATACAATGTGGATCTAAAAAGTGTCGTTTTTTAGGGCGCTAGCCCTTCAGTCTAGGGTTCAGTCTAGGGAGCAATCTAGGAAAGGAGAAAAAGCCTTAAAAGCCTTAAAAGTCCTTGAAAAAACATATTATAATCCAGAAACTGGTTATTGTGGAATTAACGAGATAAAAAGAAAAACAGGGATAAAACAAAAAGAAATTGCAGATTTTTTACATTCTCAAGATGTTTATACTAGATATAAACCTGTTATAAGAAAATTTAAAAGAAGAAGAGTATATGTTTCTCATATTGATGATCAATGGCAAGCAGATTTATTATTCATAAAAAAATTTAGTAAATACAATGATGGAACTAATTATTTATTAACTGTCATTGATATTTTTAGCAAATATGCTTGGGCTATACCAATTAAAAGAAAAACAGGAGAAGAAGTTACTGAAGCATTTAAAAAGGTTTTTAAAGGCAGAATTCCTGAAAATCTTCAAACAGATAAAGGAACTGAATTTATTAATAAACATACTCAAAAGTTATTCAAAGATAATAATATTCATTGGTTTACAACAGAAAATGTTGAAATTAAATGCTCTATAGTTGAACGGTTTAATCGCACTATTAATACTAAAATAAGAAAATATTTAGCAGCTAACAATACTAAAACGTATATAAATGTATTACCGAAATTACTAAAAAATTATAACAATTCTTACCACAGATCTATAAAAATGACACCTATAGAAGCAAGTAAAGAAGAAAACGAATCATTAGTTTATAAGAATTTATACCAACAAAAAGTGATTAGAAAACCGAAATTTCAAGTAGGTGATAAAGTTAGAATATCTAAATATAAAGAAACTTTTACACGAGGTTATGATCCTACATTTACTGAAGAAATATTTCTAATCTCAAAAATATTAAAAACTGACCCAATAACATATAAAATTAAAGATTTAAATGATGAAGAAATTAAAGGAACGTATTATGAATCTGAATTGGTTAAATATAATAAAAAAGACAATGACTATAAGACTATAAAATTAAAAGAAAGGAAATAATCCGAAAAGATTTAAATTATTAGAAAAAATCGCAAAATAGCCCGCCAGATTCGATGTATGGAACTTCAGTTCCCACAGCTGTTTAAGAATTCAAGGAACTGAAGCTCCATACATCGAATTCTGACCAACAGGGCCTTCTTTTAACATCACAAACATAACATAACATTTAGGACTTAGAACCACAAGTTCTATCCCACCTCTTTTCTTTTTTTTTTTTTTAATCGTTGAAGCATGCTATTTTTATCGTTGAGATCGATCGATTATTTTTATCGTTGTTATGACGTCATTTTTTTAGGCTTGGTAAAAGTTCATAGGCCATCAATTCGAATTATTCGAATAACATAACTCGAAAGAGGCTTATATTCGAACCCGGGACCTTTTGTTTCGTCCCTGCGCGCAAACCAATTAAGCCATGGATACCCGGAAGTAAAACGCTTATTTAAATATTTAAACTTAACTCCGAAGCGAAGCTCCTTCATATGCCATAGTGGCGCCATCTTTTAGTTAAATTTTCTTGATTGCGATTTGTATAATATTCAAAACACTTTAAAGCTGAAAAAATCTGGAATGAATTTCAGGGAAAACATTTAATAAATTGTTATGTAATAAATGGAGCTCGATTTTAAAACGTGTATAAAATGTTTAAACACAAAATCAGTAAATGAGTTTTATACTTATAATAAAAAAGGAAAAATTTATTTCCAAAGTCGTTGCAAATGTTGTGATTCTTTAATGAAAGGTAAGAAAATTACCTGTGAATGTGGAAAACAATATACATATTCACATAGAAAAAGACATGAGAGTTCAAGTTATCATATTAAGCGAACGCAAAGTAAAAGTGTTTAAAAATTTTTTTCCTAATAAATGGAGCACGCCTTGAAGTCAAAGACTATCGGTGAACTTAGAAAAGCTGTAAAACAGTTAAAAATTAAACAACCTAGAGGTTGTAAGAAAGTTGAATTGATTAGATTATTAAGGAAATACATTAAAGAAACAGGTGAATATAAACCGGTTTTGGTAGATTTATTAAACTTGGATGTTACTGATTATTTGAATAAATGTAAAAGAGATAGCTTTTCAGCTAAAAAAATATTTAACAAAAAACCAGAAAAGCGTGATAAGATTAAAAAAATATTTGATTCTTTCGTAAAAAATTTATATGATTTTGATAAAGGTGAAATTGAAGGCCAGTTTAATCTTGATAAGTTATTTACAGTGGAAGAAGATAGAAAATGTCATATATGTGGCAAATATTACAAAATCGAAGATATAGAGGAGCATATAAAAAAAGACTTAATGAATAAAAAATCAAAAAAGAAGAGAAAATGTATGATTTGTGGTGAATATCATAACATAGCACATTTAAGTAATCACATATCAAGTCGAAAACATCTAAAAGCATTATCAAAAATAAAAGATGGAGAAATTATAGAATATGACACTGCTTTTGAATCTAGATTAAGATCTTATAGAATTAATAATTATAATAATATTATAATCCCCTTAGAGTTTTTACAAGAGAAAAGAAAAATTGTAATTGATAAAATAAGACAAATTTTGAATGAATTTAATGGAATAAAGGTGAATTTAAAATTATTTTGTTTGTATAGGTTAGATGATGAAATTCAGGAATTTTCATTCAAAACTGAGAATCAAATTATATTAAATTCTAATGATTTACATACTTTTTATGATAATGTTATTGACAAATTAATTAATGAATCTGATGAATTTATAGCAAAAGGCTCTGGTTGGAGTCTTGAAGAAATTAGATTTTTGGAATTGAGAATAAATAAATATCAACCTTTGAGTGGATCAAGTTATATTGATTTACCTGATGAAATTAAATCTAAAAAAGCTATAATAAACGTTAAAAATACAGATAATAAATGTTTTATGTGGTCTATATTATCAGCGATTCATCCTGTAAAAAAGAATCCTCAAAGAGTGTCAAAATATGAACAGTTTAAAGATGAATTGAATTTTAAAGGAATTAATTTCCCTGTTTCATTAGATAATATTAAAAAATTTGAAAAACAAAATAATATATCTGTAAATGTTTACAGTTATGACAGTTCGATTTATCCACTTAGAATAACTAACAATAAATTACAAAATCATGTAAACTTGTTTTATATGAAGGATGAACAAAATGATCATTATTGTTGGATTAAAGATATAAATAAATTGGTCGGATCCCAAATTACTGTTGATCATCGAATATTTTTATGTGATAGATGTTTAAATCATTTTTATTCTGAGGAAAAATTAAAAATGCATGAAGAATACTGTAAAAAGAAAGAAGCTGTCACAATTAATATGCCAGAAAAAGGTAAAGTTATTCGATTTAAAAAATATAATCATAAAATGAGAAATCCATTTACTATATACGCAGATTTTGAGTGTCTTTTACATAAAATGGATACAAGTGAACCAGATCAAACTAAATCGTATACTATGAAATATCAGAAACATGAATCTGATAATTTTTGCTATTATATCAAATATGAAAATGAATATTTTAAACCTCCTATTCATTATAGAGGACCTGATGCAATAAAAAAGTTTATATCTATGTTAAAAGAGGATACTCTCGAAATTGAAATTTTTATAAAAGAGAAAACTGAAAAATATGAAAGTCTTAAATCAATGATAGATTTCGATAAAAATCATTACAAAAGAACTAATATTTGTCATATATGTGAAAATGAAATCTTAAAGGATTCTCCTGTTGATGGGGAAAAAAAAGTAATTGATCACTGTCATTTAACCGGAAAATATAGAGGTCCAGCTCATAATATTTGTAATTTAAATTATAAAATTCCAAAATTTATTCCAGTAAAAATCCATAATTTAACAGGTTATGATTCTCATTTATTTATAAAAGAGCTCGGATTTGATAAATCAAAAATAGATGCTATACCTAATACTGAAGAAAAATATATATCTTTCAGCAAAAAAATAGGAGGAATGAAATTGAGATTTATTGATTCATTTAAATTTATGTCATCCAGTTTAGATCAATTATCAAAAAACTTGAGAAAGATGCCTGAAAATGAGTTGAGTAAATATCCGTCAAAAATAAGAGAAATGAAATATATTAATTATTTAAAATCGAAATTTAGAGAGACATCATTACATTTTCCTGATGACAAATTAGATCTCATAACAAGAAAAGGTGTATATCCGTATGATTATATGGATTCTAAAGATAAATATGAAGAAACAAAATTACCTCCAAAAGATAAATTTTATAATAAATTGAATGAATGTCATATAACTGATGAAGAATATCAACATGCTCAACGTGTTTGGAAAGCATTTAATATAAAAAATTTGGGTGAATATACAGATTTATATGTTAAAACAGATGTATTAATTTTAACAGATGTATTTGAAAATTTTAGAGATGTTTGTTTAAAAACTTATAAATTAGATCCAGATTGGTATTTTACTGCTCCTGGTTTATCTTGGGATGCAATGTTAAAAATGACAAAAATTAAATTAGATTTATTAGATGATTATGATATGATTCTTATGTTAGAAAAAGGATTAAGAGGTGGAGTTTCGCAATGTTGTAATAGATATGGGAAAGCAAATAATAAATATATGAAAAATTATGATGAAAGCAAAGAATCCAATTTTTTAATGTATTTAGATGCTAATAACTTATATGGATGGGCAATGAGTCAATATTTACCTTATGGAGGATTTAAATGGATAAATACAAATGCAATACAAAATATTCTTAAATGTCCTGATGATTCAGAAAAAGGATATATATTGGAAGTTGATTTAGAATATCCAAAAGAATTACATGATTATCATACAGATTTACCATTATGTCCTGAAAATAGAATTCCTGAAAATTCTAAACAAGGTAAGTTATTAACAACTTTATACGATAAAGAGAAATATGTAGTTCATTATAGAAGTTTAAAACAGTATTTGAAAATGGGTTTAAAAATTATAAAAGTACATAGAATATTGAAATTCAAACAATCGAATTGGTTGAAAAAATATATAGATTTAAACACTGAAATGAGAAAACGAGCAACTAATGATTTTGAGAAAGATTTTTATAAATTGATGAATAACTCAGTATTTGGAAAAACCATGGAAAACATAAGAAAACGAATAGATATAAGACTATGTTGTAATTATGATCAAGTTAAAAAATTAATTGCCAAACCTCATTTTAAAAGTCGAACTATTTTTGATGAAAATTTGGTTGCTGTTCATATGAAAAAGACAAAAATACTTTTTAATAAACCAATCTATGTTGGAATGAGTATATTAGATTTGTCTAAATATTTAATGTATGATTTCCATTATAATGTAATGAAGCCAAGATATAAGAATAATATTAAATTATTATATATGGATACAGATAGTTTCATATATGATATTAAAACAGATGATTTTTATGAAGATATGAAATCTATGATTGATTATTTTGATACTTCTGATTATCAAGAAAATAATCTATATAATATGCCGAGATGTAATAAAAAAATATTGGGTAAAATGAAAGATGAAAATAGTGGTGTTATTATGGAAGAATTTGTAGGTTTAAGAAGTAAAATGTATGCAATCAGACTAGAAAAATGTGAAATTAAAAAATCGAAAGGAGTTAAAAAATCTGTAGTTAAAAATAGAATATCATTTGATGATTATAAAAAATGTTTATTTGATAAAATTCATCAATATAGAACACAGAATTTAATTCGAAGTATGAAACATGAGCTGTATTCAATTCAAATAAATAAAATAGCTTTATCAGCAAAAGATGATAAAAGATATATTTTAGAAGATGGAATTCGCACTTTAGCATTGGGTCATTATAAGACGATAGATTCTTAAAGGAAATAAATGGAGGATCTAGAACAACTTACACAAGAACTTATGAAACTAAATTCAAAATATTTAAGATCTGACTTGCATGAATTAATAACGAAATATGTCAAAGAAATAATTAATTCATATACAAATAAAATATCTAATGCATTGGAAAATATCGATTCAAACACACAATTAATCAACTCAATTGAAGTCATTCAACTTGTAAAATTTTTTTCTAAATAAATGGAAGCTTTCAATAGACTTAAGCCACTTGTAACATATAGATTAAAAGATTTAAAGAATGGTGAATACACTCTATTATCTTTGAAAAAAATTCAATCTGCTAAATATGGATATATAGTTATTGCAAAATTACAAGTTGAAGGGCAAGAAAAAGAATATTTTCTCCCTAAACATAAATCTAATATATCTGATGAAGCAATTGATATAATTAATGAAGGCTCATATATTTTTGGTTATAGAGGTAAGGTTGATGGTAAATATGATGATTGCTATATCAAGAAAATTGAATAGTGAAACCTTTTTCTTTTTATATTTTTATTCTTATATTTTTATTCTTATATTTTTATTTCTTTTTATGTGTATAATAATGTGAACAACGCATGAATTTATATTGATTTTAAGACGATAGCCTTTCGGTTAATTTGTTAACTTTTTCCAAGTTTTGGCTTGATATTTTAAATTATTGATGTTATTTTATTATGACCTTTTTGCACTATTTTTGCTCTAAATTTTGACTTGATACTTTAAATTATTGATGTTATTTTATTATGACCTTTTTACACTATTTTTGCTCTAAATTTTGACTTGATACTTTAAATTATTGATGTTATTTGGTGTGCTAATTATGACCTTTTTACACTATTTTTGCTCTAAATTTTGAGGTTATTTTAAAATTATTGATGGATTTTAAGGTGTGCTAATTATGCCCTTTTTACACTATTTTTGCTCTAAATTTTGAGGTTATTTTAAAATTATTGATGGATTTTAAGGTGTGCTAATTATGCCCTTTTTACACTATTTTTGCTCTAAATTTTGAGGTTATTTTAAAATTATTGATGACTCTTAAGGTGTGCCAGAACAGGCATTTATATACTACTTACAAAAACCTTATCTCAAAATTTCATCAGTTTAGCTCAAAGTTGTTTTGAATTATATTTGTCAAAAACAGATTAATAGGCAGACATTTGCCAAAAATGTGTTTTTTGAATTCAAGGAGATCTAAAACATGGAGATTCTTCAAATTTTGTGGCGATCACAGTACTTTCTTTATACTTAATTTACGAAAAAGTAAAAATGAGAAATATCAAATAATAAATAAATTCTCACTGCTGAAGAGAAAAAAATACAATAAATGAGATCTTGTCAATTCAATCTTTTTATTATAAGAAGGTTAAAAGTCTGACGTTGGGGCGCCATCTTGTCCAAAAATCAACCATTAAACGAAAAAGAAAAAACGGAACCAATCGTTAAGGCTTCCCGACTTTTTTAAAGTCTGGAAAGCTTAAAAAGAGAAGCTTATTTTTTCGGCCCGATCCCCTTCTCACTTCCCTCGACACCCCTGGCAGACGATATAAAGCTGACATGACCGAACAAAAGCCATGTTATTTCAAAGCCGTAGCATCCAGATTTGCTCAGCTGTAGAAGATAAATTTTTTATTCCTTTTTTTCTTTCGTCCATTTTTGACGCTTTTCACTTCTTTTTCCGTCCCCTCATTGTTGCTTTAAATGCTGTGATTATCGTTTTCTGCGCTGGCAACACACGCTCCAGTGATTCGTTGACAAATGGAACTCTGGGGATCATTGGAGATTTTGAAAGGGAGGGAGAGTCTGTTCTTTGAATAAAATAAGGCATTATCGTTTCATGTGACATGTCTGCATCAACCTATGAATATCGTTAAATAAGAAAAGTCAGACATAGGACGAAACAATTCGACGCTTAGAGTTTTATTTAATGTAAAGATTAAGGAAAAGTGCTTTCCTGCTAACACGAAACGTGTGATCATTTTTTAGCAGACGGAAGTTTCAAATTTATGTACAAGCCAGTCCAGTTGAATCAGAGCTACCAAACATTGCACATATTTATTCTGGATGATGGGAGTGTGTACCTAGAAGCGATTTTATTGAATTTTTAATTAGAATTCTGAATAAGTAAAATTTTACTGAAATGTTGACCTTTTATCTCATTTTATCTTCTGAAACTATTAGTATAAAAAATGATTTTACATCATATCAAAATTCAGAAAATTATGTTTCATATTATAATTTTTGCCGCATAATTATTTCTCTAATTTTAATGAATTTCAAGTTTATTTTATTGCAGTACGATTCAAAGTAAAAAAAATGCCTCCACAGATACAATTGTCATAACAACAGAAACAGAACCTGTGGAGATAAATCATGAAAATTCCATGTTCTGTGATGAGTTGATTTGGTTGCAGTTGCCCGATTAATATTACCATAGACAGCACGAATATAAATACAAAAATCCCACGCTTTAAACAAAAATTTAAAACAGAAACCAAAGGAATAACAATAAACCCAGAATCGCTTGATATTAATTTCGCTACTTCAAATTTCGTCAGCCTCATATTTCAAAGATTTGTTTTCTCACATCAAGTAAAATCAAGCATAAGACTTCTGAAAAAAAGAAAGTTAAAAAAAAAACCAGAAAAAGAAGAAGAAAAATCCCGCAACTTTGTTTCACTTTTTTGACATCTCATTCCCACAAAACAACATAAACACGCCGGCCAGAAAAGAGAAGCGGCTGTTTCACGTCAGCGGCACTCGAACATCGCCGCACACTTCTCGTCGTGAATCAGCTACTTCAACTTCGCCACGATAACATCGCCGTCCAGAGAGAAGACTAATAGTGCTTCATTATCTCGATTCCCGCAATTCGTGAAGTGTAGGCACTCGTGCTGGGGAGGAGGTTGAGGGTTAATTGAGATGATCGTTTGGTGGGCAGCCGATCTTTATTACTACCTGTTGCCTCCCTGTAATTGCGCGTCGTTGCTGTTAAATGTTTGTTGTCGACGGGTTTTATGCCTGTCAGCACTTCCTGAATGCCATAGTGGGCGAACAGCACCGCTGACCTCCGATAAATAACAATAAAAATAAAATGAATGATATTGCTTTGTCTGCATGCAGGGAATTGTTTAGACCTCGATTCTGAAGACCGATGTTACGTGAATACAGAAACATCTACACAAACGCAGAAATTTGTATCTAGATTATACATGCTGGAATGTTAAGATTTTATGGGATTTCGAAATTATAAAATTTGAAAACTATTAAAAAATTGGATTTTTTCACTGAAATTTAGTACAATGATAATTTTCTAAACCATCTCCCCAAAACTTTATCAATTACACTCTAATACAGGTGTTATCCCAGAGAACGCCTTTCTTGGTATTGGCGTACAATGGTTACGAAATATTAAGTGTTGGCGTGAATTTAGCATTTTTACTAAATTTATCGTATGAACCTTGGCGAGGGGTTTGGCGATTCATTCTTGGCATGCGTTTAATAGTATCCGAAAATCTCATTTGTGTTTCAGATGCTTTTTTCACAACTGACTGAAACAAAAATTTGGCACAAAAATACACTTGTATACTGCATACCAAATTTGATATATTTAAGTCATTGCGTCTTTGAATGATCGCGTTTACATGTTTGTAAAAGTACAGACCGACAGACGGTCAATCCCTTGTTGAATTTGCCTCAAAATGAATCTAGAGTGTAGATATTAATTCTGTGCATCGAATTTTATTTAACTCTTTTCGCTTCGTAGTTATTGAGTTAACCCTTTACAGGGCCATTTTTTTTCTAGTCATATTATGTTAAAATATTTTTATGCTTGAAATTAGAATAAGAAAATGGATTCATTTAGCTTATTAGATAAATTTAATCTGATTAATTAATTAAGTTGTTTAATTTATAATTAAGTAACAAATCTAGACGCATCATTTTGTGTAAGATGAAGAACTAAAACATCTAAGTTTCTGACTTACTAAAAAAATGTGTCAGAACTGATGCCAACCTACACAATTTCATACAAAGATTGATAAATTTGGTGGGAAGCATACTTCCCACGGCCCTAGAAAGGTTTAACATATATTCGGACTGACGGACTTTTTGCAACGAATTTTGCTCGATATTTGACAAAAAGAAATTCCATCCGTCGAGATCAAAATGTTTTCGAGTTATCTTTTTCACAGACAGACAGACTGACGGACATTTTCCAAAAATGTATTTTCCGAACTCAGGGAAGTATTAAACGGGGAGTTTCGTCAAAATTTCGATTACGAATTTTTTTATGATTGCTATACAGTCTCTTTATTACGTGTGCGGAAAAGTAAAAGCACTGAAGTTGTAATTGTTGTTAATCTTTTTTTCTATCCTTTTATTAGTTCATCTGAGGATTTATAAAGTGGTAGGGCCAATACTGTAATACTACAACTGCTACAGGAAGGACGCTCATTTAATTTCGTTTTAAAAATAAAGTTTTTTCACTGTTAAGTTATTTAACTTATAATATCATTTTGAAAGTAATGATTTACGCAAAATATTTACACTGAAGCATAAAAAAAAAAATTGAATCTCAGGATAAAAGAAATATGTGAAACTGGGAAGACAAAATTGGAGGGATGTTTTTTTTTCAGTGTATGTACAGGTGTGCGTTGTGTGTATTTGTCTCATGAATGTACATCTGTGTACATGCTTTACTTAAAATAACTAGGCTGGCCAGCAAAGCTTTGAATCTAATATGCTTGCTCTAATTCTGTCATTTTGTTTGCAATTGAATTTATTCTTGTCTTTTTTTTTTTCTGTTTCAGATCTAAAAGGTGATGAGTTACTCCGAAAATTTAACTTACCAATGGACACTTTTATGTTTTTTGGGTCTTTTCAATGAATACGTAAGTTTACTCTGAATATTTTATAATTTCCTAATTTAATTTTAACGACGAAATGAGAGAGTATTTCAAGCAGTAAGAAGATGGAGTCATATTGATCTTTTCTAATGCCCATGGAATTATCTATTTGTGTCTTAATTCATCAAAATAAATCATCTATTCATCGCACAAAAAACGGTTCAATTAAAAAAGGAATACATCTATCGACAGGGCAATTAGAACAGCCTTCAGCAACAACAGACAGTACACAAAGGTCTTTAATATAGGTTTCGGTTTCGTTTCCAAAATTCACGGTTTTTGCTTAGTTCCTGTACAATCAAATCAACTGAAATGGCGCTGCAATCATTTACCAAATACCGAAGAAAAACCTCTGACTCTCTTTCTCTACAACAGATTAATTTCGTTTGTAGAGAAAGTTTCTTCTGTTTTAAAAGATACAAAAGTTGTCCCAGCCCGTATGCCAACGGGAATAAATAATTAATATAAATAATTCAGTAGTTATATAAATCATATAAATACTGAAAGAACTAAATTTAACTGAAATTTGGGATTCTCTGTAAATTATATAACAAAAGATAGGGTGAAATATGTTACGGTTTTATGAAATGCATTACTCTGCTTTTATGTTGAAATACTACGCAAATAATTTTGGCAACATTATTTTCAGAATGTATCTATTATTAACGTGTTGTTGTAGTACATTTAAAAAACATATTACATTTTAAACAAAAAATTCACTTTTCCCACACATAGATGGCAGCATGATAAATATATAATTAGCACCAAAATTATTGTTATTAATTTCATTTCAATCCTTTTATTTTTAGCAAAAAATTGGTATGATGGAACCAATACCATGTAGCAGCCAGTAGAAGGGCATCATCTAATATTGTATCTAAAAAAAGGCTTTCTTTTGTTATTTAGCATGAACTTTTACATTTTTTTAGATGTTGGTGTGGTCACGAGACGCTGGTGAAAATTACTCTTTGAGAAGTCAGTACATTTCGCGAATGTGGTCTGATTGGACCCCTTGGTCAGTCTGCAGCAGGACATGCGGAGGAGGTGTTAGACAACGCAACAGATCTTGTAAAGCAAGGTGGGTGTATTTTGTAATGAAATAATTTTCATATTAGATTACATATTATATATCAGACGGTATGTTTAGAGTATTGGTAATTAAAATTAAAAATTATTTATCTCTTGCATAATCTGATCTTCTTAAATTATGAAAAGGTACGATTTGTCATCTGCAAAGAATTAAAGGGCAAACGTTCGTTTGATAATATGTTAGTTATCTAAATATATGAGAAGGTTCAACTTCTCTACGATGTATATGATTTTTCTTCTGTTTATTTGTTGATATGGTTATTTGTTCAATGAAACTTTCATAACAATAGACAACATAAAAATTTATATATATATATATATATGTATCTATATATTTAAAATCTAGTATACTTATAAAAAAGCTCTATCTCTGTGTGTGTTGGCGCTCTACAGGCCAGACCGCTTGACTTACAGCTACCAAATTTGGTACATGTATACCTTGAAGGTCGGGAATGTGCACCTGGGGTCACTTTTTGTTGAATTTTTAATTAGAATTTTAATTATTAATTAAAAAATAACTTTCCCGCCAAAAAATCTTCATTTTCCCTACCGCCAAATGAGTAAGGCTTCAATTTTTTTTTCCAATAGTAATCAGGTTAGGCTTAACATTTTTCGGCCGATTATTTCAAACGATTCTGTTTATTTTCTTAATGTTTGATGCATTGAAAATTAAACATTGTTAATCAATCGATCTTTCCAATTCATTCTGAAGTACTTTTGAAATAAAATAAAACGGAGTAAAGGGAATTAAAAATTTCTAATCTGCATAGCGTTACCCCAACTGGAGTAGAAAAATTCGTGCATTTGCGTTACCATAACTGGTGTTGAAAATTCACGCATGGACATTGTATTCTGATTGTTGACAACTATTTTCAACGGATGCGGACTTCATTAAAATTATATTTGGGTTAGTTGTATACTTTTGTAATTAAATTGTATTTATATTAGTTATATATTTTTTGTATACGCTTATAGTTTTAAGCACATCTTTTTTTAAGTAGATTTTTTTAACCCGTTTTCGACCGATTATTTTAAACGATTCTGTTTATTTTCTTAGTGTTTGATGCATTTAAAATTAAACATTGTTAATGAATCGATCTGTTCATGAGGAATCTGAGAAAAATTTGACAAATTCTTGAGATATTGCATAAATTAAGAAAGATATTCTTTAGTGCCCATAAGGTTTAAATGCTCAGTGACTCTGTTTTCAGTAATCATATTATTAAAAAAATGCTTTGTTTCAGTAAAAAATATTATTTTATCAATTGCAGATTAATTCTTTCCACTTTAATTTAAAGTATAAATTCTACGGGAGCTAACAGAAAATGAGAGAGATACATTTTACGTTATGGCTGAAGGCCTTTATAATATTATGAGTGAATTATATGACTATCAAAATGTGAAGTTTTAAAATATTTTGATGAAGAAGCTATTAAAGTAGGAATTACATAAAATATTTAATTATTAAAATTTTAACGAGCATTAAGATCAGCGAACCGGCTGGTCGCCAAAGGCGGTTCGTAATAAATAAAGCCAATGAATCGCTCACCTAACCCCAAGCATACGCCCGAAGTTGCCATTTTTTATTTCATGAGAAAGCTTATGGACTCTAGATATGTCTTCAAGAGACACTTGTTCTTCTTCACTTTCCAATTTTGAAAGAAATCGGAAAAACTTAACTTCATAAAGTTTCATAATTAATTCGTTTTCCTAGATTCAGCCAATTTTCTCTGTCAAATTTAACTTTTCTCTTGTATTTCAAAGCAATTAATTTCCAATGTCTGCTTCATTTTTAGTGTAGCATACATATTCAGTGCTGAATATTTGTTATGCAAAATTTCGTTTTTAAATAAATTTTCACTTTAACCGTCGGAAAAATACAGTTATAAATAACCTTGTTATTAATTAAATTATTAAGAATTAATTAAAGAAAATGCAAAATATTATTGATGGAAATTAAAACAATCCACAATAGAACTCATGCAGCTTACGTAATAAATCGGACAAAATACAGCAAAAAAGACTGTCATGTGAAAAGAATATAGTCATATTGTCTAAACTGATTATTTTTTATAAGCGAATTATTTTTTATTAGCTAATAGCAGTTGCTCTATTTTTTTATATTAATTTTGTATTAAGAAGATTGATTGTCTTACAAATATCTCATTATAGAATGGTTGGATATAGAACTTCAGACAATGCGTGTGTAGGAGATACTGTAGAATACGAGCTATGTTCGAGACATGTAAGTGATATTTTAACAATAATAATTTTTTTTCATGTCTAATTGTATTTGAGCTATGATTCTTACATAAATTTGATTAAATGCGGTAAATCTTTGGCAAATGGGGTTATTATATTCATTAAAACAGTGCAACACGCTAAAATCAAATTCCACAAGATTGTTGGGTGTATAAATTTGGTTCTGTCGTTTTTGTTTAGAAAAAAAAGCATTTGTTTGTTGTAACAGTTAACGATCGCCCCATTTAAAACATTTCTTCTCGAAAACTTCAGTATGTGTCTTTCTTTCAAATAATAAACAAATTCACCAAAAAAAGATCTTCTTGTTTAGATGCCATCCAGTTAAGTTATTTTTTTATATCTGCATAAGAATGGAACTCCCCCCCAGTAAGACACTTTACATGGTGAGAGACAAATAGTAGTCTGAAGGAGCAACATCTGGTGAATGCAGTAGATAGGGCAACACATCCCAGATAAATGATTCTATAGATTGTTGTGTTGATATTTTGCTAGAAACACGTGGGCGAGCATTTTCTTGTTAAAAAACAACCTTTATATGTCTTTTACCATATTCCTTCAATGCTTCATTTAAAATGATCAACTGTTGCTTGTATCCATCACCATCGATGGTTTCATCAAGTAATCCTTCCAAATCTGCATCTTGAATTTTTTAATGGCTTACAATGCTCTTTGTTTTGTACATTGAAGTCACAATTTTTAAATAGCAGAAACCACACTTCACAAACTGTATTCGATGGGGCATGTTTACCATAAATATCTAACAGCAACTGGTGTATTTCTGCTGCAGTTTTTTGCAGTTGCAATGAAATAATGTAGCAAAACTTCCGGAAATGTTTGTTTGACATAAAATCCGACATGTATTCTACACTAAAAAAAAAAAATTTTAAATATTAACCAGAAATCACACGCTAATTTTTAAAGGCCTTTGTCAGACAACTTCAAATAAAATATTCCCAATTTGCAAGCAAACAGTACTACTAACGCCATCTATTAAAAATGGACAGAGTCATATTTATACACTCAATAACTTCTTGTGGGAATTTAAATCAGATCATCGCAGAAATGCATACTTCTATTTTGATAAAAACCAATATGAGTGCCCTCTCCCCCTAAAGTTTTCGCGTATACTTCCTAGTAAAAGTTTTATTCTGTACATAAAGCAGAAAAACTGTGAACAATGAGCTACGAACGCGGTGAATGTTGTAGCGGATTGAGATAAGCGAGGATAGAACCTGGGACCTTGTGGTTCGCAGCCCAGTAACATGACCACAATATAAAAGCAATTGCTCGGGTAACGTAGCTGTTAACTGGCTTATAAGCTATTCACCACAATGCCAAGAGAATATACGTGGCATAGAGAAAGTTTTGCAATTGTCAAATATTCAAACTCGAGATTTCGACGAATATCCACGTTTAAGATCTCGACAAACGTATTTTTGGAAATTGTCACTCTATCTGTTCGTGACAAAGATAATTCTAAAACGATTTGAACTAAAAGAATGAAATTTGGTATACGATCTTTAAACAAAATTTGTAAATTTCTATCAAATTTTCAGCAAAGTCTGTCTGTCCGGCTGTCTTAATATAAGTTGATACGATAACTACAAAGCAAATAGAGCAAGATGGATAAGATTCAATGCATAGATTTAATATCTATAATGTGGATGCCTGTTAAATTTTGAACCAAATCCAGTAAGCGCTTGAACGTCAATCGCTTTGTACTTTCAGACACATATAAACGCCATAGTTAAAAAAGTACAGTGATTTAAATATATCAAAATAAGAAGAGGATTTTGTGACTACGAGGGCAGTTTTGTGTCAAATTTTTGTTTCAATCGGTTGAGAAAAACGCGTCTAAAGCACAAATTTTATTTTAGGATACTGTGGTGAAAGCTTATAAGCCAGTTAACAGCTACGTTACCCGAGCAATTGCTTTTATATTGTGGTCAAGTTACTGGGATGCGAACCACAAGGTCCCAGGTTCTATCCTCGCTCATACCATTTCACCACAATACTATTTACCACATACCAGGAATCAATCGCCAAATAACTCGCCAAGGATGACACGATAGATTAAGAAAAAATGCTAGATTCAAACCAAATGTCAATATTTCGTAACTATCGTATTCCAGTGCCATGCCAGGCCTTCTCTGGCATGACAAATCTATTAGAGAGTATGCGAGAAAGTTTTGGGAAGACCATTTCCACAAGTTGAAATCACTATTTCGATGTAACGTCTGCACACAAGATCAGTTTTTTACTTTCTGCTGAAAAAGTATTGTAATCGTCAAGAAATTGGAACTGGACATAACCACGGTTTAACCCTTTAACCGGTCGGAACGTAGAAAGTCGTCCTAACAAACCACTTCTATAACGATTCGAACATAGAAAGTCTTGATAGATGACATTCAATGGGTTAAACCTCCCCGAGTTCGAAAAACACATTTATGGAAAATGTCCGTCTGTCTGTGACAAAGATAACTCAAAAACTCTTCGAGCTAGCTAGACTGATGAAATTTTGTATATGATCTTAAAACTGCATTTGTATATTTCTGTCAAATTTTGAGTAAAATCTGTTCAGAAAAAGGCCGCCTATCCGGTTGTTTGAATGTAAATTACCGCAATAATTACGAAACGAAAAGAGTTTGATAGACAAAAATTTGATACACTGATTTAACATCTGTAGTGTATACACCTGTCGAATGTTGAGACAAATCCAATGATGAGCTGACCGTCTGTCGGTCTGTATTTTCAGAAAATTATAAACGCGATAGATCAAAAACGCATAATTAAAATATATCAAATTTGATATCGGATTTTTTTACTACAAGAAATTTTTGCTTCAATCGATTGAGAAAAACGTGTCAAAAACACAAATTCGACTTTTGGATACTATTAGCACATACCAGGGATTAATTAATAGCCAAATAATACGCCAAGAATAACACTATGTTTTAATAAAAATGCTAAAATCACGCCAAAATTTAATATTTCTGTACCTATTGTACGCCAGCAATAAAGCAAGTACCTATTGTACGCATATATAAAGCAATCCGCCAGTCATTAGAGAGTATGAGAAAAGGTTTTGGAGGACCTCTCCCGCTGTTTGTTTTTTTAACTGAAGTGAATTATTATGTATATGATACCCGATAGAAAGCACAGTATAATTCAAATCTGCAATTGTAAATGATAAATGCATTCATTGCACAACTTGAAAATCGTAGAATACATAAAACTTAATTATTTTCCGACCCGCGGGAGAAGCAGTTGGGGAATCGAGGAGTAGAACTTCTACTACATTTTATAAGAAATTTCATATTTATAAATTTCAAATTCTTTTGCTTTTGTTTCTAGGCTTGTTCGCCGTCCGAGAAAGAATTCCTGGACTACCAGTGCTCGCGGCGAAATGGTCAAACAATAGCTGGTAAAAGAATCGATGAATGGATACCAAATCGATATGGTAAACGACGGTTTTATTTCAATACTACCTTTCTTTTACAGAATCAACAATTGCTGCCGAAACTATAGATTTTTTAAAAATGTCATTTAGAAACGGTGACAAAAAATATATTAAACTGTGACTTTTTAAAAATGGAATTGCTAGGCTTTTTATTCTTTCTACTCCTTTACAATCGAATGAATTAAAATCTGTTACCCCTAGAGATACTGAGTCATAATTAGGTAAATGGCAAATAGATATTTAAATATTATATTAGACATTATATTAGACAAATACAATATTATATTAGACAAATTGGGACATTTTAATTAAGCAATTAAATACAAAAAATATATTGTCGTATTCAAACACTCTCTGGTGGGGGGGAGAGATTCCTTAATCTCTTTTCAATAATTTCTAGATGGTTATTGCTTGTTAGTCCCTCAACCAATTCTTCAAGAGGAGTTTGAGGGGGAATATCAAATACCAAGAATCTGTCAATTACATTTTCCCAAATGACACCGGTCGAAAGGGGAGTTTACACGATTTTATCCAACCTTAAGATTTGATCAGCGTACACAGAGTCCGGTTTCCAGAAAATGTGATTTCCTTGTCTTGTGAATTTAATATTTGAATTTTTACTGTACCAGAGTTGTTTAATAAAGGCTTGTATAAGAAATGGGTTTATAGGAAGGATTTTAGATGCTAATCTCGGTTGTACAAAGTTATGTTAATTTCTTCATATTACCTTTGGTCAATTCAAATAATGAGTTCGTTAGTAGATTTTCCACTCTGTAAAAAGTTTTCATTAGAAGTAAGTTGCATTTTGATGCTAGTCGAACCCTGCATTATTAAGGTAATATTTTCCAAAGAAGAGTACGAAACAATAAAAGCCGAGTGACTCAGCTTAAAAGAGTACAAATTTTGCTGCTTTTAAATAAAAAAGATACAAGAAATAAAAGAAGATAAGCTTGCCATCTTTTAGAAAATAAGACAAAAACAAAAACTGCGAAAAACAAACAAACTGGAAAACCAAACTTTCAGATATCGCATCATACAATATCTAAAATATCCAAATTTCATTTTTCAATTTTATAACTATTATGTAAACAATCTGACATGTGAAGCTCCAAGACGCACATATATGCAGATACACACGCATATTTTGTTTTATTAGTAGATACAGAGATAGAACTTCTTTCTTAAATAAATAATTCAATTGATATTTAGTTTGAAAAAACAATTTTTTCCTTCAAGGGAAATTTATTCGTGCCCTGATTAAAAAGTTCAGAACATTGTGAAAACATGAAATTTTGCATGAATTTTTAAATGATACAATGAAAAATTGTATATTCAAGTATTTTTTATGTTAGTTACACTGTTTTTTTTGGGGGAGGGGCGGTATCGAAAAGAATTACATAGTCTACACTAAAACACTTTTATGTTAATTGAAAAAAAATTATTGATTGAAATTTTCAACGAGCAATACATTCTGTGAAAAAAAATTTACAACTTATGAAATTTTGATGCAATGAAAACAATTGTTGTGACTTTTTACAACCCCTATTATTTTCAGGTAGGAACCCTTGCGAGCTGCAGTGCTGGTCCAAAGACAGGTCCCTGATGTACAGCTTCGGGAAAGTGATCGACGGCACCCCCTGCCCGGCTTCAAATCCCAAAGACCCGGCTCTATGTGTCAACGGTAGGTGCACGGTACGTAATTGAAGTTACGTGGATTAAACAGAAGTTTGCTTTTTAATGTAAAGTGCAGGGTGATTTAAAAGATGGTTCAGATTTAAAATATCTGTAAGGAAAACGGCAAAAGAAAGATACAAACGATACATCACCAAATTTTTAAAAAATTCAAAGTTTTATCATTTGCTTTCGTGTAATCTCAATAAAAGAAGCGCTGATGCTTGCTTACAAGAAAATAACAATGCCTCAGGAACTTGTCCGTACGGAATATGCAAACATTGAATATATTGCTGCATTGCAAAGTGTATTTCGTTGTCATTTCAACAGAAAAATGTCTCGTCAGAATTATGATTGGATTACATCGAATTTATAGTTTTTACACAAGAAATTCGTAGTAGGTTGCATTTCCAATCAGCGGCAGTAGTTCCCAGAACTTTCTCTCATACCCTTCAGTAAAGATCATATCCCTACTTTCTCCGCATAAAATTCGGAATCTTGGCAAGGTCGCAATACCTTGCGTGGCATTGGTGAACAGTAGTTACGAAATATAGATCTTTGGCGTGAATCTAATATTTTTATTGAGTTTATCGCGAGAAAATGTATTGGGTCATTTTTTTGCTAACCAATTGACATTAAAATTTGGCACAAAATCACTGCTGTAGTCATAAGACATCATACTAAATGCTATTGAATTTAGTCATTGCTTATATGAGATAATGTTCTTTCATACATGCGAAGATACAGACCGACAGATGGTCAACCGTTAGAGAGATTTCAATGAAAATTTGGAAAGAATCTATATTTTCGATAATATACATGTTTACCAAGTTTTATATACCCTAGTACTTTGCGTTTTGTGGTAATCATATTCACTTTTACTCGAACAGCCAGATACAGATTTACATTGAATGGATTTTGTCCATAATTTGATAAAAATTTGCAAATTTGTTCCTAAGTACATTTGCCAAAATTCATCTATATTGAGTTGTCGTGTTCATAGACTAAAAAACATAATGTGAAAAATATGTTTTTCTGACTCGGGAGTTCAGAAACGTGGACATTCGTCAAAATCTCGAGTGCGAATTCTTTGACGATTATAGTACTCCCTCTGCAAGTATAAAGGAAAATTAAAAAATATATATTGGCCACCCCTCGTATATCAGATGGAAATGTCAACTTTCGAAAATAGCCTAAGAAATCCACAAGAGGAAAATCAAAGAATTTGGAAATTTTTCAACCACTGGATTATGCTTAAAACCGATGCATTTAAATTTACCTATATCTTCAAAATCTGCTAGTTCGAATTGTTACATTACATAATATGGCAAGAAATGGACTTCCTGTTCGATATTTGTCATATAACAAAGGGAACTGATGTTGAATGCATAGAATAAAACTTTCTGATGTATCTATATCTATTACCTATTATGTATCTATATATATTGCCGTTCATTATAAATAATCATTTTTTAGATCTACTGCTCTATTTTGAATAACCCTATAAAAATACATTATCCTAAAACTATCTGATATTCTTATATCTTGGTATAGCGATTTAAATGTTTAAATAATTAGAAGAAAAAATCCTATAAATCATTTTCACAGCCCCAAGTATTGTTCCGATTTCGGTAATTTTTATTTTCGATGAAATCTTACAACCTTTAGATATGACTTGTATAGTTTACCAACAATCATCTTACATTTCCGGAAAAAAACTTTCTGAACATTACTTCACGGTACACTCTATTGGAGGGCGGGTGAACAGAGATCCCCGGTAGAGGTGTCCTAATCCTGTACTTATTTCGCCAACTTTAATTTCGCTCTGAAAATTGCGATATTTAAATACATTATCACTTATCGTCTGTCCATCTTTTTCTGCTTTGCATTCTTGAGAAGAATCGTAAAATAGAATTTAACACTGCCCATAGCCTCAAAAAAATGGATTGATTTCTCCGATTAAATTTCGCCATTTTACTTCTGTAGTTAACTTTCAATATGCTTTATATTTATTGTTGAAGTATAATTTTAAAATATATTCTGGTTTTATAAGAAGTATTTCATCAAAGTTAGTTCACGTGATTAAATAAATACTATTTATTTCGTAAGCGAAGAACAGGTTGCCTAATATAGCTAGTGAATCATAAAATATTTCTGAAAAAAGTTGTAAATTTTTACGATCATCGGTTTCTTACATTTATGACAAACTTCTTGCGTCAATAAAAATAAAATGGAATCGATATTTCAGCTGCATACGAAATTATTTTTAAGGATTAGAATAATCAGAACATGAAATACATAGCATCTTTCACAATTTGTGAATTCGAAGTAGGCTTATAAACTATATGCACATCAGCGCAATACACTTAAACTTATTAGCTCAAATGCAAACTGTTTAAAACGCAAAAAAAAAAAAAAAAATTAAAATTATTGTACCTTATTTTATTGAAATCTACTAATTGCTAAAATGCAATCACATTGCATTTTAGCATGAATTTAAGGAGAAAGCATTGTGTTGTCCACGAACGGCTTGAACTTTCTCTTATCCCCAGTATTAGACTATTGAAAAAAGATGATTTGGTGTGATTTTATGAAGTTTATTGGCGCAACAGCCATTTTTGTTTAAACTGCACCAAACATATGGTGAGAGTGATCTGTCAACCTATAAAATCTGTTAAATGCAGTCACATGGTAAAACACAATCCAAAGTTATTTAAGAATCATATAAAAAAAGTAAAAGCCAATTATTTTTTTAACATAAAAAAAGATGGGGATGGGGAACTTTATGAAGAATGCCTTTTAATTTAATGTGAGGAGAATGAAAGCAGCGAATGCGTTCATGCGTTAAATTGTGAAGAACAGTCATAAGACACTGACATACTGTATATCAGGATGTGGGTTTCCTGTTGACAAAAAAAAAGGAGCAGAAAAAAGTGGACGTTTGATCTAAGGGGTGGAAAAGGAATGACATAGCAAATCCCCGCAAATAAATATCGAAGGCAGCTTCTTTGAAGATAAGCGAGAATTGATAGTTTCAAGAATGTGTTAATATATAAAGCAATCCTATATTATTTGAGAGAGTCTATATATTTAAAATGATAAAGAAAGCCTATGAACCAGTCGCCCAGCTCTGATTCTGGAAAATAAAAAGAATTTTTGATATTTGAAAGTTTATAACTTCTAAATATGTCTTCAAATGTATTGTTTAAGTTCTTGTGGTATGCTTTATATCTGTTCTCTTTTGTGACCAACAGCCTGTTGACTGCGCTGGCTACCTCGGAACGGACAACCGACGTGACCAGTGTGGCGTGTGCCGGGGAAATAATTCTACTTGCGTCAAATACCAAAACACATTTTGGAAACGCCCAAGGAACGCCCTCAACACCGATGGGAAGAAAGGTGCTGCTCTCTTTAAATTTCTTTTATGTGATGCATGCAATCTCTGCTAATAATAAAGTGTGTGTGTGTGTGTGTGTGTGTGTGTGTGTGTGTGTGTGTGTGTGTGTGTGTGTGTGTGTGTGTGTGTGTGTGTGTGTGTGTGTGTGTGTGTGTGTGTGTGTGTGTGTGTGTGTGTGTGTGTGTGTGTGTGTGTGTGTGTGTGTGTGATATTATTAACCATAACGGATTTAAAAGTTTAGTTATTATTAATAATTTTCGATTATCAATACAATTACAATAACCGAATATACAATTATTATCAATACAATATTATTACTAATAATATTGCTATTATTATTAGTAATCAATTAATCACACTGAGTAAAATTGCATAAACCTTTTAAAAAACAACAATTTTTTAGAACAATTTTAATCCTTATAATGTGATTTTAACAAGAAAATAAACAATCAGTTTATTATTATTAATATTTTGAGGTATTTATTTGTTACTTCTTATTAATTCTACTTCGATAGAATTAAATTCTACATCAATAGAATTAAAATCTAATTGTTTTATTTCCTTATTTTCACCTCGGTGCTCTTTTTTTAAAAATTTAATTAGAATTTTAATTAATTAAAAATTAAGGTGAATTTTGCCATTTTTCCCTTGATAACTACCAAAAATATCATTGCATAAAAAATGAATTTTATAACATTTCAAAATTTTAAAAATTGACTTTTTAATAGTTGCGCAAATTTTTGCTGAATTTTGGCAATTTTTTAAAGTATTTTTTGCGTGCTTTCCAACAATAGATTGATTGCATTCTTATCCTGAAATTCAAACCCTTTTCATCGTTCCATTAAATATTTTATTATGCGATTTCTTCCATTGCTGAAATTCAAGAAGAATTCTATTTAATATCTGCTACAAAAGACAAATTAAAAAATGAATTTACAATATCGCGAAATTTAGAAAGATAAAAAGGATATTTATATTTTTAATAACGCTATGACGTCATGGGACATGCCTCCACAAGAAAGATCTATGTACCGAATTAACAGAAGTTAAGTAAAACAATTAAAATAAAAGTTCTTTAATATCGGACAATTTGGCGGTATTATGAACATGAAGTTATGAAAAACGACTTATATGAAATGAAATAGGGTCAATATTCCAAACGAACCAATAGGTAAGAAATAGATATTTGTAACATTCTAACAATCTGATTTTGAAATTTTGATGGATCATTCGTGTTTCATGTCTATCTGATTGCGGTAAAAAAAATAGTTTTGAAACTGTGGTTATCTAAACGGAGCAATTCAGAAACGCAGGAAGCAAGATGAATGAAAAATGGCGTTTGTATGAAATTTGGACAAACTTCATTAGGGTGAATATTTCTTTTTCAAATATACATTCAGTTGTTTTCTCCATATTATAAAAGTAAACAGAAACGTTCCATATTGTTACGGAAATCGAAGGCGGGTAAAGGGTCAAAGAAATCTAACACGACGGATAATGGGAAAACAATCTCACAAAGTTAAAAACTAAGCGTTCTATTCATGTTTCTTTATTCTAAAAGAAAGAACGGTAATATAGATAACAAAAACACAGCCTAGACGTACACAAAAATCAATATTTGTACACCACAACATGAACAAACAGGAAGTCAGTAATTAAATCATGGCACAATCAACAGCACTTGGCATCACAGTAAGATCTATTCTCCAAAAAGAGAATTGATGCTCGTTTCTCTATATCAACTATTATAATCTCCCCACAGAGTATGAAGGGCCTTAAAAGAATCTGCAGATATCGATTCTTAATAGAGATTTAATCAAAATTCTTATATTTTCCGGAACCTTCATTTTTGTTTCAAATATTCGTCGTGATTGTCAACTAAGTTAGAGTCATAGTTCTGGCATTCATCAAGAATCTTTATAAATCTATCTTTCCTATTACATGGCTCACAGGAGTATCTTTGAATTTCTAAGAGCTATAAATTTTTTCCATTTTATATGAAAACTTTTGGGATTTTAAACATTTTCTTGGAATTTTTTCCATAATTGGAGTCATAATTTTAAGACCTTTTGTCTTTTAAACTTATTGTGCTTTCTTTTTATAAGTGTAAAACGTTGTTTGTATTTTAACCTTGAGGAAATGTTTTGTTTAACAATCATATGGTAATATACACATACCACTTGTTTTGGCGCAGCATAGCCAGTTTTGGCTCTTGCGCCATAAAACTCCAATATCCATCCATCCATCCATCCATCCCTATTACATGGCTAGCATCGCATAAAAATTGCATCACATTTTCTTAACAATAACAATGAATGAAAATTTAAATGCACTTGGCTATTTGACTCCAATGAAATTATTGCATTCATTTTTAATTCTTTTCTTCTAATTTTTTCTTAATTCTTATATTTTACTCACTTTCAAGAAAAATGTTACATCTATATAATTTTTTCTTTTCCATTAATGAATGTCCCTCGGGGGGGGGGCACCTCGAAATGGGGATGAGATGCTTCCAGCATGGTGGTTGGATCTCACCACCCTGGAGGGTACACAAATAGGTGAGGGATATGACTCCTCCCATCGATGACGGGACGTACTTCCTTTGGGGAGGGTTGAACCGTGACCGGTGATGGTCCTTAGGACTCAACTAAAGTTCCTGCCAGTGTTGCTGTTGCGACAGTCCAGTCATTCAGCCCTATGGTTTAAATCCGCGTGCCTTCGTGACGGGTCGGAGAGACAGTTGGTTGACTTTCCATTAATGAATCTTGCTATTTACATTCAATTATGTTTATTTTAATTATTTTATAGCATTATTTCGTGCTCATTTCTAATCTCTAAATCAATCCAATTCTTTCTTTCTGTACTTCACAAAAGTGAACACAAAACTCACAAAGTTCTATCTACTTATCACAAACATTAGCAATAATAAAACGTCAGAACTTCTTTACTGAGATTGCTGTTGAATTCGGTCCATTTTTCACGCTTACTCTCCGCGAAAAAGTTTTGTTTTAGACTGTCGCATCGAGACTTCGATGAATCAATCACTTCTGCCAATTACCTCTACTGTAAATAAATGGTTCTCATTTCTGTCAATAGCTTCATGGCTTAGATTTGAGTCTGTGTTCATTCTCGTGCTACACACGCTGTTAGAAGGACAATTAAATACTTCAAGATGAAATAGAAATTGGAACTTGAAAAAAAAATACATAAAAGTATAAATAATAAACTTTCCAGCTTGAGAAATCCACATTAAAAGTGAATTGAAACAGAGTATCTGTAATTTAGAAGCTTTGAAAGATGTTATGATTATATTTTTGTAATATAATAAGAATACTGAAGTCTTATTTCTCCATATTAAATCCAGAATGGCAAACGGAAAAAAATTAACTGGAACGGCAAATTAGACTTGCATCACATGATTATGCGTAAATTCAATTTTAGCAGAATTTAGTAATCACTTCCGCTCTATCTGTTTCAGTATCATTGTCTGTATTATTGTTTGAATGCTAATATTTAGTTTTATTATTTATTTAATCACATTGTATAAAGTTATGACTGAGTCTGTGAATGAATTTTATATTTACTCCATTCTTTTTAAATAAACATTAATTTTCTTATAGATCGCCATTACGATTACAACGAAATCTTCACTATACCAGCTGAAGCTACCCACATTGTGGTATCCGAAGCAAGCGACACAAATTTCCTCGGTGTGTGAGATATTTCGCCTCCTCTTTTTTATTATTTCATAATTATATCTCATTTTTATTACTTTCTTGTTTACGTAATATAAAGATAATGTTACGAATCTGTGATGCGGCTTCCCAGCATAGTTGGTTCCAACATCAGAAAGAATGTTTTACAGTCATCTGCATTGGACGGAGTACGGGTGTCGCGTCGGAGGCCCCAGAGCTTGGCGACCATTTGGCGACTTTGAGACCAAAATAGATTATACCCGAAACATCGAGAATTTTCCCGACCCGTCCATTAGGAACCGAGATACGCCTCGAACGTTCCTGCTTGGTTGAGAGGCTTCAACCCCCTCCTCCTGAGACCTATAAAAGGAGGCAGTTGCAGCTGCCAGAGTAGTAGTAGTCGGAATCGATGGTGAAGAAGGAGTCTTCCAGAGATTAGCGGAGCAGCGACGGAGTCAAGCTAGTGCTGAACTAAGCTGTACGCTACTGTCTGCAGTAGAGTCTTGTTGTATGCTGCACGTCTCGGCTGAAGATAATCGTCTTCTGTGTTGTATATAGTTGTCGTCCTTGTGCTGCCCTGTGTGTCTTCGTGTAAATAAACGTCGTTGTTTCTTTTTCTACTGCCGCCTGCTGATGGAGCGTTCCCCACACCATATCACTTCCACTATCCAAACGAACCCCGGAAATTTCGTAACAATAGTATAATAATTGTCAAAAAAATTCCAATTCGAGATTTTGATAAATTTCCACGTTTCAAACCTACTTTCCAGAGTTCAGAAATCACATTTTTGGAAAATGTCCAGTTGTCTGACTGTGACAAAGATAGCCCAAAAACGCTTTGAATTAGATGAGTGAAATTTAGTATATATTTTTTACACCAAATTTCACAACTACGGTCCAATACAAATACGGTTCTTGTATCAAATTTTGAATAAAATCTCTTCAGAGCAAGTCCGACTGTTCAAATATAAGTTACACGATAACTAGAAAAAGAAAGAATCAGATCGATAAGATTCGGTACAGAGGTTTAACATCTATAGTGTAGACATCTGTCAAAGTTTGGGCCGAAACCAACAACAGGTTGACTTTCTGTCGGTCTGTACTTTGAAAAATATGTGAGGGCGATAATTCAAAAACAATGCGACTTAAATGTATCAAATTTGGTGTGAGATTTTGTGACCACAAGTTTAATTTTTTGTCAAATCTTTGTTTCAATCGGTTGAGAAAAGCGTGTCTTAAACACTTTTTTTTTGGGGGGGGGGGGGATAAAAAAAAGTGCTATTTTAGATAAAACCCGTTTTTTTTTTTTTTTTTCGATGTCTAAAGCACAATTTTGGTATAATTGGTACTAAAGCCCAATTTTGGTATAATTGGTACTAAAGCCCAATTTTGGTATAATTGGTACTAAAGCACAATTTTGGTATAATTGGTACTAAAGCACAATACTATTAACACATGATTGGGATTAATTGTCAAGGATGACAGGATAGTTCAGGAAAAAATGATAAAATTCACGCCAAAAGTTAATACTTCATAACTATTGTTCGCCAATGGTACGCCAAGGCTGTTATGACATGTTTATTAGAGAGTATTTACGAAAGTTATTGGGGAGACCACGTGATTTGGAATATAAAGGAAATGTAATTTTGATATTGAATTATTACCCGTATATATTTATTGGTATCATCTTGAAATAAATATATACTAAATTCAATTTTGTTTAGGTCATCAATCATACACGTTGAAAATAAAAATAAAAATCCTTTTGAAGTTTGAATCAATTATAAGACTGTTCTTCAGGAATATAGATTTTTCTTTTCACAATCGGTGACAAGCTCTAAATTAAAAATTCTCCTACAATTCAATTCCTCTCAAAATTCTTCTTTAAAAAAGCAATTATTACTTTTCATGTATAGAAAATAGAAAAAGAAAATACTGTAGACTGTTGTAATGTAACTCAAATATGCAACGAGCTATAAGTACATGAAATTCAAAATCCATTTTAAATTATACATTATAGGTAATTATTTGCATTAGAAATATTTAAAAAATTTTTTTGAAAAGGCACTGATGAAATATTGTTACGCAAAATTCAAACGCCTTCCTTGGGTTGTACACAATCTAACATATCAGTAAAGGATAACGATACTTTACTGTACACAAACTCGAACATAAGTAACAAAATACTGACGAAGCATTCATAAAACAGTGCTTGAAGAAATCAACAACATAAAGCGTAATTTTAGAAACATCTTGTATGTGAAAGCTTTAGTATTTTCATCTCCCTCATAACATTTTAAGATTGAAAACAAGTATCGTACGAATTTTAGTCTAAAAAAATTAATGCATTGCATTACAACAGGAGTCCTTAAACTATAGGCCGTGACAACATCTTGAATGTATATGCAACTTTCTACAATTTGTAAAAATGCGAAATAAATTTCAAATTTTCATCAAACTATACGATAGTAACACGACAAGAAAACGCGCAATACATAAACAAGTGACTCGTGTGTGTTTAGATCCCTCCCTCTAATCAGAAATTCCTTTTCATTATGAACGTTTAGTTCGGTGTTCATACGCATTAATTTTGAAGCGGTTCATTATCATTTATATAAAAAATCGCTATATTTAATAATAAATATTTTTTTTTTCTTAACAAAAATTCTTTGCTGACCCATAAAACTTTTTCGGAAAGAACCTGTGCTATTCTTCTCTAAAAAAAAAATAATGTTCTTAGAAAAAAATGGATCACTTTAGATTTGTTTTCTAAAAAGTGAATCGGATTATTTAAATTTTGGGAACCTCTCCTCTATATTACAGAATATGACGATAAAAGAAGGTTAACTTTTTTTCTTCTTCTTCTTTCTTAGCTTTAATGGACCTAAAAACAAACTATTTTGTGAACGGGAACTGGCGAGTACAATCTCCTGGTCGAGTCTTCATCCACGGGGCGGAATTCATGTACAACAGGACATGGGACGGACGAGAGCGCCTGTCTTCTGAAGGACCCACAAGACTTCCCTTAAGAGTTCTGGTGAGTTTCTCAATTTTATGGTAGAGAAAATAATAATTACAGTCGAAATATAAATTTAATCAGGTTACACTCTAAATTATATATTTAATTACATTCATTATACTTACACTGTGATAAAACTTTAATAAATATATATTAATAATTAGCATACTTTTTATAATAATTATGCTTAATTTTAAGCTTTGGGTCATATATATTATATACTTTTATAAATATGCGATACTTCGAGGCGATAGCGATAAGTAAGCAATTAGTAGAAAATATAAGTAGTGATACTTATATAAGTATGCGACACTTATAAATAGTATACACTGAATGCTGTACTACTTATACTAAGCTAACGATCAAATTATTACCTTATTACTGTACTTAATAATACTTCTTTGATTATGTTCTACTATTTTTACTTTATATTATACTTTATTATTATGTTTTATATTGTACTTATACAAGATGCGTCTAAAAAGTATGGTGAATCGGAACATAAAATAAATAAAACAAGTCATGGGAACAAAATATCTTTATTCTCCTTCAAAGTAACATCCATTGACCGCAATACTCTTCTGAACATCGTTGATAAAACTGTTGGAATGAGTCGGCGAAGACCTCTTTTGGAATGGAGTGAAGCACAGACGTCACACACCATCGGATGTCTGGTATGTCTGCAAAACGTCTGCCCCTTGAGACGAGGAAACAAAAAGAAGTCTGCAGGTGCCAGATCAGGTGAGTACGGTCGATGTGCGAGGACAGTTACACAGCGAAGAAGTTGCGTACATGGATCACATGGGGGCGGGCATTGCCATGCAACAGACTCCACTTCCTACTCCTGTGAAATTGTGGGCGAAGATGTTGTATGCGTAGCATTAATCTTTTTCCCCAATTGAAAAAAAAAAGACTTCATATTAATCCGTTGCTTCATTTCAGTTTGATGTGAGTTTTCACACACACGCCGTTCGACTGCCCATGTAGCAGAATAATCTGTGTCAATTTCTTGTGCTCCTTGCTACCTGGTGTATCTCCCTGCGCAGGCGCCCAGCCGCATTTCTCAATCACGTTGCGTTTGAGATTTCATCCATTCTCCAAACTTTTTAGACGCACCTTGTACTAGTATATTATTATTATTATGCTCTTTTAATTACACTCAACTTATTATTTAATTATTCCATTATTAGAATACGAAAAATAATAATTACAGTCAATATATAAATTTAATCAGTTCTCCTTCTATATGAAGTCGCCGTCAGTTCACCCTTACACTATAGCAAAGAAACTTTCCTAAAATTATATCTGTAATCAGTATCCGGAACAGGCACATTGTAGCTTTCAAAATACAAGGAAAGGAAAAAATTCCCATTGTAAGACAATCTTAGAATGAAAATTTGAAATCATTTTGACTTCATTCTTCCCGCCATCCGGAAGTTCACCCCCAGCAGGAGAAGAAAAACATCTTTATGATTATTCTACTTACAGTAGCTGAATCAAATCGAAATCAGCTCCGACTGTTGAAAATCTTTCGTTTCCAATTCACTATGTAGATTTTGAAGCTCTTTGTGACAAATAATGTAGCTACAGAAAAATATTTGTCGATAGAATGTTCTGCACATTCTTTAAAAGAAATAAATATTTGAAAAGAAATGTTAACTTTGATAACTGATTCACATTTCCCATCGTATTGCATTTTGCATATGATGGATTATTTTTATATTAATCTTGAAATCTAATATATGTGTATGTAAAATAAATATAAAAATGAGTCATTTTCTCTCTCTCGTATACGAAGTAGAGAGAAAATCAATCGTCGAAAAATAACAACTCGAGATTTTGACGAATTCTCTATGTGTTAGAACTTCCTTAGTTCAAAAAATGCATTTTTGAAAAATGTCTGTCTGTCTGTGATAAAGATAACTCAAAAACACTTTGAGCTAGATGAATGAAACTTGATTTATAGTCTTTACATAAAATCTGTATTCTATCAAATTTTGAGAAAAATCTATTCACGGGAAGTTTTTCTGTTTAGTAATTCGAATACAAGTTGGCACGATAATTATAAAACGAAGAGAGCTAGATGGATAAAATTAGGTACATAGATATAACATCTGTATTGTAGACACCTATCGTATTTTGAGTTAAGCCAACTAAGGATTGAACGTCTGTCTGTCTGTACTGTTGTTGTTTCTTATGGCACTTGCCACGGACAAGCCCGCTGTTCGAAGACAGCCGATTTAAGCCTGTGGGGGAGTGCCTCTTTTTTTATCGTAGAACCTACTAGGGTCAAGAGTACGACTTGACTACACACACGTCACAACCCTTTATACGGGGCGGACTTCATTCACTCATTCACCGATCGTAATTTAGACATGAATCAGAGAACGATCATCCCTGATCCAGTACCCCCAGTGATATTTCTCTCGACATGGAGGACTTTGTGACCGCGATAGATTTATATGTGAACCAGCCACCACACACACGGAGAGTCTTCAGCCGGCGGGATTCGAACTCGCAACCCAAGGGACACGAATCCAACGCTCTACCAACCAGGCTATCCCGGCCTGTCTGACTGTACTAGCAGAAGTATGCAAAAGCAGTAACTCAAAAACGCAACGATTTAAATGTATCAAATTTAGTGTGTGATTTTTATGATTGCAAACAGCAATTTTGTGACAAATTTTTGTTTCAATCAATTGGAAAAAAAAAAGTCTGAAACACAAATTTATCTTTATTAAAGAGTATGCGAGGAAGTTTTGGGTGGACCACTTCCTCTGGTTAGTTTCTCTACTCACAAAATGCTGCAACGCGTTTAAAAATGGAGAGAATCTTAGAGCAGAAATCAACAATTGGCTCTAATTTTCCAATGTCCGGTCATGACTGTGACATTTTTGTTTCATGTTTAATGATGGTTTTTAATTAATGATGAATTTCAATTTGTAGAAATATCTCCAATTTTTTAAAAAAAATTTATATAATAACATTCTTTTTATGAGTTTATAAATACAATCTTAATACTGGTCTTTATATTTCTCCTTTAAATTTCAGGTATTAGGCTCTGGTGAAATACCAACAGTACACTACGAGTACTGGATTTCCACTAGCAGTCCTAGCTCAAACTCTCTTTATCAGTATTCGTTACTTCCCGCAAAAACTCCAGAATCTCAAGCCGAACATTCATATCTTTCACAAACTCATCAGCCATTAGATAACACCATTGAGGATTCTTCTCAGACTAATTTAGTACCCGTAACCAAATTTCAAGGGTATAAATCTTACTACCACAGAAATGAAGTTCTAAAATCTGTTCCATCATGGAGTATTAAGAGGCATAAAACTTTTAATAAACACCCATTAAGGAGCGGACCGGTGCTAAATACGAAATTCGAATCAAGTTCAAATAAATGGCACAGCAATAGAACACTCAACAACCTGCTCCATCTGGAGAGTCCCAGTAAAACAACAGATGAAAAGCAACAAATAATTCCATCACCTGGATTTCGTTACAATACATCTGCAACTGTTTTATTTTCGAACAGAAGAAGCTCTCCTGAAACAACAACGCAATACATCCATGATATTGGAAGGCCAAATGTTACATCTGCTTTCACCAGATATAATCACGTCGTAGTTCCTGATTACGACGGCAGAGAAAGAAAAAAGTCTGTTGCCAGCAATTTTGTGGTAAAAAATAAGAACGAACGCAACGGCAAAAAAGAACAGAAAAAAGAAGATTTCTGGAATAAAAGTAAGTAAATAACTGGAAATAAAAAAATTGTTTTTATTTTAAATTTTAGAATATTATGGATGAAATTTTAATTAGATTCTTTTAATTTATTGACTGTTTAAATTTTTTAAAGAAATCGATATATTTCCAGATGCTGACGATATTCGAGCCAAGAGAAAAAGGAAATCGCACTTTAGTAAGTACATCTGTGTTTCAGATATTAATTTTTTTTTTCATTAAATGTGAAATAAAGCATTAAAAACCAATCAAACAAATTCTAGCTTTTGAGGTTCAAATTTTTTTAAACATAAAATATACTAATGATGTTGTTTTCTTTACTTGGATATGAATAACTAAATACAAGCGTCATCAGTGAATTTTCAAATAAAAATAAATAATTTTGTATATGATACGTTAATTTTTTTACATCTCTAGGGTAGATTTTTTTCATTAATCAAAACTTTATTTCATTAATTTCTTGTCTGTATATATAAATGGATTACGTTAATAAAAATAAACAATTTTCAGGTTTTTTTAAAACTTAACTTTAATAATATTCTAAAAATTAGGATTTTTTAAATGATCTTCTTATTTCTTTTAATTTGTAATTCAACATTATAAATATTAAGGAATTTTGAAATTCCTACTAGGTAATGCCTTTCATATGGAATCAAAATACAGTTTAAATGATCAATTAGGTGTTAATTAAATTCTGAATATATTTAAATAGTGTTATCTAGCATATACAAGTGTGCAAAATTCTGGTACATATGGAATTAAATGGAGAATTTGTTACAAAACTTCATTTTTACTACAAGAAGCAAACCGAGTTAAATAAAAATTGAATAAAAATACATTCTAGATGTCTCTGAAGTTTTCACCCTAACTCTCTGTCTCGGTCAAATAAGAAAGATTTGGTAATCCTGTATTAAACATAATCTTATGACATTAATATTGAAGTTATTTTTCTTTCTTAAAAGTCTACAATCAAAAGTTTCTTAATATTCAAACAAAAGCAATATTCGAATATTTTAAAATGTAAATTTTTTATATCTTAGACGAATGTCTTCCATGCTCAAGAGTCAAACATCAAGTTAAAAATTTCTGCCTAAGTGATTTTGGTGAGTAGTTAGTTTTCTTTATCCGTACTCGTATTTTTAGTTCAAATTTCTATTATTTTTAGAGATGATGCAACCAATTAAAAACAAGGTTTGACTTCTTACTTTTTACAATCAGTATTTAACCTACTAACTTCAGGCATTGTTTTATTAATTTTTTTTCTGTGTTTTATTTATTATTACCATGTATTATATTTAATCATCTTGGATATGCAATGCTATCATATCATTCCTTTTTTCATGCACTCTTTTACAAGTCATCGTGTACCTCACACAAAAAAAAAAAAAAAAAAAAAAAAAAAAGCAAGGACTTTTCATTTTTCTCCAACCACATATGTTTCAATAACAGTAGTCTTGACTTCAGAAAGAGATACTTCTTCCTGTGAATACTAAATGTTGCGAAAGAGTTGTTTATCGTATTAGCCCAATCGTATTGTCATGAAAAACATCGAAAAGAAAAAAAATCGAGTGTCTTAATACCGTCCACTGTATTGATCTAGAAAAACTCTAGATCAATAGATTACTCTAGAAAAACTGAATAATGTTCATTTTCAGATTCGGAAACCTTTCGCGCTTTTGCGCATGCATCAGAAAACGTTTATTTATTCAAAAAAAGGGTTAGAGGAGAGTTGAAAGTAGATGTTTACATTTAGCAATAGAGTGCGTTTGGATTATTTGCGGAATTAGGAGAACAGCTCATCTTTCTGCGTACCACCCCTTAATGAGGTAGAATCCCCGAAAAGTGGTAATATCGGGATCTTGAATCAATTTTATTTGCATAAATTGTGGAGTTCGCTAAAGATCTCTAAGCTATCATTTGGATGCGGGTGTGTAATGATATCTTTTAATTTAAATTCTAACTAATTTCCTAATTTTTATCTTAAATTAGTCCATATTGATTTCATTCTAAAATGTTCTTTATTTCCTGATACAATTTTCATTTTATTATTATTATTAAACGTGCTCTAGAAAACTGATGATTTCTGCAATTCAGAACGAAAAAAAACCCTTAATGCTTGCAGCATTCTTTTAACGATACTTAAGATTCCCTTGCTTAAATCGACACGTGGCAAAAAAAAATCCGTATCAGAATCTAATAGTAAAATCGCTGAAGGGACACATTTCCGTCTCTTTTGCTCTTGTGTCGCGATGTAGACTGACGCTTCGCATATTGCTTTTTCTCTTGAGTAAATTATGACTCCCTTGGTGAAATAAATCGAAGTTAAAATTTCAAAAATTTCTTCTTTTTGGCTTCGCATCTGTTTAATATTTTTATACATATGTAAACATATCTTATGGAGTCTGAGAGGAGGCATTCGAGTGTTAAGGTTAAAGACGTAATTGTCCGGTTCATCTAACTTTCGGGGTATTGTAAATTCTCTTTCTTACTTTTAATATAAATCTCACAATAATAAACATAATCTTTTTTTTCATATATTTATTTGATCAATGGAAGAAAATCTTGTTATCGAATGCTTGATAGAACAATGAAGACAGTTTGAATTTTGAAATAACAATGTAATCTATTGTTAAAAATTGGGTAATAAAATGAAAATTCCAAAAAAAGGTCATTCTTTAAAAAAAAAATTCCAAAATCCAAGAAAAATTTGCTTAACAACTTAACTGATATCATTAAAAAAAAAACATTTTTTAAAAAATTTAAACTATTGTAAAAATTGTTTTTGTGCTGTAATTTTATCGAGTGGGAAAATCCAAAATTTCGCTTAATTTTTAATTAAAATCTTAACAAAAATTTCAAAAAAAAAAATGTTCCGAGATGAACTATAAAACTTTCTGAAGTATATATTTGACAAGTCTGATGTATCTAGAACAAACGTTCTGACTTGCAGTGCGCAGCACACATTCATTTTTATTATTAGTGGAGATTGAAACCAACAGAAAGTTATTTCATAGAAATATCGCTTGCTTAATTAACATTTTTTCTTCCAGCATTACGAGCCATTGTGCTGGCAACAGAGAAGCAGCAGCAAGGAAGACGAATCGAACTAGAAGTTCTGCGCTCATTCAAAAATAAAGTTCCTATCTTGCCTCGCGAGTACATCTGGACACTGGACAACTGCCAGTGCCCGAAACTTCGCGTCGGAAAAGAATATATACTGATGGGACATTCCAGCATCGTAGGAGGAAAAAGAGAAAGCAAGCTCATTATAGACAGAAATTCGTTTGTTCGAAAGTATTCCCAAAAACGAGCGAAAAACATGCTAAGGTTAGTACGAGATAAAGAATCGGCATGTAAAAAATTTGGACTTAGAATTTAAAATTAAAAAAAAAAATTAGTTAATCTTTCGCTCAACATTTCATTTCAGTAGCGCTAAATATGTGTCGCCCATAGATCATACTAACAATGTATAGTATTAAATAAAATGTGTCACGATGTAGTGCAAGTAGCTCTGTTTATTTTTAGATGGCCGCCCCTGGCGACCATTTTGTTCGCCGGGATGAATGGTTGTTAAAAATTCCAACTGTTTCCTCTGCAAATTATTTTTATTCAAATTTTGATTATAATTGACATTATTTTCCTTTCTATTCATTGGATTTTGCATTTTTCCTCGTTTTCTGTCTACGTCTCTATACATCCACTTATATTGAAGGGGAAAAGCAGTAGTATTTTAAAATGGAGGAACTTTAAATTTTTTCCACCGTTTCTTGATTCTGAATTTGATTTTAAGTGCAACAAAATATCAAAAAAATTATTATAACCTACCTTTTACATTATAATGCTCAACATGAAAAAATAAGCCAAATTTTCATATCGTAAAAAGAGCAATAGAAAAAAAAATAATGCAATAGAATAAATAACAATGCAAACGGTTTGAGTTTCACTTCAACAATGAAATATTTTGTTATAAAATATGCTTAAAATATTTTTAAATAATTAAAAATAGATATAAAAATTATATGACAAAAAAAAATTTGGTATAATTGAAAAAAAAAATTGAATCCTAAGTTACTAAAAAAACTATTTTTCTACTATAATATATTCTGAAATTATCGCGAAAAACAGCCAAAATTTCGTTTTAATTTTTAATTAATTGAAATTCTTATTTAAAATTTACAAAATCGCTCCGAGGTGCACATTCCGATCCACCAAAAAATATTTGTGCCAAATTTGTTAGCTATACATCAATCAGTCTCTTCTTTACAGTATCAACATACACGCAATCATTCATCTGTATTAGTAGTAGAGATTTTAAGTAAGTTTCCCTTTTGAATTACTTTTTTAAAAACTTTCTCGTATATGTAGTATAGAGAAAGTGTAGTAATCGTCCAAAAATTCAAGCTCGAGATTTTGACGAATCTCCACGTTTTAAGATCTCCCTGAGTTCGAAAAACACATTTTTGGCATTATATTTGTCTGTGACAAAGATAACTCACAATCGCTTTGAGCTAGACTGATAACATTTGGTATATGGCCTATATATCAAATTTATTGAATTCTATCAAACTTTTAGCAAAATCCACTAAGAGGAAGTCAAATATAATTAGCATAATTACAAAACGAAGAGAGCTAGACAGATAAAATTTGATATACAAAATTAACATGTGTATATATACATAACAAATTTCGAGCCAAATCCAACCACGGATTCACCGTCTGTTAAGTTGTACTTTTAGAAACATGTAGACAATCATAACTCTAAATCACAAAGATTTAAATATATCAAATTTTGGTATATAATTTTGTGATTACAAGTTTGTTTCAGATTTTTATTTCAATCGGTTAGAAAAAAACCGATTCGATGGTCTAAAACACAAATTCGATGTTCGGATACTATTAAACGCATCGCACGGATTAATCGCCAAATAACTCGCCAAGGATGTCACAATAGATTCAGTAAAAATGCTATATTCAGCCACAGATTAATATTTCGTAACTATTGTACGCCAATACTACGCAAAGCGTTCTATGAGATATCACCTGCATTAGACAGCATGCAAGATATATTTGAAGAGACCACTTCTACTGGTTTAAATATGGATTGATCTATGTTTAGCTTCGTAGTAAAGAATTGAATATTTATATGGACGTTTTTCTTTCCGCCTTTTAGATACAAGCTTTGATACAATTTTGGTGATAAAATGACATGCCATATTTTATTTATCGGATTCTTGCGTATTTAAACTATATTGTCCACGTATCATATACGGATACACAAATTAACAGACAGTTTAACATACGGATGGATTTGATCCATCCTTTTTATATGCGCCAAATATTTCGATTATAAAACTTTATTTAAAAGCCTTTTCTACTTAATAGGTTTTACACTTGTTTGTTAAGCGTGTTCATGTGCACGGGGAAGATCAGAAATATTTGTCGCAGAATTGCATCCAAAATTGAATATGATAACAAATGAACACGACAGCATAAACATAACAAGCTACAAATGTAAAAATTTGGTCTGTGGTCTTTCCACGAAATTTGTTTTTTCAAAAGTGAAACGCAAAACTCCGCCAAATAGCAAATAGTCTTTGGCATAAAAATGTTTGAATTGTTCAAAATATTATCGTTGAAGTTGCGCATTGCTCAAAATATTACTGAATGGAGAAATTAGTTAAATATAAGAACAACGAAAAATAAGTTTATTTGTTTGTTTTTTTTATTATTGTACTCTCTTGTATTTGAAACATACGAAAAGAAAATACTGCGATCACCAAAAAAATTCGAATTCGATATTTTAATGATTCTTTACATTTCAATTCTCCTAGATTCCCAAAAATATGCTTTTGGTGTTATCAATTTGTCAACAATATAACTCAAAAATGCTTTGTGCTGAATAGGGGCAATTTGTCATATAATCTTCACCAAAAATTAGAGATTTCTATCGAATTTTGAACTAAATCCTTCCAAAGAAAATCTGAAAACAAGTGAACATGAAACTGCTAAATGTAAAGAGCAAGATGGATGAAATTTAGTATGCATCTGAATTGTAGAACCATATGAAATTTTGAACCAAACGCATCAATAGATTGATTTTATTCAATAGATTGATTTAAACGCATCAATAGACTATTTCAAGAATCTAAAAGCGGTTACTCAAAAATGCAACAATTTTGATAAATGAAATTTGACGCCGACCTTGTTATTGAAGTTCTGTGTCAAATTTTAGTTACAATCAGATTACAAAATGGCATCGAACATGCATACTTGGGGGGGGATGGGAATTTCCCTTTACTAGAAAGCACAAAACGCTCATGAGCGTAACGCTGAAAAGAAATAATGACACTATATTTGAGAGAGGGCGAGAAAGTTTTGAGGAACCATTCCAGCTGGTTCATTCATTTGATTTGTGACATTTTTTTTGTGTAATTTATTAAATTTCGAAAGAAATTCGTCATTAGAAAGTATTTATTTGCTCATCCATGTTCGTATCAACCTTGTGATTCAAGAAGGTAAAACGCTAGATGGATGAAATTTAACAAGTTATTATTAATGCTATATATCTATAACAAACATCAGGCCCATCAATGAAAAGGAAAATACCTAAAATCGATGTTGTTTTCATCATTATGTTGGGAAGCACCAAACGAGCCATATAAGTAAGTGTATGATAAAATCGAGGGAACAACCCTCACGTTTGATTCAAGTTATGACTATATTCACGTTAATATTTTCTCCCATAAACGCAACGTGTGAAATGAATAAAAGTCAATATTTCAATTAAGATGAAATTTTGAATCTATTAATCAAAAAGTAAACTGCTTGCCTTGCCTACCTCTACGAACGTATGTGAACTCAAAAGCAAAAGAAACAAATGATATTCAACAATACGATTCTAACGTCAAAATTCGAAACTCGATATCAAATTTTGTACGAAATTTACCAAAGTATCCATTCATTGAAAACATAGAATTATTCCAAATTTCCGAGGGTTTATCTTCTGAGGAAAGAACACTCTATAAAGATTGCACACAGAATTGGTGGAATTCTCAAAGAATAGACTTAATCTATCTGTTTATCTATACATGTGCTGGTGAACTAAAAACTGCAAAAAAAAGGGGGGGAAGAAAAAAACCATAGGGAGTGGTCTCTCTAAAACTCACTCGCATATTCTCTAATAAAGGTCAATTATTGTTTTAGAAGCATTTTTTACCACTCAATTGAAACCAAAATTTGTCACAGCACCACAATTGCAGTAAAAAAAATCGCGTACCAAATCTGATATGTTTAAGATCAAGTACAGGCAGACAAACATTCAACTCCTTGTTAGATATGGCTCAAAATTTGATAGAAATCTACAATTTAGTATAACGACTGTATACCAAATTCCATCCATCTAGCTCTCTTTGTTTTGTAATTAATGTTAACCTGTATTCGAACAACCAGACTTCCTCTTAATGAATTTTGTACAAAATTTGAAAAAAATAAGACAAATGTGGTGATAACAAGATACCAAATTTCATCCGTCTAGCTCAAAGAGTTTTCGAGTTATCTTTGTTACAGACAGATAGAGACGGACATTTTCCAAAAATGTGTTTTCGAACTCGGGAAGGTCTAAAACATGAGATTCATTAAAATCTCAAGTTCAAATTTCTTAACGATTACTATACTTTCTCTATACTTCGTAAAGGAAAAACTATATATTTCCCATTGAACATATATTTTAAATTGCTAAATCAAAGATACTTTTTTCAAACATGTCTGCAATGTGCAGTGAAGATAAACATAAAACGCAAGTTACAGAATTACATGAGAAAGATGGAGGAGCAACTTCAAATTATTATTATGTTGAAGAAAATAAATAAATAAAATAATATGTCTGGCCTTTACAAAATGAATTGAACATTTTTATTATTGGTCTCCAAATTCAAAGAAATAAAAATAAAGTGCAAAAATCTTCACCATTCAAAAAGATTTATTTTTCAAAATGATCAATATACATTTTTTTCTTTCAGAAACCATTTATAATGCAGCAGTTAATATAAGATGCTTCATTAAAATACCATATAAATAGTGCAAATAAATTTTTATTTGCAATTCTCATTTCCACATCTATTATTTGGTTCTATAGCATCAAACTCGTTTTGTAAAATCCTTTAGATAGATTTAGACATCAAACCATTAATCTCAGAAAATCCTTACATATTTATTACAAATATTATGTTATTAAATGTTATATTACAAATGTAAATATAAAAACACTTATAGAAACTGCGAGATATTTTAATATCCGTCATATTCCTGAGTATAATATTTGGTTCTCAAATATCAAAACAAAAAGAAATTCATGAAATTCATAAAAAATTAAATTCATTCATATCTAATTAGTATATTTTCAATACAATGATGTGAGAAAGTAGTTTCAAAAATATTGAATGCATAAATGTAACAAAACAATTTAATAGTTTTTTTTCCCCTTTTTAAGAATCACAGTAATTTACATAAATTCTTAATTTGACTATTAAAACCATGTTTTAAAAAAGAATGAAGTTATTTAATGTGACTGAATCATTATACAGATGAGGGGGGTATTGAGTTCCAAACACAACTCATCCAGGATAACATAATAGTTTTAGTTATATAAGAAAAACTTTTTTTTTTTTTTTTTTTTTTTGCGTGTGTGAAATGTTTTAAAGTTAAATATTTCAAAATATGTCCAAAACTGTGAAGTCAAAATTTGAGGAATTATTATGGATATTGAATATAAATTGAGACAATATCAATCTAATATCGATTATGATAATGTAATCAATATCAATGAGTACTAAATGAATCTGAATTGGGACAATATCATTTTGAGAAAAAAAAATCATCTTTTTAATACGTAATTCAGCATACTTTTCTTCCCAAATAACACTCGGCTTGATTTTGGACGGAATATAAATTCTGGAAGACAAACTTTTACAAATTAGTTTTAAAATAATGATTCAGAGAAACAAATTTTGTCAAAAAAAATTTCAATTTGTTCAAAAAATGTTTTTCACAATTATCAACTCCAAACAATAATGCTTTTATATTCAAAATTATCAAATAGTATTGCTTAATAGGCAATGAATTAGCATCTTATTTTGAGGAAAATAATGGTTCATTATATTTTCATAAATAATGAGGTTGAGTCAATTTAATTTTGGTTAAATGGCCTTAATTAGAACTATTAATAATATTTCTATTATCTGAAAATCAAATTCCATAATTAAATGTAACTTATGTATTATTATAAAATAAACTTTAACAGAAAAAGAATAGAAAATCTAATATTTTCGTAAATTTGATATCAATAAAAGATTACATAAATGAGAAATAACAAATGTTATCATCATGAGAATAAAAAAATGTTGACCAAATCAATGTTATAATGAAACTGTAAAAAGATGTAGGCATGAAAATTGTACTTGCTGAAAGTCAAAAAATGTGTTAATATATTACTATCCTAAGCATGATTACTGAACGTCAATTAATTTAACGATTCATCTATTCCTCATTCAAGTAAACAGACTTTTAAAATATTTCCTATCCACACTTCAGTAAATAGCCAGGATAAAATATCAAACTTTTTGCATCTTGAACTTGCCAGTGTTAGCATGATAGAAAGAACATTTGTAAATAAGCATAAGAAATAAAATATTATTTATATCAAATCTTTGGTTAGTATAAAAGTAACAATTTCTTTTATAAATGTTACTAAATAATAATAGAAGTCAAAAACTATGAATGGAATTATATCTGTATAATATGACATATTTACAGTATAAAATGATGTATGATTATTCGATTCCAAAGTCTTTGAAGCATTGACATATTATGATTAAAACACACACACATATATGTCAAAGGAAAAAAATATAACAACAAATAGTTTAGAAAAGAAAAATTCTATAAAAGAACACATTCAATTTTGTATAATAAAGAATAAGCATATATTTTAAATTGTGTAAGTTTCAAATAGAAAAAATCACAATTCAAACCACTAAAAAATCTTAAGAGTAAAATGTCAAAAGTGACTTAATGTCAGGAGTAATATTAAAATTTTACAGTATCTATAAATTCATAGAATCTAATTTTTGTAATACATCTTCATTCAATTAAACTTCTTTTAAAAATCAAAATTTTGGAAGATTTGGAACTAAAAACATATAAACAGCATAAATGGCAAGAGAAAATTCGTACATTATTCATTTACACTAATATTAGTAAAATTGATCAAATTCCACATGTATCCTGTAAATTACAAATACAATTCAACAGAACAATTCTTATAGAACACATCACAAATTGACAACATTTACAGAAATGCAGCCTAAATCTCTTTATTAACAAATAAATTAATTTGCCAGTTAAAAAGAACTTTAAAACTCCTTTTTCATTAATGCATTTTTACCAAGCTCATATTCAGTCTTCCCATATAAAAATTATTTAATTTATGCATAAATTGACTTGAAGGCAATTATTTAAATTGGCATGATATTTGTTTCTTACTCTTCCCGTAAGATAAAATTTCAGTCTTAACAATTCATAAATACAGGACACTGGTGAATAAGAATGGTATAAAAGTGTTTTTAAATATATTTAATTTAATAAACTTATTTGGCAATCTAAGTTGGTGTATTTCTTACTACACTGACCACAAAGTCTTTTTTTTTTTTTTTTTTTTTTTTACTTAAGAAAAAGGACAGGTTTAAAAATCACAAGAGGATAAAATCTAACTGGTGTGTAAGGGGAATGGGATGGCATTGAAAAGATGGTTAAAAATTCCCTGAATTAATGGGCTACTTTGAAGTTAATAAATTAATATTTTGGGTTGGATCACATAGTTTGAATTCTAGGCAAATGTCAAAGATGGCAACCTCACCCAGCACTCCACTATCTAAATTTTCACATTACAATAAAGACTTTGAGCTTGATGAATTGTGCATAAACCAAGCTCATGTATATGGGGGAATTGTTGTTGATTATATAGAGCCTACAAACAAAACTGCCGTATTACAAAAGATACATCAAAAATTATTTAAATCCAAAGTAAAATCCATTACCAAATTAACAGAATCATCCAAAGTTATTTATAACTATTAATAATCACCACTTTTATAGTATGCAAAATTGATTTGCATAAAAAATTTGTTAATTAAATACAATATAGAAAATACTTTAAACGTGATGAGAAGCGAGAGAGCAAATCATTCTTCAAGTTATAAAGTAGCTATATGAGTATTTTAAATCTGATACAATAAAAAAAAAATTTATGAGAAAAATTATCTAAAATTTTAAAATTTTATATATTTACACACTTAAAAATATTAGAACACTTCATTCAAGCATCAGAATAATGAATATGTTTATTGAGAATGATGAAATATTTCATTATATTCATTTAAGAAATTAAAGTATTTTGTCATATAAAGAAGACATTTTCAATGGTTCATGAAAAAGTTTTAAAACCTGGAAATTTTTGAATAAGACTTGCAGCACTTTATACAGATGGATAAAGAAAAGTAACTGCTGTGAAACAAGTAGAACAAATGTTGTTTCTCCATATAAAAGGTTCATTTTAAATTGCAGGTAAATTAAACATAAATGAATTATTGGTATTTCAGACATAACTCAAGATTTGAACCCAAAAAAAAAAAAAAAAAAAAAGGCTGAATTTCACAAAATAATAAATTGTGCCAAACATAGATATGATTGACTGAAGAGCAAAAAGTATAAATTTATATGAAAAAAGTGCTTGAGATATTGAAAATATATAAAATTATTATATAAAACAAGATTAATCAATCTGAAGAACAATAAATTTCAATTCTAAAAACACTGAAATACAAAGAATGTGACATATTTAATATTCATGTCTAAGACTAGCTCATCCCCAATAATATTTGAAAAATCAAATATCATGTTAAAATTGTTTTTTCTTTGCTTTAAATGCAATTAATGGATTAATTGGTATTTCAGTCCAAAGCTATTAGAGTCATGAATAGAATTTAATTTTTCTAGTGCCAATTATCCTAGAATACATTAATTATCGAATTTAGACATCAGAATGCAACTTTTTTTTAACTTTAATAAAATTTGAACATCAAAAAAAGAAACATTTTCAAAAACGTCAATCATTATCAGTTATTTAATGAATTTCTTTTATGCTGAAATTCTTAAATTCAAAGTTATAACACTCTTTAAATCAAATCTCTGGATGTAAGTTGCTTCTTTTAATTTAAGTTAAAACCTAAAGACCATTATATTATTCATTTAAAAAAAAAGATGTATCATTATCACAAAGGATGACTTGAATATATCAAAAATTAATTTTTCATGCATAAATGATAACAAGTATTAATACTACAAGACATTTACAATAGGTATAGTAACACAAAACGATAAAAAAACTCTCCAAATAGGAACACAAGCATATTTGTTCATGTGAAAATGTATCTTTGTGACCAAGATAGAGGATGAGTACAAATTATTTTACCAATTTTATGGACTAAATCCTACATGAAAAGGCAAATTAATAAATAAATAGTATTGCATATTAAATTTGCAAATAAACAGCATGATATTCAATTTTATGCCTCTGTATGATATGTAATTAATAATTATCCATCCTTCTTTTTGCATTACTTGCAATGCAGGTGATAAATTAAAGCACTGAAATTGATAAATGCTCTCTGCGATTTTTATCAGATACATCCATTGTGCAAATGCAATGAAATTTCTCACAAAAATATGAGAATAGTATCCCAAAAGAAACCGAGATTACACTTAGTTTGACTGATGTGAACATTCTCATAATCATACAACTTTTTGAAAATGTCCAACATAACTACAGGCAGCAATAGCAACCATTTCAAAACAAACGCACACTTTCAGTGTTTCACTATCTTTTAATTCTGTACTTGACTTGTACTTCTGTACTTGACATGACTTGTACTTGTACTTGACTCTCTAACTATGCATAATAAACCATCTATTCAATACTTTGTACTCATCCTGTATAATGAGCATTAAAAGCAATAAATCTATTACAAATGTATAAGAAGTCTTTCATAAAAAATTAAATTCTTACATTTTTATATACAAATAAACAAAAGTATTAAGAAATATCTAGCAGATACTCGAAAAAATTGACAGAAAAGAATACTAAGACTTCACACAACAAATACAGAATACAAAGACATGTTTAAAATAAATAATATGTTAATTAAGTTCTCTTTTTTTTTTAATTTCAAAAGTATTAACTATAATCTCTTGCATATAAAGATAAATTAATTATAATAGAATTTAAACAAAACACATATTTTATCAAAAGACATAAAATATTGAGATCAGTAGAGTATAAAGCCATCATTAGAAGGCAAAAGCAAAGAAAAGAATAGAAAACTATCTTTTTTTAGTTTTAATTTAACCTTTTCATTAAATGTATATTCACCTATAAATCAGAATATTATGAACGATAAAAAATTTATTTTGATTACAAAATTGTACTTGTGATAACTTGGCACAATGCTATAAATTTTAAATATAAAATTCAAAAACCACATGATGGACATAATCTCTGAATATGATGATACATGAGATGTTTCGTTGATTCTATTTCATGTGGTTGAACGGGTTAATTTTATAGATCTTTGTTATTAAAAATGATAGATAAAGAAAATTAAAAATAAATTATCTATTAAGTCCTTTAAGAAAAACATAATGGGAAACTACTGGAGACATTATAAAATTACACATTATCAATATTTCAGATATTTCTTCAAATGAAAAAAAAAAAAAATGGCTAAGCATAATTGTTTCAGAAAATTAGGATCTTAAAATTTTAACAGTTGAAAAGATGAAAATTATATATATTTAATTTCTCCTATAACTTTTGTCATGATTAAAAATTAATGATATATATTTGCAACATAACAAGATATTTGGTCATAATATGCCCAATCATTAATATTGAATTTCCTATGTACACAAAAGATGTTTTCTAGATAGAAATAGATGTTCCATATTATTAAACATTTTTAATACTCTTAGAAAACCTTCAAGCATTTTATCAAATATGCATTGCTGTTTGAAAATATTAAACAGCTTTATAACAAATCACATATGCAATTTTAAAAAGATTCATGAATTTTTTTTTCAAAATTATCATTGTAATAAAAAATTGCATTTCAAAAATACATTAAAAAATTAAGCACAAGCACTGATGAGATGATACCTTTTTTTCATGTAAACATGAAACAAAATCATTATCATTATTAATTATCACTCATTAATGATGATTCATCTACTTGAAGATGAATTCCTTCTCACTCTGCTCATCTCCAAATCTTTATTTCTGGCTGATCTACTGCGATTCAAACGCCCCGGGCATAACTCAGGGGTAAAAAGGGTTAGTAAGTAGATAGCAATGCATGTCCAGGACGATGCCATTTTAACCCAAACAGCAGCCCAGTTACGTTCAAAAGTCATCAAGTTTGCCTGTTCTGGTCTAAAACAAGATCAATCTTATAATAGCAGTTGAAATTATTTATTAAATAGAAACTCAACAATATTACATTGATATATTTGATTACACATGGATCTTAACCCTTTAGCAGTTTAAAATTTTTTGCACAATTATTCACATGTGTGTTTAAAGACATAAATTTTTATACTTTGAGGGTTGAAAATATAGTTATTGATTTACTGATTTAATAGCATGAAATTAATTTGTACCTTCCCATAATAAATAATGTTTTTGTTATCCTATTAAAATGAAACAGTGGAATTCAGTAGATACACACATACATACAGAGAGAGAGAGAATTCTTACAATTTTATGATTAATAAATCATAAAATTCATAATTATTTAATAATAATAAATTAATCATTGAATAACTGTAATATAATTATTTAATAAATACTTCATAATTATTTAATATAATAAATAAATCATTGAATTCATAATCATTTATGAATTCAATCAAGAATATTGAGTAATGCTTGTACAGAAAAGCAAATCATAAGTCAGAATAGAATTAAACAAGACTTAAATCAGTACTTTATACATAAATTCATACATGCATTAAACAACATTACTATTTCAATAAATGTATTCACTTTCCTAATTCTGCTTTGTGATTAAAATAACAAGAAAAAACCTCCTAAAATGATTACTACAAAAAAATATTCATAGAATATGAATAGTATTTACAGTAAACATATTTATAATATATTCTGAATAAATTAATATATGCATATCAATTTATTTAAAAAATAAGAAGGAAAAAAGAATCAGTGGTTCCATTTTTCTATTTTTTTTAGATGTTTATCACTTCTTTATGTACTCAATGAACAATTTCCCTCCTTTTCTATCTATTTTAAAGAGAAATAGAAAAGATAAAAACAGTATTTCAATCTATATTCTGTATGGGGGAAAGTCAAACCAATGATGTTCAAAAGTTAGGATCTCTTGATGATATAATCAAGATGTCACTAGCTTTCATATGAAATAAAAATTGGCGAAATTGGTACAGCAGTTGAGGCTAGATGCTAATGCTTTAGATTTTGCCAATTGTTTCAAATATATAAATAGTTAATGAACAATTATGAAGGCAACAAAGCAAGTAAATTAAAACAGTATAAAGTATAAAGAACCCTGTTATTTTACAATGATACCTCACAGTTTTCTGAGTTCATTCTCATTACATAATATTCTTCTTTCCTCACACTGATCGCTTAATTTCTTGGATTGTTTTGACATTCCTGGATTTCCAGCTGATTTTCAGGGTGTTATTTAAAAAAAATCCATAATATAAACAAATGTTTCAACTTGCCATCTCATGATAAAAAGTGTCGAGTTCATTTGCATCAGCATGCATATTTTGTGCCTTTTTGAACTAAATGTAAAGTATGCATAATTATAATCAAAGAACAAGAAAGATAATAAAGTCAAATTTTTCATGACTGCTTTGTGACAATGCATCCAGTTACAACATATTGTTTCTCACATAGAGATTAAATTATTTGTATGACATTTTATTTTATGATTTTTATATGCATCTTTTACTTTTATCTTGGAATTCTTGATTATTAAAATTTTAATATATTTATGTAGTTTAAACAAATGATATTGAGCATAATATGTATACTGCAAGTTCAAATGCTTCAATAGGTTTTAGACAATCACATAGCACTGCAATTAAATTTCCAAATGTAATAAGACCACATTAAAACAAATTCAAATATGAAAAAGGAACTGATTATTAATTACCTAAACCAATGAGTCAACTGCATCATAATGTAAAGTGAAGCAAGGAAGAACATCACATGAAAGAAAGCATAACTGTAGGTAACTCCTTCAATTTCATTCCTTATAACTTTCTGGCCACCTTCCTCATCAATACCATTAGATGCTGAGAAAAGACATTTATTCATACATTTTAAAAGAATATATATGTATTGAATTATGCCTCTCTAACTTCAAATGAACAATTCACATATTCAAATGAAATTACTCATTTACATTATGAAGTGATATCAAAATTATTGAATGTGGATTGCAAATAAATACCACAAGTATTTAATGGACTTTTTGGTTAAAATCAAAATTCATAGTGATACATTTCAAAAATAAAATATGCATATTCTAATAAAATATTAAAAAGAATATAAAAAAATCAAGTGGTTAGTAGTAAATGATATTTATCAAAATTGATCATATATTATTGAAGAAATTTTTTTTAATTGACTATTTTTATATTATTATTAACATTTTTTTTTTCAATTTTAAAAAGAAAACTCATTTAAAAATTTAATCTGAAATTATAAAAATAAATACTAACTTCTTCTTGAAGACTTATCACAGCATGTGCAACAATCCTAAAAAAATATTAACTTACATATTACAATTGCACATAACAGAAAAATAATTTAATGATTTGTTATCATAAATGGCATTTTTAAAATAATTATATAGAAACACAATGGAAAGACAGTATAAGTCTCCATTAGAAATAGAATTTTGAAATAAAAATTTTAATCATTACCAAGATAATATCATTTATTAAAAACAATTAAACAATTAAAATTTAATATAGTAAAATTTGGAATAAAATAAATCATCATAATTTAAAAATTCATGTTTCAAAACTCATAATAATCAACAAATATAAGAGCAATGGATTTTTAACAAACCAAAATATGCCGAATTCTGAAAATATTTGACAAATGCCAATTTAATAAGCAAGAAAAATTCAATTTACAAAACAAAGAATATATAGTGAAATAAATTCAATTGGTTGGAATAGTCCTAATAGATAATAACACCTTGCACTGAAATAATGTTACAATGGGTGACAAAGGGTTAATTGTTCTAACACTATAATCTAGAGTGAAAACCTATGACTAATGATAGATATTTACATTTAAATAAAAAGTAAAAAATAAATACAAGTTAATTCATAAAAACCATCCTGAATGCAAAAAATTAATTACATGAAATTTCATAATGCACAGAATAGTATTTAATATTCATATTTAAGAAAAAAAATAGCCAAACATGAATAATTATTTATCTAGCTACTAGCTAAAAGTCATTTATCAATCTTAGACCAATATCAGCAACTGCTCTATCCCCCCCCACACACACACACACTGAAAAAAATACCAATATTGTAAAATTTAAACTGAATATATTTGTGAAGATTTCTCAAAGAGAAAAATATGGTTCCAAAATGCAAACAATGGGAATACAGATTATCAAGTTTATTATTTGGGAGATGATTTCAAATCCATGATTCAATGACATGGCCCAGAAGGAATGTAAAGAAATAAAAATTTATGGAACAGAACTTACACAGTAAAACTACTTTAGCATATCAAAAAAACAGTTCTATATGTCAAACAGCTAAAGCGTTTCCAAAAATTATGTAAAATTATTGCAATTCAAAAACATTCCTGAGTTTTTTCAAAAGCAGGAATATAAATTAAATATGAGAAAAAAAAGTTTTAAAGGTTTTTGTTGGGAATAATCAAAAATTTCCTTCCATTTTATCGACATCATCTGATAGATACAAATTTTTCAAATATTTATCTAACATGATGCAGTCACCCAAGAGCTAATATCTAGTATGATATGCTAATAAGATGACTCTAATTAGCATATCATTGAAGAAGATGCAGTTTTTTGTTTATAGCCGCATATATATTCTAAGATGGTTATGTTAAAGCTAAAGGTTGTTGTTGTAAGCATATAAGTTGATGTGCATCTCTGATATGTTTTTCTTTTCCTTCTCTTATGTTCTGTTTACAAGATGTTAACTGCATTTTAATAAATATTTAAATTATTTTGTAATTGTCATTGTGTGGATCTCTTTCTTGATATATAGATTCAATTAATTAATTTAGGCCAATTTTATCTCAAGAGTTTTCTTAGTAGGAAAAAAAATCACAGAAGATTATTACAATAATTGACATAATAAATTTATTATTATTATGTTTACTAAAATGACTATACATTGAATATTTTTCCAGAAACATTCAAGTTAAAAATATAGAGAGATAGAGTTCTTGAAATATGAATGTTAAAAGTTTTCATTTTATTTATTTTTTATTTATCCCTTGTCCCTTTGAAATATGTGCATTATCAAGACTTATTCACAAATTCTAAAACCCTTTTACCATTTCAGATAATGCAACCAAATTTACATAAATAATTTACCAGTTGCCCTTATATAAGAATTACTTTCATATTTCAATTATAAAAATAAGAGCTGTAGAATTTTAATATCTCATAAATAGGTACTCAGAAGATATCCCACAAATTTAATATATAAAAATAATTTAACTTTTATATAAATCAAATAAATACTTACAGTGGGATCAGGAGCTCTGATACCAAGTTTATATGAAAAATGTGATGTGCGTAACCTAAATAAATATATTTATCAATAAAACAAACAATAATACTTTCACTGATATATAAGGATTACACAACTAAATGTAAAACAGAAATTAAAAAGAGTGCAACAACGTAAAAACTAATCCATAATTTACTCACGTAGAACTTATAACCATCAGAAATGTTATAACTACACCTCCATAACAAATAATATCTTTGTTAGATAAAACTGAAACATCTGATGGGCCACAAAATTCTTCTTCTTCCGGAAAAACTCTTTCTCGATAAGTTCCAACCCCAGTACCTATCAATAAATTGATGAGGCAATTAAATTTTGAATATGAGAATATAAAGTGCACAAAATAACAAAGAAGTATTAAATATTGCATTAATTTTCCAAAATGTTTTTTTTTTTTTTTTTTTTTTTCATATAAAAAGTTTCATTTGCTAAAATTCTTAACATTTATTATACTTTACTTCTTGGGATTCTTTTGATTGACATTGCATTGAATGCATTTATAACTTAAATAAGTCCAAATGTATAGACTTCTAAAGAACATAAGAGTCAAAAAGTTCCACTAACTTTTTTAAATACAGATTAATAGATTGATAAGACAAAATAGTCCAAAACCCCAATTTATATAAAAAAAAAAAAAATCAAAAGTGAAATAACTTTAGATATAAAAAAAAACATTATCTTGATTTATATAATAAAAATCATAAAATAAGGCTGCTAGAATGTACGTTCCCTACTGTTATTTTAAAAATTTGAAATAAGGATACAATAAATAAATATTAAAATAATTAAGTAAGGGCTGATAAAAAAAAAATTTTAAGTATACATAATAATCAGATAACTACAGATTTATTTGTTTCTCACATTTGCTTTATCGTATCTATCAAAAAGAAATAAACATATTTTAGCAGTTATGTGGCCAAATAGAAAAGCCTTTTGAAATTTTAAATTCAATTAATTTCATCACAATAATCACAATTAATACAATGAAAATGCAGTAGGAAATGGCCAGTCTACATTGCAACACAAGAGCAGAAGAGATTGAAAATTTTCCCTTCATTCATTTTACTATGACATTTTGATAGGGTTTTTTTTCACACATGTGGACTTAGGAAAGGGAATCTTAGATATCTTTAAAAGAATGTTGTAAGCATTAGGAATTTTTATTCCTTCACTCAAAGCATGAGAAAATGCCAAGACCAGCAGTTTTATAGAGCAGGTGTATATTTAATTAAATAAAAAGTGGGAATTAGATCAGGAAATAATAGACCATTATAGAATGAAGTTAATAAGGACTAAATTAAGATAAAAAATTGGGAAATAACTTAGGATTTAAATTATATTAAGAGACATTACACACACATACATATGCGTATATATTACATACCAGCCAGAGTTGGTTCACTTGATAAAGCAGACCAAGTAAGGTAGACAACGTATGCTGATATGACTGATGACTGAAGTAAACCAGCTCTTGAATCACCAGTATCTAAAAACAAATTCATCAATTTTGGGTAATTTAATCAAAACATTAAAAATAGATTCCTAGTTATGTAAAGTCCAAAAGATATCAGTTCATCTACATTAACTTACTTTTCTCAACACATGGCATGATTGAGACGAATGAACACAAAAGGCAAAGACCACCATTAACACCAATGAACAATTTATTAGTAGAGCAACCTTCTGCACGAGTATAATTCTGAGCAATCATAACGATTCCTATCACTACAGCTGTGTAGATAATCATTGCACAAAATACCATAGCTAAAAAGAAAGAAATAATAATTAAAGTCTTTACATTTTATTATAAGTTAGTCAAAATAAAAACTATTATAAAATAAGAAAACTGTAGCAAAATAAAATGTACAAAAAAATTGTTTTGAATGTTTACAGAAAATAAAAATTACAGCATTATTTGGTTCTAATCCAATAAAATATACATTACAGAACTGTCATTGTATGCCTATAAATAAAAGAATGTAAAAAAGAAGTACAACTTTGTAAAATCAATGAAATTAACAATATTACTGGTTTTAAAATTAAATTTTTCTAAGCTAAAATTGTATTTTCAACAAAACAAGACTGAATTTTTTTTTAAATTTGAATTATTTTGACACTGAAATAAAAATATTTATAGTACAAACAATTTGATTAAACAGTTTAATATTTCCTAATATATTTTAACTAATGCAGCAGGACTTTTCCAAAAATATTAGAACAAAATATCATTGTTCAAGATAATAAGTACCAGGCATCTAAAATAAAATACTAATAAAAAGCTTTAATTCTTTTACCATTAAAAATAGAAATTCGAAGGGGAAAAAATGTTTCATGGAACATTTGGTTGGATTTTGACAACTGAGAATAATATATATATAACTTTTTTCTTTTCTTCATTTTGATTATTATGGTCGACTGTGGGTTTTTTTGTTTTTTTTAACACTTGTATGGTGAAAAGAAGAGGAAAATAATAAATACTTCCAACACAGGGGGAAAAAAATGTAAAAAAAATTATTAAAATTAAAAATTAAATGATTAAAAAATTATTTTTTTATCTAGTCATTTTTAAATTCCTATTTAACAAATTTCTAGCTTAAAACAACATGTTATTTATGAGTTGTCTTTTATTAATGAAACAAAAAATTTTTTCTTCTAATACACTTTGTAAATATCAAAATTAAAAAATTGTTTCTTACCAACAAACCAGCATCTGCTGCCTCCATCAGCTACTCTTCGTAGCCTAAGTTTTGAGAGAGGAAACTCAATAAGAAATTTGTATACTAATTTACGTTATATCAGAATATTTTTATACTAATTTACACTATATTAGAACTATGTTATATTATGTTTATGATATATTAGAATTAAAAAATTAATGAAATACTAAAATTTTATAACAAAATTCTCTCTCATTTACTAATCACAATTTCTTCTTTTCAATTTTAAATAAAAAAAAACATGAAATCACAGCAATATGCAAAGAATATAGCCACAAACAATCAAATTTCTTTGATAAAAACAGAACTACATCAGAATCGAATATAATATTCTTATAAGTAAAATAATTAATACTAACAAATAAGTAAAAAAAAGATGTACATAAAAAAACTGAGGTAAAATAATTTTTTAGATATAATGAAGTGTTATAAAATTGTGATCTTCGTTTGAAAAGTTAAACCATTACGCTTAATATCACACTATTCAGCTAAATTATCAGCAAAAATTTCTCACATGGGGGGAAAAACTTGTAGCTAGGAAGTGTCTTAATTTATACTGATAATTGCAATTTTTGTAATCTACTTTTCAGTTATGCATTTGCAATCTGTTAGAAATTGCAAAGATATTTATTAAACTTGTACATGTTTTTAATTCAATAAAATAAATTTTGTCATAAATTATATCAACAAATTTACAGGTATGTAGCATATACATATACATATCTAAAGATCTAATATATTCAAACAATGTATGTCCAAAATCAAGCAAAAATAAACTTCTATAACTAAATTCAGATAAATTTATTTTTCTGAATGGAAAAATTCCATTACTAGAAATTAGAATCCTAAAAAGCAATCCCTTTTATAAGAATTTCCACCCTAGCATTATTTTAAAAAATTTACGATTCATTGATAAGATTGTTTGGATATGTGTGAAAGCAAAAGTATACAGCAGCATTTCTGTAGTCTGAGATAATTCAACATTTGATAAGTAATCAAGACAGAAATCCAACACACTTAATATGAAAAACACTTTGGACTATTTACTAAGGAGAAAGTATTTTTTCAATCAACATCAAATTAAATTCAGAAAATGGATTATGATGACACAAGCAGCACACAAACACAAAACCACACACACACAAAAAAAAAAAAAATCAAAATTAATAAGTTTACAGTAATTTTCTCACATTCAAAGAAACATATTTTTTTTTTAATTCATTACACATAAAAAGAAGGATCTTGATTTACAAATAATTAAAAACATATAGGGATCATACAAATAGAACAGCGGTTCTTAACCTATGGGTCGCGAAGCATATTTCTTGGGTCGCGACAGATGTAAGTAAAGATGCTCAACTCATGGTTTACGTGCGGTATCCAGGTTTAACAGATATACAGGACATTTTATTTTGCAAACCAATGTCAACAACAACTAGAGGTGAAGATATTTTTCTTATGGTCGATTCGTTTTTTAAAGAAGAAGGATTAAATTGGAATCAGTGTTTCAGTATTTGCACCGACGGTGCAGCTGCCATGACAGCATCTAAAAAGGGATTTTCGACAAGAGCAAAACAAATGAATCCACAAATTATATCGATTCATTGTTACATAGACAAAATCTTGCTTCAAAAAAATTATCACCCGAATTATGTATCGTTTTGGATGAAATTGTTGCGGTAGTCAATTTTATCAAATCAAGAGCTCTTAACTGTAGAATTTTCAGCGAACTGTGTTTCGAATTTGGTGCAGAATACGAACATTTATTATATTATTCTGAAGTTAGATGGCTGTCCCGGGGCAAAGTTGTTCAAAGAGTATTATCATTACGGACAGAAGTCGAATTATTTTTGAGAGAAAAGAAACACCCATTAGCATCTATGTGCTAATCAAAATGTCAATTATTTTCAAAAAGTTATAAATATATTTTAATTTGGTCAATAAAAATTATTAAAAACACTTGATTATTAATTAAATTTTCCTTGGATCGAAAAGTACTTTTGTTTATCTTTATTATTAAAAAAATAAATAAAAAATTTGTAAATTTAAAAAAATCATCATCGTAGGATTGAAGATTTTTTAAAAATACAATCTAAAACAAAGCAATGAAAAAATTTTGACTTTTTCTCAAATATTTCTCAAATTTGGGTCGCGGCTTAAAAAGGTTAAGAACCACTGAAATAGAATGATAATTGTGGAAATTTCAAGAGTGATAAATTTTGGAAAAAATTGTTTATGTTCTAATATATACATATGTGTGTGTGTGTGTAATGATACCTCTTAATATAACTTAAACCCTAATTAATTTCAAAATGTTCATCTTAATTTAGCCCATATTAACTTCATTCTAAAATTATCTCTTATTTCCTGATTCAATTACATCTTTTTTATTTAATTAATGCTCTATACACACATTATAAAAATGCTTACTTCTGCAGGTTCCCAAACTCCAAATGAAGGAATAAAAATCCTTAATGCTTGCAACATTCTTTTAGGGATACCTAAAATTCCCTTAACTAAATTGACACGTGTCAAAGAAATCCCTATTAAAACCTCATTTTAAAAACCATTGAAGGGAGAATTTCACTTTATTTTGCTCTTGTGTTGCAATGCAGACTGAAGTATTTCATACTACTTATTCTTTGTACATAATATGCTGCGATGGCATATTATGTACAAAGTTAAAAAAAATTTTTAATTCAAATGTTTACAGCTAAAAATTGTTAGAAAAGATCAAAGTTATAAGTTGTAAGTAAATTGTTCAAAAGATTAAAGTTAAAAGTTGAGTTTAAAAATTCAAAAGTGTCTTCTCTTTGGGCATGCATTTGTTAAAAAATATGTTTATACATACACACACACATATCATAATTTCTGTAGGCTAACTGCTGAAATTATTTTAAATCCACTTATAATCAAGAATTCCTTTAAATATTTGACACTGATTCAAAGAAATTATATTCATAAAACTTTCACTCTATTAGGAAAGACGGAAGGTATGATAAAAATTAAACATCTAATAACATAAAAAAATAATAATAATAAGATATTAACAGTCAGTAAGGGAATTGAAAAAAAAATGAGAAAAATAAGCAGGGTAAATACTAACCAATTATCAGTCCATGCATGAGCAAAATCTACAATGAGCATGAGCTGAATGATAATGAACACAGATGCTCCACCCATTGAGATGTACATCCAAACTTTTACAAAAATAAATAAATAAAAATATTTTAAACACAAACAAAAATAAAAATTAGGTTCAGGAGTAAAAGATGAATGGAAACAAAAAGTAAAAATATTGAACTTACTGCTACCAAAGTGGTTTACATATGCTGAAGGAATAAGAAAAATTCCAGCACAAATTAAGCAGAGAATTAGTAATTTATAGCACCATATTCTGAAAAAATACAAATATTTTTTAATTAATAAATATGAAAAAATTATTTTAACAATAAATAACTTTAAGACTGAAACTGTTAATTTTTAAATTAAAAATAGCAAACAAAATCATGAAATGGTAAAACTTAAGGAATTTCAAAAAACTTCACTAAAAAAACTTTCTAATACAAATTTAAATTAATCTAATGCTAATTCGAATAAATATGTCAACAAGAAAAATTCATGGTATCTTTTAAACAATGTAACTATCATATTCATTCAATAATTCATTCAAAATTAAATACTGAACAAACTAAAAATCCCAATTTTGTACATTAATAATTACATTATATTCTGGAAGCATTCTGAAAATCTTCTTTGTTAACGTAATCAAGATTAATTTATTTTCAACAAATGTTGAGCAAATATTCAATACACTTATATTATATATCAGCTTAAGAGCAAATGGTCCTGATTGAAAAACTTAATACTCCTAACCCTATATTTACTGATGGTACTTAAAAGTACCATGTAAATCCAGCTTATATCTTTGTAAAATGACTATTTTCTCTGATTCAAAAGGGAATCCAGGGAGAATGGAACCCTGACAGCAAATAGTTAATATAAGCTAAAAGTAGAAATTAAAAATATTTCATTATTAATTTAATTAAGATATTTCGATTAATTAAAAGATTTCTTGGATTCCCTGGGATTATTCTGCAAGGAAATTTAACTATTAGTGCAAAAATAAAGTTCAAAAATTGATGGTATAATAATTCAGTAATAAAAGGAATTTAAATTTATTTATATGATCAAAATACTTTTTACCCATAGAATCTAACCAATAAAAAAAAAACTGACTTTTCAAAAGAAAAGTCAATTTTTTGACTATGAGAAGAGTTTTGGTTTGTTTGGCTATAAGAAAAATCTAATCTTCAATTCTTCCTTATCTACCTCTATCAAATGTTCAAAATTCATACTTTTTTTTTCTGCTTTTACAAACAATAATCATACTTTTTTTTAGATGTGAAAATGCCATTTTTAACTGTTAAATCTTCCTTAAAAAAATACTCAGTTTGGTAATGCACTTTTTTATTAAATTTTTTCAATGTCATAAATTATTTAATTGATTTATTTTCAGATAAATATACATAGGTTGGATTTTTCCCCCCCTATAAAAATGTACATTTTCCCAGATGAAGAAAATTTTTAAATCTGATGGGTTTCATAATGCAATACCAAACAATAAAACAAACAAACAGTACATGTCTTATCATGTTCATAGAATGCGGAAGGAGAAAACCATTTGTGAAATAAAACCCTGTCATATCAAAATAAACTTTTTGAAGAACAGGGAACAATCAACAATTACTGTTACATTAACTCTTGCATATTTTGATGTGCGCAGTTTCAGACTGATATGTATTTAGTAAGCATTTTGATTACTTTCTTAATAAATAAACACAAAATAACTAAAAACATATTTGAAATATTTCAGAAAATGCCAAAAACATATAATTTATGTTAATGGAATATAAATTTTAATCCACAGAAAAATGAAGAGTTACATACAAAGCTCTTACTGTTTACATCTATATACTAAAAACTTCATATAGCACAATATAAAAATAATCAAATAATCTATATAATTCAAAAGCAGCCTAGAAACTTAAATAAAAGGAATATGTCATATAATCACCAATATTTTGAATAAAAACAAATTATCATTATCTTAAATTTATACAAAAATTTAATTATTCCAATAAAATTTAATTTTTTTCTACAAAATTTCACACTGGGACATTTCAAAGAACATCTATCAAACAAGAAGAATGCCAAGAAAGGAAGTGAATTAAAATTCATACATGATTTTGCATGAAGAAATATTTTTTAAATGACTCAAGGAAAAATTCAGTACAAGATGGAGAAAAAAGGCTATAAATCAAAATTTGTTAAAATTTTATATAGAAAAATGTATGAATGCATATAAAAAAATTTATGAATGCATATAAAAAAATTTATGAATGCATATAAAAAAATTTATGAATGCATATAAAACCATAGTCAGTATTTATGAATATATAAAATATTTTAATAATATCAGCAGAAATTAAAAATTTAAGGCACACCTACCCATTATGCAAACCTGATCTACAGCTTTCACTGGTTGATATACCAATGGTAAAGAAGGCCATTATAAAGAAAAAAGCAGCCATGCCAAAAGAAACTCGATATACTGCCATGTATCCAACAAGCAATTCACAATTTTCACCTGCTTTTAAAGTTATGCATGTAACATTGTATTGAGGGAACTGTAAAAATAAAGGAGTTTTTAATTTATAAACTATAATTCTGATAAACGATAATGAACAAAAAAGAAATTCAAGAAAAAAATGATTATTAAGAAAAAAAATCATAATAAAAGCATGAAAATATCTTTAAAGTTTCCATATAAATTTAAATCTGAAATTGAATCCATATAAATTTAAATCAGAAATGGGAATTTGGTATTAACTGCATGCCAGTTGCACATTTTTGATTTAACTGCATATCATTAGCAAACTCAAGACTTATCCACATGTCATTGACTATGGCAGTTAATAGACTAACTTGACACTTTTGACCACTTTTTTAGCGATTAATTGCTTGTAGCAATAAACGTGGTTTCTGGCAATTTATTAATGTGGCATGTAGTTAATACACAAGTACTAGAAAATGTATGCAAATTAAAAGAAAATACCAAGATTTTTTTTTCCCTTGTGCATTAAAAAATAAATTTCGATAAATAAAATCATATCCATGAAGACTGCTAACAAAAAAAATATAATCAGAATATTATTATTATCCAGAATATATTTATAAATTATTGTTATTAATAAAAAAAATATAAACCAACCAAATGTAGACAAGTCAATTTTAAAAAGAGAATAATTCTCCATTTCTTAGTAATTTTTAATTTTAAAAAATTAAGTACTTTTTTCTCAGCTTAATAGCACCTAAATGCAAATAAAATAGAAAGTATTTTAGCAATCTTCAGTATCAAATTATGCAAATTACCAGCATTTTGCAAAAGCTGTTATGCTTTATTCATTTACAGATATTTTAGTGATGACCACTCTAACAGAAAAATATTTAATATCAATACTTATACTAGAGAACAAATGGTATCAAATTAATAGAAAAATATCAAAAATTAACCAAGAGTAAAATTATATACATAGTAATTTAATCCTCACATTTTCAATGATTTTATCTTGTACATCCTTTGTCAACATAACACACATCAATAAAGTTCCCAGAAGAAGAAATAAAGTATACATCAGTCGAGTTGATGTTGACTCTTTGATAGCAGGCAAGAAGCCACAGCAGAGTCGACATGGTCGACATCCGCAACAGCAACCCAACTGCAAAAAAAAAGTTACTAATTAAACATAATTTTTAAAAAAATCAAAAATATGTGTTGTTATTTATGAAATTAGCTCATTTTAGCCTGACTGTGAGAAAAAAAAAAGTAGAAAAGTAACTAACAACACCATAAGTTACTTCAATTGATCAACTTAGAAAATAATAGTGCTTTAATAAAGGCAAATTCTTAAAACTTAAAAAATCACAGTTCAAAAACTAAATGGTTGCAAAGTGTAAGAATTGTTTTTGCCCTTTCTTGCCATAATTGTCAACAAAATAAAAGTAAAAAATTATTTTTGGACTGTTACTAAATACCGATACCAGGAATTTCGATGCCCTTAATTGTGCCACTAATGGAAATAAAATATGCTCAATATTCTTAATTTTTTTTTTGTCTTAAAAATATAAAGACTGGAGTAGAAACAGCATCATAATATTGAAAATAATAAACTATAAAATTGCAATCGAGAGCACTTGCTAAAAATCTGTTCCTGGAAACACAATTTTCTACAGAAAACCATAGAATTTAAGTCTTCAAAAACTGAATAAATACATAGATATTAAAAATGCATTGAAATTTAACTTATATTAATTTTTTTTTTAATTGGTATGTATAAAAAATATTTCGATTCTTGAACAATCTGCTGGTTAAAATAATTTTTATATATGAAGATTAATCTTGATAGGACGATACAGGAAATTTATTTAAAGGCTATGACAGACTTAAAAGCAAATTCACTGCAAAGGAAAATGGGAGAAGTGAGGTTTACACATTAATTCGAAGGAATAAAAAATATTTTGGCTCAATTTCAAATTATTAAAAATGAGACTATTCTTTGTTTGTCTCAAGAGTGGCATATCCAAAGGATTAAAGAGAAACTGCAATTATTTTCAATTACTTGCTTAAAAATGATAATTTATTAGTGATAATTTATAATACTCACTGCAGAAAAATCCAAATGAATAAATGCAGATTTTATACAGTATGCTTTATTTTATATAAAAGTATTCTTTATATTTAAAAGATTGCAAAGATATTATTAATAGACTACTTGATACAATTTTGCAAAAAAATTCATTCAATGGAATTTCTTTTTTTACTGAGATTACTTTCATAAAATCATATAATAATTTGACAAAGAGTTCATAATGCTTTCAGTTATTACTTAGGAAACAAATCAACATTAAAAGGTCTGAAAAATTGAAGCAATAAAAGTGTTGAAATATGGATATAGCAGCTTATATTTATTGAGAACCACAAATACAGTTTAATATTATGCAGAATTAAAAATGATAAAGTATAAGACGTTTTTTTTTATATATATAATTTATTTCAATTCTAAGTTTAATGCTTCTGTTTTTCCCAGCTTTTGCAAGTATACATAGAGTAGAAATTTTATTTCTTTATCAACAGAAAAATCATCAAAAGAATTTAATTACACCTGTTTCACATCATTTCATTTTTATTAAATCAATACGGGTTTTTTTTATTGTTGTTGTTGTTTGTTTGAAACAATTTGAAGTGTCATACATAATAAGAAAATATTTACAGATACAAATTTTTTTATTTATTAATACAGTTACTAATTGATATCTGTCTTAGCATTTTTTTTAATTGGCATTATCCTCTTCTACTGTAAATTGATTCATATGATGAGTAACATAATTGATGAATCATAATTGCGGCTTTTTCATGCTTATCACAATTATAATAGGGAAAAAAATATATCCTTCAATTTACAAAGTACTTTCCATTTATCCCTAAAATTTTACATTATTTAGTATTTATTTTTTTTTAAATGTAATTTATTTTTTTTAAAAATTAGAATAGTTGACGATATAAGGTTTGATCAGAAATAACTTTTGTTTTTTTTTCAAATTATAAATAAAAACATCCTTACCTGTCCCTGGCACCTTCCACCCATGGTTGTTTACGCTTCCTTTGGGAATTACATTCTCCGAAACAACTGAAAAACCCACATGAAATTTGAATAACAAACTGAGCATAAACAATTGCAAACTAAACAGAAGAAAAAGAAAACAATGAGTACGTGAGTATTGCTGCCAACTTTGGCATGCTAAATACATTGTGCATGGATCATTTATTCTACGACGTGCGAAAAGAAAAGAATGGTTTCGGTTTCTCGAATCATAAAACTAAAAACTGCTTATGCTTTCATATTAAGTCTAAATTTGTATAGGTATTTTTGTATGAACACAAAAGCTTAATGAAGTGCCACACAATTGCAGGAAGCATAAATTTCTATTTTCTTTAGATATTATGCAATTTTTTAATGAATTGTTTCTTATGTCTTTTTTGTGCATTGTGAGATTGAACATCCTTTGGATGCGATTAGTGGCATTCAGTGAATATCTTGAGATGTACTAAAACACTTTATTCACGGGTAAATTGTTTGTTTCTCTGCTCGTTCTTTTGATTGCGAATATGAGAACTTGAAATAAAAAATGTTGCAAAAGGTACCACTCCGCGTGATAAATAAAATTTATAAGAAAATAAAGCAT